>NC_057849.1:157532200-157835231 GCF_015237465.2 Chelonia mydas | reverse complement strand
CTCCAAAGAGAAACCTCATGTGACAGAAGAGACTGAAATAGAGAGATGCTTTCTGTTTCCATGCTGAAAATAAGGAGTGAAAGAAAAATATTTTCCCAAAATTATGACAAATAAGAGATTTTCCATTAAAAGGTGAAGAGGAAAAGCCCTACAGAACCCCAGAAGGGAAAGACAGCAGATAGTGTAGTGTTATATCTAGTAATCTCATTCCAAATTAGGAATTGACAGTGACAAATGGACACTGGATAAAATCTCAAAATACACTGAGAGAAGATTCTTGATATACTGTATCTACTTCTGTTTGCAGTGTTGCAGCTGTGTTGGTCCCAGGATATTAGAGGAACAAGGTGGGGGAGGTAACATCTTTACTGGACCAATATTGGTTAGTGCAGGAGACTAGCTTTCGAGCTACACAGAGCTCAGGTCTGAAGAGCTCTGTGTAGCTCAAAAGCTTGTCTCTTTCGCCAACAGAAGATGGCCCAATAAACAATAGTACCTCATTCATCTTGTCCTGCTTCCGAGAGTTACCCGAAGCTTAGGCCCTTTCACACTTTGGCAACACAAAAATAAACTTGTCATGTCAATAAAGTACTATTGAACTGAATACTCTAAAGTGCTGACAGGGGGGTCTGGAAGGCCTGAGGCTGAACACTCACGCTGGTACGAGAGAACTAGTACTACACCAGAATTTCAAAGGCCAAATGGCTCTTTGATCTTCCTGGGGGATTCCTCCTTCATTCAAGATACAGGCCATTGATTTGAGAGTAGTGCTGATAAACAAAACTAGCCTTTTTATTAGACACACACACACACTCTCTTCAGCCTGCAAGGAAGGCACAGGTAGGAGGCGTCTAAAGCACTGGGCTGCTTATAATCTCTCGATGAGGCAATCAGCCCTTGAACATTGGAGAAAGTACTACAGAACTTCATCTTTCTGTATTTAAAATGCAGGGGCCCAGCCACTTTGTCAGTTGGGCATGCAAAACTCCTCTTGTCTTCAGGGAAAGCCTAGAAAAAAGGACTTATTGGGAAAATAGTGACGACCCAACGAGAAGTGGTCAGATAGACATTTTTTGTTGCAAAACTAATAGAATTATGACATTCTTGTGGTATCGTGAAGAAACCTAGCTCCAGGGTTAAAGTTCTGAATGATTAAGAAAATGAGACTCAGCTCTGGAGAATAACTGGAAGAAGAAATATACTGAGCACATTTTTATTCTGCAGCTCTCTGCCTACCTTTTATCAGGTTTCATACACCCATGAAAAATAAACCATCTTTATTTATAACCTCTTCAAGGTAGGGGCAGCAGCTTCCATAATAAATAGTTTCTTCCTTAATTCCAGTATTCAGGCTCAGTGTAAGACCCTCACAAACAAAACCAATCAGATGTGACTTGTGTAAGTAACTTTTTTTTAAAGGCATAAAAGCAAAGATTTGTAATTATAGGTTTACTTTTAGTGTATTATTCAGCCACTAGATGTTTGTATGCTACTTAGAGTTCCGAACAGGTTGCAAACCTTATAGACTAGAGACATCGATCTAGAATTCAAGTTGTGCGTAAACCTATTCGTCAGTATTAGTTTTCTTTAATGAACACCTATTTAAGAATAAATGCAATTGCTTATATCATCACAGGCTCCACGTGGCCTCACCTGCCCCCTGTACAGTGACAGCCCATCTGCTTGCTCTCACTCCCAACTCCTCACCGCTGTAAAGAGGGTAGAGGCTGGAACATTCTGTTTTAATCCCATGTACCCCCAAGGGCAAATTTTGTGAGCCCCCACATTTCCAGCTAAAAAGGGACAAGATGGAAAGAATTATTGTTAAGTGCAAAGAGTGCTCCCTGCCCCCCAGAGACCGATTTTCAAAGCTGGTTATGTTTAAGAGTATGGGGAGGAGAGGGTGTCTTTTTTTATGGAGCCTAGCAGTATAGAAAATGTAAGTACAAACCTTTTGTAACCTACATAGCAAAACATCATGTTCAAATTGACTGAGAAATAGGCTTACCAGATGCTACTCAATGGCTAATCACAGTCACTCAGAGTTACTAATAGGGCTTTGTACATGTAAGCCCCTTTGGTTTAGGGTAACTCAGTTTTCTGCTGTGATGAACACTGAGGATATCAATCATCAGTATTTATGGTAGTATTCCAAACTTTATTTTGCCCTTTTTTTTTTTTTTTTTTTAAATAAAAGTAGCATTCTGCTTCACCGAAGATTCCATCGGCTCTAAACTAGAGATCTAAGACCAGGGTGTGCCAGGGCACCCTAGCTGAATCAACAGTGTTTACCATGACTGTACTTGTACATTACATTTGTAAGGTTTGTTTTTTTACATTTATTTTAATAGGGCTTTCTTGATTCTGCCCTTCCTGAATGGGAAAGGTGACATTGTTAACCAACAAAAAACTCTGGAGGACATTACAGTTGTCCATTTAGTTAGGTTACAAGAGATGGTAGAGCAGAGAAATAGCACATTTTCCGACAAGCTATAAGATGGGTGATAGAGGGTGCTGGACGTCATTCAGAGGACCTGTTAGGACTTCATGCCTGGCTCATTCTCATGGGACAAAATACTAGCAGTGCCCTTTAGGATGAGGTCTGTGAGGTATGGTGTGTGTGCAGTGCCTCCCTTGCTGAGGGGAGGGGGCAGTTCTAAGTCATACATGGGAAACTTTAGAAGAGTCAGACACCTTAACTCCTGTCTGACAGCTTCAGAACAGTAAAGAAAAACTTCCCCCACCTCCTCCATTACTCAGGGATCACCCGTACCCCAGAAAGGTACTAATTGTATAGTGGAGTGACAGGTTTTAAAGCCTGTTCTCTCCCCCCAGGGAGAGAAAGATGCAGGATGCACAGAGGACTATCCGGAAGAATAGGAGGGAAAGGCTAGGCGGGACTCATTTGTATGTGCTTCCTATGCTCAGGAGCTCCACCCCACCCCACCAGGAGTGGGTGGGAAGAGCTCCATCTCCCTGCCACCCCAAATACCTGTCCTAGTGAAGCTCCTTTGGAGACAGAGGCAAGGTAATCACTGCACTTATACATTACCACAGACCAGCATTTGGCTCATTGTGGATACGAGTTCTCCACCCACACTTACATTCCAAAAATGTATCTGGCCATCCTTTAGTTCTTCGATATTGTTCCATTGGAACACATGACTAGTCCTTTCTTCTCCCCTCACTGCATCCCCATTTGTATGTTTACCACCAATCAGGCTTGACAGTGTCTCAGTAACATTGCTCCACTTAATCTTAATCACAGTTTTGTCTGTGTAAGTAAAAGCAGAGGCTGGGTCCTCAGCTAGTACAAATGGCATAGCTCCATTGACCATGAACTTTTAAAGACTGCCTCTATTTACCATGTATCAGCAAATCAGCTAACAGGATCTGTTTGCAACCAAAAACGTTTTCATACTCCAAAGCCAACACAGATTTTTCACTTCTATAGCTGAATTAAACCAATTATTTCCAAGTTATTATATAGTGCATATTGGTCAAGGTATAGTAGCAACAACGTTCTTACAACACCACCATCAATAATTAAACTTTTGAATGTAGCTTTTGTCAGTTTCAAGGGTAGTCTTAAGAGGGTGGTGAAGTGATTCAGCCGTTAGACAAATGAGCTAAGGGTATAAATAAAATCTTCAAGAATGGAATCTCAACCTATCATCTTAAACATTGAAGGGCAAAATAATTTGCTTTACAAATTATCAATGGAAATGCTTTCACTAGAGTCCATTGTATCAACCCCTAAAGATATTCATTCCTCATAGAGAGCAAAATATAAAGCATCAGAAAATGAATATGGTTTCTGCATGGTTACTTTATTATATCCATTATGAAAGCAAGGGATAAATGTTTAAAAATGGTCTGTGTCAGAAAATACACAGTGTGTGGCCGCTTGTGCGTGTAGAACTGCAACTGACTATGCAAGTTGTAGTTATATATTAATATGAGCATAGGCATTAGCACCTGAATACCAATTTGCTCATATAACTGCTTCATTTTTCAGATGCAAGTGTGCACAAGTTTATGCTCATGTTTTGTGCATGCATAGATCCCTGTCTTTTGAAAGTCTGGCCCTGAGCTTCATTGGTTGGAAGATCCTCTGGTAAGATAACAGCAACTTTCTTGATGTTCTGATAAGAAATAGCGGGGGGTGGGGGTGGGAGAAGGGGCTTGTGCTTCAAGTGTGTTACACGTGCCCTAAAATGGAAGTTTGACACAATGAAATGTACACAAGTGTCTAAGTTCATTTCTTCCCTGGGGTGTAAATAGCACTTTGATTCTTTCTGAGAGCTTAGATATACATGCCTTGTGGCCGTGACCCTGCAACCTGATCCAGGCAGGTGGACACTCTTACACCCACATGGACTCCCACTGAAGTCAGTGGGGTCTGCACTGATACAGGACTGCTCATTGCAGGCTGCAGGATCAGGACCCATATGAATGGAAATATTCAAACAAAACAAAACATGAAATGTCAAATACAAGCTAAAAAAGTCAGACTGTCAATAAACAAAAAGAACAGGAGTACTTGGGGCACCTTAGAGACTAACAATTTATTTGAGCATAAGCTTTCGTGAGCTACAGCTCACTTCATCAAACGCATTCGGATGAAGTGAGCTGTAGCTCACGAAAGCTTATGCTCAAATAAATTTGTTAGTCTCTAAGGTGCCCCAAGTACTCCTGTTCTTTTTGCGAATAGACTATTGACAGGTTTCAGAGGAGCAGCCGTGTTAAACAGTTTTTCAATTTGGTAAAAGCTTGAATTAATTCAAACAACAGCTCTGACTCAAAGTACTTGTGCTTTATTGAATGGGGAAGGATTTAAGTAAGTGCTTATGGCTAGATTTTTAGAGGTATTTAGGTGCCTACCTCCTTCTGGTTTCAATGTGGCCACGATTTCACCCCAGACATCTACTTGGTTTTGTGCACAACCAACATGTGTCTATTAAGTTTGAAGTCTGAGCATTTATTATCCTGTAAACCACGTGTTGATAAGCTATCCTTCGCC
This sequence comes from Chelonia mydas, assembly GCF_015237465.2. Taxonomy (NCBI): domain Eukaryota; kingdom Metazoa; phylum Chordata; order Testudines; family Cheloniidae; genus Chelonia; species Chelonia mydas. Next base: position 157,830,208 of record NC_057849.1, on the reverse strand, counting down.
CTTCCCTGTTCTTAGTTGAAAGACTAACTTTCTTTTACTACACAGTAAAAACAAACCTACCATATCAGGTTCATTTTCTTTTATATGGTGCCATCAGAGTGTTTGTTCTTCTTTATCACTGGGATCAATATTTATCCATGTGGGTGGAAACCATTCTCTCTGTGCGCCAAACTGTTATTGTGTTAAACTTTAACGTCACCATCAGGGTAGTAAATAGTAGCTAAGTCATGCATCACCAGTGATGTTTTGTTTAATTACATAATTTACTGAGTTAGACACAACTGTAATTTTTATTTAGAAGGGAACCCAACGACACTCCATTTTAGTCGCGGTGAAAGTCTCACTTTTAAAGATTTCAATCATTATTTTAATGATTTTAGACTGGTCCTGGCTGAGTCACATCGCATGCTTTCTGTAACCTACTATCCTTTACCCCCTTGTTTGTCTCATCCACCTGTCATGTCTTGTTATGTAGACGTTGAGCTCTTTGGGACTGTCATTTTCTATATGTTTGTACGGTGCTCAGAACAACAAGACTCCAACCTTATTGAGGCTTTGCCACAGAATAAAGTGTTAAAACAATGATGACGCAGCTGCAGCTTCAGAAATACTGGGCTGGATTGTGACTTTAGATTGGCTGTACACTAAAGTGACTCCATTAACTTCATAGTGTCAGTCCTGGTATGCAATGGTATGAGAATGATCAGACTATGGCCTGTTGCCTCTATATTTGCCAAGTTTCCCTTTATTCAACTGTGTGAGCTCCTGGGGCCAGGGACTTTTTTGTTCTGTGTTCGTACAGCACCTAGCACAATGGGGTCTTGGCCCATGTCTAGGGCTCCTAGCCATTACAGGAATACAAATAATAAACAACATTTTCCTGATCTTCTATAGAGAAGAGATACTATGTTATCATTTTCATTAAAACATATTTCCAGGTACACTATCTGCTGCAAAGAACATCCATTTTGAAACACTGAGCCAGCATCAAAGGGTTAATTACAATGTTTTTGTTAGGGTTCTTTGTTTCTGAATTGTATTAATTATTTATCTACCTTTAAAATTTTAACAAAAATTCTAGTAATAATTAGCTACTGATGGGTAAACCTGAAAAGGCTCAGAGTTCAAATGTAGTTCAGATAAACACCCAACATTTCAGATGCTTATTGGGCCCTTACCCAAACTGTCCGCACCTCCTGAGTCTGTAGAACAAGGCTAAAAACCACAGAAGCTTCCATACGGGAGTTCCAACATTCCTGGTCACACCACAAAATACCACAAGTGACTTTTCTTGATGTTTCTGCACTTCTGTTTCTGGCCTTGTGTGGAACCAAGAAACACAGAGGTGCGTGAGAAAGGGAAATAAGGGGTGGGAGTGGGGACAAAGTTATCTCCCTCAGGAGACAGCTTTCTTGGGGGTCATCCAAAGACTGTGGAATTAACTTCATGCCCAAGAGCTATGGACCATCACAGACCTCACCGCCTTCTGCTCTTAGGGAAAATGCATTTCTTTGACCTTGCCTTCTGTAACAAACACAGAGCAGCATATATAGTTTAAAAATAAATTCCAAAACAAAAACGCTACACAGCACAACAATGCTCCTATTGGGGAGGAGATGAGAATACATGCGGGACAGATAGTCACTCAGGGTATGTCTAGAGTGCAATAAAAAACCTGCAGCACCAAGTCTCTGAGCCTGGGGCAACTGACTTGGGTTCACAGGGCTCGGGCTGCATGGCTAAAAGTAGCCATGTAGTCATTAGGGCATGGGCTGGAGCATGGGATCTGAGACCAACCCTGTGCACAGCACCCCAAAGCCTGGGCTCCAGCCTGAGCCTGGACATCTACCCTACAATTTTATAGCCCCACAGCGTGTCAGCTGACCCAGGCCAGCTGCAGGTGTTTTATTGCAATGTAGATATACCCTCACTGAATGCACTACTGGAAGGTGCTCAGATATTATGGTGATAAGCATGGTAAAAGAACGTCTATAGAAAAGAATCAAATCTGAACTGCTGACCTCAAAAAGGGTTCAGTTCAAGCTTGCTTTACCATTTGGGCTCATATAGTCTGGGAACTCCATGCGTCCAAAGCCAACTAACCTCCTGAGCATTATCAAGTTTTATAACGCAGTGCAACAGTACCTTTTCCACGGCATCACACTCTTGCCTGACAATGGCCCTAACCGTTTATCTTTCCACACGACGTTGGCTCACTATGGATCAGTAGCATTCGGGGATGGCCAATTGCTACCTGCTTGTCCAGGAGTATGTGGCACTACACGCTGGTATGCTGCCCCTGTAGCTCCAGGGCCCGTGCAACAAATATCTCCAGAAAGGTTTCCTTCCGCATCCTGAAATTCTCTCACTGCTGCTGGTTACTCCATATCTGCAGAATAACCCTTTCCCACTAATCTGCACTGGTTTTCCGAGCCCAGAAACAGCACTGCACACTGGGAAGCTGTTCCTGGAAGCGGTCCTCTACTATCAGTTGCTTAGGATGTTCCTCACCCCATCCTGGTTCCACTGCTGCTGAAGACCCCCCTGCTGCTGCCACATCATCGGCTCTGTGGTGCAGCAGGTAACGTCCCCAGCAGACTCCGTCCGGCTTTGAGCGCTGAAACACAGCCCAAGCAGCCTCTGCTTATTCGAGGTTACCAGCATAGTGGCACAGAGTATTGTTGGGTCCCCAGTGACTGACAGCAATTCAAACATGGCATTGGCCTGCCCATTAAGAAAGTACAGGGGCAGAGACAGAAGAATCATGGGAATTTTTAAAAAAAATAAACTAGCCTGGCTTCTGCTATGCATCCCATAATGCACAGCATGAAAGTCCCAGAATGCCATTGCTCAGCTGCAAAACAAAGGAGCAAGGGATACCTTCTGAGAACACCACACCCTCAGTTCGCAGCAAACCACTGCCAGGTATACACAATGATATGCATTGATTGTTAGATGCTCCAACCCATGTGCATGCTATTACTGCAGCTTGCATACTGTGCATTACCTGACAGCAAAAAGTTACAGATTAAACCTCTCATGTAGACAAGCCCCTAGAGTTGCAGGTACTGACCTATGGGTTGGGGACTCTTCCATTTCAATTTTGCAGAAGTGAGGAAGAACAAAACAAGTGCTGATTTCCTGAGGACCATATAGACACGAACATCCAGATTAGGTTTGTGTTGCCAACTCTTGGGACTCTATCATGTGTTACAATATTAAAGCTCCAGCTAATAGAATCAAGACATTGCATGAGAATCTTTGCTTTCACTTTTTAAGTATGTTTCTAGCTCTCACCTCCAGAGCATCTCCTCATGTTCCGCAACAGTGTTGCAGGAATTTTTTTTTTCCCCTTCAGTTTAGTGCCCTCTTTAGCTGTTCCAATTCCACAATAATCTGTCATTTTCCAGCAAGGTCACTACTCAGTCCATTCCCCTTCTGGTGTAAACAAAAAAAAAAAAAAAAAGAGTGCAAAACTGGGGAACTCATGGCCTTCAAGTCTGTCTCCTGACATCTATCTGTATCTTGGTTGTGGCATTTTTACTCTTAACACCCATGCACTCCCCACCTGGTCTGGGGAAAAGCAAGGGGAACCCAGGCCCACCCTCTTCTCTGGGTTCCAGTACAAATATCCTGTTTTAGGTGGATAAGGATTGTTCCTCCCATCCCTTTTCCACTTCCCTGAACTGCTCCTACCTTTACCCCATTTGTTGACCTCTTCACCAGGTCTCTGCTATCCCAGCCTTTATCTGTGGTTCCTCACAGCTTCTCCATAGCCAGCTATGACGATGCTTTCCCAAAGACCATTCCCAGCCCTTCTCTGTGGCAGCTGGACTATACTGCAAGCATTCCCTCTGCCTGTCACCTTTAGAGCAATCAATATCTCTCTCCTCCAAACAGGCACTCCCCCTCAGCCCTCTCTCTGAGGCTGGAGGTGGTGTCTCAGGTCTCTTGCCTTGGAAAAATCAGCTGCAAGGCTTTTGCCATCTTCCTTCAGCTGAACCCCCTCTCTATTTAACCTTCCAGTCTGGAGGGCTCAGCTGGCCAGCATTCTCCCATCAGTGTCTGCACTTGCTGTGAGGGAGAAGGCAACATTTATGCTGGCTATTTTCTCCCAGTTCATCCCCTGATTAGTTGGGGAAGAGAGGATTCTTGCCCTGCCCACTCTCCCAGGCTCCTGGTCCCAGGCCTTTAAAAGAAACACTGCCTATCTTTCTTTTAACCACTAATTACTCCTGGAACCACTTCATCTCTATCCCTATGCCTCCTTAGGTCCTTTCTTGGGCCTTTCAAAATCCTTAAAGGGCCAAGCCAGGCAGCAGAATGAGCTGAACACTAGGCACTGCTGCCCTTCAGGGCAGCCCACCCCATCACATATGCCTTTGTGGTTACTTTGCCTTCTCAAGCGTCTCTCTGCAACGGCACCCTAAAGGCTCAGAAGCCAAATAAAAATAAAACAAAATGCACTAAAAAAACCCACACACAACTCATGATTTAAATTAATCTCATGTTTTTGAGGTCTGACTTGTGATTTTTGAATGTTTAAATTTGGCAATACAGATTAACCGTGTTGTTTTCTTTACCTATCTATCCATGCATTATAATGGTGAATTGATTTGTTTTCCTCTTTTCCAGATCATATGGCTATTTTTGTTCATATGAATTATTACCACACTTCAAAGCGTTTTGAGATCCTAGAATGAAGGATCAAAGTGCAGAGTATTATTTTGTGGCCAGGCTGTGCCTCATTTTTCAATCAGAATTCCCCACTAAAAAACAAAGACTTTTTTTAAGGACTATGGTTAGTATGATATGAACCCTTTTATTACTTTTAAAATATTGAGCGAAAGTGTAAAAATTCACACAGATGCTTGTCCATTTTTAATAAAGAACAGAAAACACCACAGCAGCCCACCACAGTAGCATTTCATTTCAGAAAGGGGAACTACAAAAAATGAGAAAGTTAGTTAAACAGAAATTAAAAGGTACAGTGCCAAAAGTGAAATCCCTGCAAGCTGCATGGAAACTTTTAAAAGATGCCATAATAGAGGCTCAGTTTAAATGTATGCCCCCAAATTTAAAAACATGGCAAGAGGACCAAAAAAGTGCCACTGTGGCTAAACAACAAAGTAAAAGAAGCAGCTAGAGGCAAAAAGGCATCCTTTAAAAAGTGGAAGTTAAATCCTATTGAGGAAAATAGAAAGGAGCATAAACTCGGGCAAGTGAAGCGTAAAAATATAATTAGGAAGGCCAAAAAGAATTTGAAGAACAGCTAGCCAAAGACTCAAAAAATAGCAGGAAGCTTGCTAAACAACCAGTAGGGCCACTGGATGATTGAAATGCTAAAGGAGCACTCCAGGAAGACAAGACCATTGCAGAGAAACTTCATGAATTCTTTGCATCAGTCTTCATGGCTGAGGATGTGAGAGAGATTCCCAAACCTGAGCCATTCTTTTTAGGTGACAAATCTGAGGAACTGTCCCAGATTGAGGTATCATTAGAGGAGGTTTTGGAACAAATTAAACAGTAATAAGTCACCAGGACCAGATAGTATTCACCCAAGAGATCTGAAGGAATTCAAACATGAAATTGCAGAACTACTAACTGTGGTATGTAACCTATCGTTTAAATCAGCTTCTGTACCAGATGACTGGAGGCTAGCTAATGTGATGCCAATTTTTAAAAAAGGCTCCAGAGGTGATCCAGGCAATCGCAGGCTGGTAAACCTAACTTCAGTACCAGGGAAATTGGTTGAAACCATAGTAAAGAACAGAATTATCAGACACATAGATGAACACGATTTGTTGGGGAAGAGTCAACACAGCTTTTGTAAAGAGAAATCATGCCCCACCAATCTACTAGAACTCATTGAGGGTGTCAACAAGCATGTGGACAAGGGAAATCCAGTGGATATAGTGTACTTAGATTTTCAGAAAGCCTTTGACAAGGTCCCTCACCAAAGGCTCTGAAGCAAAGTAAGCTGCCATGGGATAAGAGGGAAAGTCCTCTCATGGATTGATAACTGGTTAAAAGATAGGAAACAAAAGAGGAATAAATGATCAGTTTTCAGAATGGAGAGAGATAAATAGTTGTATCCCCCGGGTGTCTATACTGGGACCAGTGCTGTTCAACATATTCATAAATGATCTGGGAAAAGGGGTAAACAGTGAGGTTGCAAAATTTGCAGATGATACAGAACTACTCAGGATAGTTAAGTCCAAAGCAGATTGCGAAGAGTTACAATGGGACCTCACAAAATTTGGGTGACTGGGCAACAAAATGGCAGATGAAATTCAATGTTGATAAATGCAAAGTAATGCACATTGGAAAACATAATCCCAAGTACACGTATAAAATGATGGGGTTTAAATTAGCTGTTACCACTCAAGAAGGAGATCTTGGAGTCATTGCGGATAGTTCTCTGAAATCACCCACTCAATGTGCAGCAGCAGTCAAAAAAGCGAACAGAATGTTGGGAATCATTAGGAAAGGGATAGATAATAAGACAGAAAATATCATGTGGCTTCTATATAAATTCATGGTATTCCCACATCTTAAATACTGCGTGCAGATCTGGTTGTCCCATCTCAAAAAAGATACGTTGGAATTGGAAAAGGTACAGGAAAGGGCAACAAAAATGATTAGGGGTATGGAACAGCTTCCATGTGGGACGAAATTAATAAGACTGGGACTTTTCAATTTGGAAAAGAGACGACTAAGTGGGGATATGCTAGAGATCTATAAAATCATGACTTGTGTGGAGAAAGTAAATAAGGAAGTCTTATTTACTCCTTCTCATAACACAAGAACTAGGGAGTCACCAAATGAAATTAACAGGCAGCAGGTTTAAAACAAATCAAAGGAAGTATTTCTTCATACAACGCACAGTCAGTCTGTGGAACTCTTTGCCAGAGGATGTTGTGAAGGCCAACACTATAACAGGGTTCAAAAAACAACTACATAAGTTCATGGAGAACAGGTCCATCAATAGCTATTAGCCAGGATGGGCAGGGATGCCAAATCATCATCTGAATTGTCCCTAGCCTCTGTTTACCAGAAGCTGGGAATGGGCAACAGGGGATAGATCACTTGATGATGACCTGTTCTGTTCATTCCTTCTGAAGCACCTGGCATTGGCCACTCTCAGAAAACAGGATACTGGACTAGATGGACCCTTGGTCTGACCCAGTATGGCCGTTCTTATGTTCTTAAGTTAAATTAGTACAGGACAAATCGCAGTATGATTTCAGATTTGCACATGCAACTCCCATTGAAGTTTTGATTCACATGTATTCAAGGGCACTATGATTTTACTCTGAGACCTAAAATTTTTCATCCACTGCAATCCCAATGAAGCAACAAGGCTGCTGCGGTGTACACCAACGCAGAGTTTGGCCCCGAGTGTTTATCAAAACATATTCTTGATATGCACAGTTTCTTTTTGAGTATCAAAGCATTACAACTGTATAATTAAATTACATGTAGCACAATGAAAACCAGGAGGGTAGGGCTAGAAAGATTAATCCCATTAAGAAATACTTAGGTAGTGAAGAGGAAATACAATTAGGCAAAACATATTAAACACACCTACACAGAGAGCTAAACATCTCCCTAATGCATTAAAATGCCTGCATGCATCTGAAATGGACAGACTTCACTTCCTTTATCCCATCAAATTAGAAAACTACACTAAATAAATTCCCCCAGAGAAATATTACATCTCAAAACATATTGAAAGAAATATATTCTGAAGCTGAAAGGAAATCAGTAAATTATTTATTGTGGTTTTATAATAGCCTTGGTTTATTATTTTAGATACTAAGACACACAATAAAAGATTATTGATTACTGTCTGTACTGGAAGATGTGGAAAATAAAAAAACTCTGCATAATAATTCCACACCTCCGTTTATTATGGAAAATTAAAAAGGCGTTGAGTATAAATGGAAATAAGACACTTAGCCCAACCTAAAATAACCCTATAGGTGTGCAAGCGAGCGAGAGAGAATTACAGCACACTGATTAGTAATCAGTTCCTGGATCTCAACACCCCAAGAAGAGATGTGGAATGGACTGCATTATAGAACGTGACTGAAGGCAAGTCTGACAGCATTCCAGATGAAAGCAACAGCAGTTGGGATGCGAAGCTAAGTTTTCTTACAGCCAGTAAGGGCTGGTGTAGGGAGCAGTACTGCTGAGAGAGAAAAAAGCAATAATATTATAAAAGGTCAATATATTAAAATGTATGGAACCTGTGTATACACAACACTACTGCACTTTTACTCAGGATAGTGAAATGCGTTTGGGGTCTTATCATGACCCAGCAGTCTACATGTGGTAGGCATCCTCTAGGTGTGGGTCACACTCCTTCCAGGCAGAGGAGAGGGGTGGTCAGCTGCCTGTGTGCCAGAGTCTCTGCCTTGCCCCATATCAAACACTCTGTGGAGCTGTAAATGGTGGGGAGTGGTTGAGGTTAGGTGAGCAGAATGAGCAACATTTCACCAATACCCCGTGAATATTCCTCAAGGTTCCTTTCCAAGAATCTTAAAGATAGGGATCCCCTTTTCAAGGGCTACCCAGTGATGATGACAGCTGGAGAAGCGCTGACTGCCTGGTTCTGTTGGAGCTAAACTGCAAATGAAGGGGACAAACTTGCAGGAAATGGCAGAGCTAGGTACAGAGACATGGGGGCTTCATGTAAATGGCCCCACCACAGGCTACACATGGCTGGATCCACAGGATGGGAGCAAACTTTGTTCTCTTCTACAATAGAACAATTCAAAAGTAATGTGTGAGAAAAACTTCACAGAAATGTCCTTCCTTTTAGTTCCTCTTAGGTTTTCATGCAAGATAGAGCACTCAGTCCACTTGTTAATTCAAGCTTATGATAATCAATATTTAAGGATTCTAGAAACTGTCACAGCAGGTGAATCAAATATTTTCAAAGACTATCATTTTAGATATAAATATAAAGTGTTTTATAAGGTATATTTTGTTCCTTAGGAAAATAATAAAGAAAACATGTCCTTGACATTAAAATATCTAGCTTCCAAATAACTTTATAGAAAATACCATGAAGTTAAAGAGACAGCATTCAGAGCCTCCTCTTAGATTAAAATTCCAGCAATGGAGATCACATTGCTAGAATGCTGTAAAGCAGTGGTTCTCAAACTTTTGTACTGGTGACCCCTTTCACACAGCAAGCCTCTGAGTGCGACCTCCCCCCCTATAAATTAAAAACACTTTTTTTATATATTTAACACCATTATAAATGCTGGAGGCAAAGCGGAGTTTGGGGTGGAGGTTGACAACTCGCAACCCCCCATGTAATAACCTCGCGACCCGTGGAGTGGTCCCAACCCCCAGTTTGAGAGCCCCTGCAAGTGTAGCAATGTACTGCAGAACCTGCCTCAGAATTATACATGGAAAAAAACCCCTTTCTATTCAGTATACTACCATATCGATTTCTAACACAGAAATGGTCCCACACAGGTTTTTAAACTATTCAGTTGTGTTTCTCTCCCTGCCTCCTGGCAGGTTGCCGCAATCAGTTTTCTTCTCACGACTGGATGGCTTATGAATTCACTTACACAGTTCAGTTTAGTACTAAATTTGTGCATGCTTTTTGTCTTTCTGCCCAAAGGGGTACACAACACCAGGCTTTGGTGTCTCATTCAAGTCACTAGGGGACACTGATTCCCTTCAGAAATCATTGTTGTTTCTTACAGTATGTGACTAACTGGACAAACTCTGGAAAAACTTCCTCAGGCCTGATCCTGCATTGGTCTCTGGGTGTGAAATTCTGACGCTATTGACTTTAATGGTCCAGAAATTCACCCTGGGTGTTTGGGGAGTGTGAGGAATGCAACATCAGGCCTTTAAGATGGGATTTTCAAAAGTATTCAGCATTGACTTGACTGCTCCCATGAAGTCAATGGAAGTTTTACTATGGACTTCACAGGAAGCAGCATTAGAATGACACTGAGTGCTTTCTAAAGTCCCACCTTTAATGGATAACATTAGTAGCATCCTTCAGTGGAAAACATTTTGCACTGGTAAGAACTGCTCCTGAGTAAGTGTTTGTAGGACCAGGCCCTAAATGAGCAAGACCACTTTTCAGTTTGTTTTGCTAGAAAGTTCTTCAAGATGGTCAGGCATCAGAAAAAAAAACCCTCAATAAAATACATGCTAGATCAGTCCAGGTGAAACCAGCAGAATGTGCTGTCCATCATTATTCATATAAAGAGCTGGATACAACAAAGGTTAAAGATAGGGCGGGCACAGCTCCATCTCCTCTGATAAGAGAATTCCCCCTCCACTCTCTCTCAGGGGTTGGGGGAGCTCATTTTCCTTAGAGCTCCATTTCTGCCTGGCTCTTCATTGGCTGGTGAAAGGAGTTTGCATCACGCCAGAGAGAGAGAGTCTGCAGTGGAAGTAGCAGGAGGCGCTATCCCCGACTGGAGAGTTTAGGGGATTCCAAACTTTCCAACGAGTAGCTGGAGCACCTGATGGGAGGAAGAGAGTCATCCAAGTTGGGAGTCCAAGTGTTGCCAGTGCCTGTGAAATACAATATGTCCTCCAGCCCCACCCACACATATCCCTAACCCACCCACTCTCTGCTACCTTCTCCCATCCATGGAGAACTGAGCCCCCTAGTGTGGAAACATTTGCTCTGCCTGAAGTACATGCAGAGCAGAGAGCATGATGTCAATGAGAGGAAACAGCACAGATCTCATTGCGTGGATAGTTCCCAAACTACAGGAGCAGCTATAATGCCTCCTACTGTATTTCCAATGAGCTGCCACATCCAACAGGAAACCCATGTACAGATGAGTGGCAAATACGCAGATTCTCAATATTACTGTTCAGTACAACACCAAGTTACCCAGGAGCTTTGGTGTAAGTGCCAACATAATATGAGGTTTTCATTTCAGGAGGTCATCTAGGACAGTGGCTCTCAACCTTTCCAGACTGTACCCATTTCAGAATTCTGATTTGTCTTGTGTACCTTTCACCTTGCTTAAAAACTACTTATTTACAAAATCAGACATAAAACTACAGAAGTGTCACAGCACACAATTATCAAAAAATTGCTTACTTTCTCATTTTTACCATATAATTATACAATACATCAATTGGAATATAAATATTATACTTACATTTCAGTGTATAGTATATACAGCAGTATAAACAAGTCACTGTCTGTATGAAATTTTAGTTTGTACTGACTTTGCTAGTGCTTTTTATGTAGCCTGTTGTAAAACTAGGCAAATAGCTAGATGCGTGGATGTACCCCCTGGAAGACCTCTCCATACCCCAGGGGTATGCGTACTCCTGATTGAGAACCACTGATTTAGGATACTTCCTTTTTTCCCTTTGTTCTTTTTCCATTGGCCCAGAAATGTGCAACGCCAACCCTGCTTCTCAATCATGGATGTGGCTTCCCCTGTAACCTGCAAAGCTGTTTCTCCACTATGAGAAGGGACTCAAGACACTTCCTCCCCTCAGAACAGAGTACTCTGCCTCCAGAGCATATCCATCCTGCCTAGTGCAGGACTGAACTCATTACAGAAAACTTGGTCTCCCACTAAGCTGGCCTGGCATTTTCCATTTTTATTGTTCTCATAAGCATATGTTCTTTAAGGTAGCAGTGATTATTTACATGTTTATGTATTTAAAGAATAATTTACTTTTTCCTAACAGAAATACCATAACACCTAAGAACAAAGGCAGCAGGATTACATAGTCAAAGAGATCACAAGAGGGTACAAGACGGGTTATAAAGGCTTTAGGTAAAATTTTAATGAGTGCCTAATGGTTTAGGAACCTAAGTCTTGTTGAAAGTCAATGGAACATAGGTTCCTAAGTCACTTAGGTGCTTTAGAAAATGTTACCCCTAGAGCCTAATTCTGTTCTCACTGCAGTCTGTGAAATCAGTGGCTAAATGCCCAAGGGGAGCAGGATTCAGTGGGAGAGAAATCAAGGAGGACGCACGTAAACAAATAGATAGGGTCATCTAGCCCTGTAAAAGTCTGTTTCTCTACAAAATTAAGAAACTGAGACCAGTGTTTTACTTCATATAATTGAATTCTCTTTTTTCCTGTAAGGATAAAGGAATATTAATCAATTTTGTTAGCAGTTTTACTGAAATGCTAATTATCATTAGGTAAGTGGAAACAGCCATCGTTTAAAAGGAAAGATATTTTTGTTTGTAACTCATGGCATCTCTTCCTCTAGCTTTTGCTAAGATTGATTAGGTAATGGTGTGAATTGTTTAGGCAAGATCATACCAGACATATGTACATACAATCTTGAAAAGGACGCTCTGTTCCTTATTCCCAGGTACACAAAATATCGTGATGCATACTTAAAGCCTGCTATAACCTGTTAATAGAGTGTGGAAACAACCCTGGGGGATAAGGCACACTTTATTACATAATTTATATTTTGGCCAAGAAAAAACATTGATCTTATTAAGCCGGTTTTAATAAAGTCAAGATTTATTTGATTTTATGATAGTATCTTCATTCCAGTTGCTGTTTTAGCATGCCAAGTTCTGTATCACATTAGCCAATTACCATAAAACAAATGGTTGTTTGTGGACTTCTTCTTTTCAATTTTAATTTTTTGGGACAGAGTGGGAGGTGGCTTATGTTGGCTATTTCTTTGAACTTCCTGCCCCCTCAACTCTGGTTAGGAAGGGGAATTCCAATACAGCCATTAACAAGTGATTAGAATGAGAGTAGATCAGAAAGAAATGCTCAGGGCCTGTCTTTGCTACTGTAGCGAGCGGCATGGTTTCCCTCCCTGTACATTATGAACATGAACCGTGACTGCCCTGTGGTGGGCAGAACTGGGACATCCATGGCCGCCCCACTGGAAGGAGAGGGGCAAGACAGGAACTGGAAATATAAAAGGCAGGCCCTCCAGCTCAGTTGGAGCAGAGCTGCCAGAGGAGCAGGAAATCTCCCTCCCGCTGCTGAAGCCCAGACCCGACGGAGGCCACTACAGTGCCAGAGACTGGGAGGGACTGCCGGAGCTGCCAGACATTGGGGACACCAAGAAGCTGTTGGGGTTGCCACTAGCCATTTACCCTGGTGAGATTAACAACAACCCCGGAACCCAGGTACCCCCTGACTGGGAGTGTAGGAAGGAGCCCAGGGAAGCCAAAGAGGAGTCAGTTGTGTTACTGACTGACAGCCAACTAGATGTGTTGCGGCTGGCTTTCCCCGCTGACCCAGCAGTGGATCACTCTGCCACTGTTAGGGTCCTGGGCTGGGATGCAGTGGAGTCAGGTGGGCCTGCATCCCCCTACCCCTGCCACCCCACCCCTGGGAGTGGCAGCCTCCCCACCTTTAGGCCAGGAGGCCTGCATTGGTCTAGCACTTGCTCGAGCTAGGATGCCAGACGGTTTTGCTGGGTCTCCCGCCAGAGAGCTAATCCTCCCAAGACTGCTGTGTTGTTCTACCTGACAGCAGGCCAGAGCCCTTACCTGATTGCTGCCCTTCCCTAATTGAGGGCCCCAGGCAGATAGACTCACTGCTGCTCTGCCTGAATGCAAGCCACAGCCATTAACTGATTATGGTCCTGCCCTGATTGAAGGCTCCAGGCTTATAGACTTACTGCTACCCTGCCCGACTGCGGGCCAGACCCATTAACTGTGTACTGCCCTGCTGTGGCTGAGGGCTGGGGCTACCAGACCCAGTTGCTGCCTGGCCTGGACTGCAGGCTTGGGACTATTAACTGTCGGCTAATTCCCTCCTGAATGGTGTCGCTCTAGGAGCACTGCAGTGAGGAAGCATGGTGTCTCTCCCTGACGGGCAGGGAGAGAACTGTGACCGCCTTACAGCTACAAAGTTATAACTCAAGTCCCATCCCCACAAAAAGAACCCTTAATTGCCTGTCCCAGTACTTACAAATACTACCAAAAAAATTTTTTTAAAGCCCTTAGCTTGAGCATCCTAGTGATTTTAACTCATGTTGGCTGGCCCATCAAGAGGTATGAGCTAAAACTCAAGTTACTACAACTCATCAGCTGCTAACATAACCACTCTCGTGTGGACATAGGCTAGTTCCACTCAGGTGCCACTAGTCCTCCAGTGCCTTCCCACAATTCCCTCATGTGCCCAGAAAGAATAGACAAGTTCTCCCACAATTCATTGGGAAATAATTCAGAGTGGCTCAGCTTACTGCAGCATAAAGAACTCTGCGATATGCCCCCAAATGTTTTATCATCACACAGGGGTGAGTGCTGTGCCAGCGTGGACACAGCTACACACATGTTGTTTTGTAGTGTGGCCATTCTCAAGGTAGGCTACCTCAAGAGAAGTCATGCCCATGTAGATAGCTCGAGTTAACTCTGCAGTGAATACATACCCTTAGTGTAACAGCAGGCTGAAAAACACAACCCTCAGGCCAACCCACTGGTCTTGGTAACAATACTAGAAGGTTGTATTTTTGTTCTAGAGGGTTTTGTGGCATTTGATCATCAGCACCCAAATGTATTCTGCTCCCATTCTGAAGAGTAGTGAGTTTTATTATGTTTTCTTTAGCAACTGACTTTGGAGCAAGTGTTAGACTGGAAATGGTAAATGAATAGCACAGAAAACCTTGATAGTCCATTGAATATTTTCTGCATTACACCATGATTGAAACCTCATTATATTTATGCATCCTCTAAGTGACTTCATGCTTTTCAAACTATTTTACTGTCCTCAGTCATACTGTTTATGATTTACTGAATTTATTTAGTTATTATGGAGTGAGGTTATGTCTTAAAATAGTGACAAAAAAACCTCCACACACATTTCCTATCTTATGCTAAATTACATATAGTATCAGGATTATAGTGTATTAAAAGGGGGAATCTACCACATGGCCCATCTGCTACCATGGTCATGTAAAGAATTTAAGGCTCAATTTCCCCTTCCTGTCAAAAAATAAGATCATGAGGAAAGGGAGAAAAATTCTGAGGGGAACCTCATGCAGTTTATCTCAGACTGTTTTGTGGAGGGTGGTGGTTGTCCCTCCTGAAATGAGAACAGGGCTAGCAGCGAGGAGGCCTTGTGCCTCAACACCAGTTCCAGAACCTCCTGCTTTCCTCTCTGACTCTGTGCCAAGGACTCCTATCTGTCAGTGGATCTGGATTCAATGAAAATGTTCTCCCACCCCCTGAACTCCATCCTGCAGTGACCTTCTGTGGCTCTGCATACAGAGGACCCACAAACGGTTTGTGGAATACTAAGTTTGAAGCGCTGGCAGCTAGAAAAGCCATCTTTCACTTGTAAAATGAACTAACTGATATGGACATCATCACTAAGACTGAGCTGATGATGACAACAAAGAGAGGAAAGCCCATTATATTTTTACAGGCACTTTTCAGAGTAGGACGGCACTCTAAACTTTTCAAAGATAGAGGGTGCAATTTTATTACCTATCGTGAAACAACACCAATTTTTGTTTAAAAGCTGGGGTATACTTGTAAGACACATTCCATAGAGACCAGACAACCCAAATCCCCAGTGAAGCTAAATGTAAGTAAAGCTAAGGTTACAGAAACATACCACACAGCAGAGGTCCCAAGATTAACAACAACAAAAAAAACCACATAAAGATGAAACATTACCACAGAGAGAGAGATACAATAACACACCCTCGGGGTAGTGCTTACGTCACAGATCGCAAGAATATCATATAGGTACATCACATATGGAAAGCTGCTGAGAAAGATGGTAATTCCATCTTTACTTGAAGAAATTCTGAGCTACAGGAGAGTCAAACAAAAACAAACAGCAACAAAACTTAAAGGAGACAGAGCTGGACTGTCCATTATGAAAGCAATTATGTACCTAGCCCACATAAAGTTCAGTGTAAAGCCATGTTTGCTTGTACCACAGGATCTAATTCTGATCTCACTTACACCAGTTAAATAAGGGGTAACTTCACGGAAGTCAATGAAGTTACTCTGGTATAGAACTGTTGTAAATGAAATAAACTCTATGAACCTGAATCTGTTTAACTGTCATAAGGAGAACCTTTCAAATTTTGCAACGTCGAAGTGGACATTGCTCCTGTTAATCATCTTCAGAATGGTACAGTAGTATACTACTGCTGTTACAACAACAGCTTTTTCAGCCTGCATCCCACTTCACGAGCCTTATCCTGTGACACTGTACTGAGGTCCACTAAGAAAGAAGACTGAAAATTTGTCAGTGTTTTTTCAGTGGAAAATGACTTTTGTTTCGTTGAATTGGCCATTTCCTGACAACATGTGAGGGGAAGGGGAATCCTTCATCTAAAAAAAATTAAAGTTTTGAAAACCAAAAAACTACACCACATTTAAATAGCCATGTAGCTCAAGCCCTGTGAGTCCAAGTCAGCTGACACAGGCCAGCCACAGGTATTTAATTACAGTGTAGACATACTCTGAGGGACCCTCACTAGATACACTCTCCCAGTTTGACAGCAAGCCATTGATAACAACTCTGAATACAGTCTTTCAACCAGTGGTGAACCCACTTTATTAGTAATTTATTCTAGACCACATTTCCCTAGTTTGCTTATGAAAACGTCATGCAGGACTGTGTCAAAAGCCTTACTAAAATCAAGATATATGAAGTTTACTGCTTCACCCTTATCCACTAGGCCAAAAACCCCGTCAAAGAAAGAAACTTGGTTGGCTAGACATGATTTGTCCTTCATAAATCCATGCTGGCTATTTCTTATAACCCTATTATCCTCAAGGGGCTTACAAACTGATTCTTTAAAATAATTTGTTCCAGTAACTTGCCAGGTTTCAAAGTTAGGCTGACTGGTCTGTAAGTCCCTGGCTCCTCTTTTTTCCCTTTTTAAAGACTATGTTTGCCATTATTTAGACTTCTGGGACCTCAATGAGTTCTCAAAGATCATCGCTAACAGTTTCCAGATTGCTTCAGCTAGTTCCTTAAGTACCTTAGGGTGCATTTTATCAGGTCCTGCCACTTTGAATACATTCAGCTTAACTACATATTTGTTAAGCTGTTTTTCTCTGTTTTGGCTTTGTGTTCTTTCCCCATTTTTGTTAATATTAAATGTAGTAAGTATTTGATCATATTTGACCTTTTCAGTGAAGACTGAAGCAAAATAGACATTAAACACCTCAGCCTTCTTGATGTCATCAGTTATTAGCTCTCCTTCCACACTAAGTAAAGGACCTACACTTTCCTTTGTCTTTCTCTTGCTCCTGATGTATTTCAAGAATTTCTCCTTATTGCCTTTTATATCCCTAGCTAGATGTAACCCATTTTGTGCTGTGGCCTTTCTGATTTTGTCCCTGCATGTTTGTGCTGTTCTTTTGTACTCCCCCTTAGCAATTCATCCATGTTTCCATTTTTTGTAGAATTCCTTTTTCATTTTCAGATCATTAAAGAGCTCCTAATGGAGCTCTATCACTCACTTACTATACTTCCCATCTTTTCTTTGCATCGGAATAGCTTGCAGTTGTGTCTTTTATATTGTCTCCTTGAGAAACTGCCAGCTCTGCTGAACTCCTTTATCCTTTAGAACCTACTAGTTCTCTGAGTTTGTTAAAGTCCATTGTCCTTATTTTGCTCCTCTCTCCTTTCTTGCCTTAGAATCATGAAATCTATCATTTTGTGATCACTTTCACCCAAATTGCCTTCTGTCTTTAGATTTGCCACCATTACCACCAGGTCTTGTGTTCTGGATATTTCTGCTATTTATTTTAGAAATGCCTCATCCACTTCCTCTTCCTCATTTGGTCTATAGTAGACCCCTACTCTAATGTCACCCCTAGTTTTCTCCCTTTCTGTCTTTATCCACAGACTTTCAACTGGTCTGCCTCTCACCTCCTTTTGGATCTCAGAACAAGTGTATATATTCTTGATGTATAGTGCAATGCCTCTTCCCTTTTTCTGTGCCTGTGCTTCCTGAATAAATTATATCTCTCTATACCAATATTCCACTCCTGAACTACATCCCACCAAGTCTCTGTGATGCCAATTAAGTCACAATGTATCTTATGTACTAATACTTGCAGTTCTTCCCGGTTATTCCCCCTACTTTTTGCATTTGTATATAGACCTTTGAGGTTGAGCAGATTCCTCCACTGATTTCCCTCTTGTTTCTCCTATGACCCTATTGTAGTTTTCTGTGTTCCCCCCACTCCATAACATAACATAACATAACATTGTTTAGTCTGCAGAAGAGAAGAATGAGGGGGGATTTGATAGCTGCTTTCAACTACCTGAAAGGGGGTTCCAAAGAGGATGGCTCTAGACTGTTCTCAATGGTAGCAGATGACAGAACAAGGAGTAATGGTCTCAAGTTGCAATGGGGGAGGTTTAGATTGGATATTAGGAAAAACTTTTTCACTAAGAGGGTGGTGAAACACTGGAATGCGTTACCTAGGGAGGTGGTAGAATCTCCTTCCTTAGAGGTTTTTAAGGTCAGGCTTGACAAAGCCCTGGCTGGGATGATTTAACTGGGACTTGGTCCTGCTTCGAGCAGGGGGTTGGACTAGATGACCTTCTGGGGTCCCTTCCAACCCTGATATTCTATGATCTAGCCCCATTAAGATGAACTTTTATATGCTTACCTGTGGGCTTTTGTCATCTGCTCCTCTTGAACCTAGTTTAAAGCCGTCCTCACTATGTTGGTGAGTTGGTGCACAGTGCTTCTCCCCTTAGTCAGGTGGACCCCATCACTTCCCAGAAATTCTCCTTCCCAGAACAGCACCCCATGATTGCGGAAGCTCTATCCATTATGGTCCATGTACAGTTTTTATACAGGAAAGCTACAGACAGACTAAGTCTGGAGACACCATATATTTCTACTGGCTTATACAAAGGAAACTACGGAGAAATGGAGTGGCTGCCCCCAGCATTGCCTTTGTGGTATATTATTATACTTTAGGCTTCAACTTACCATCAATGAAACAAAAATCAATGGGAATTTTTCAGTTGATTTTAATGGGAGTGGTATCTGGCTGTTTACTGCGGACTTACAAAACAAACAAACAAACCAAACCAAACAAAAAAAAACACACAAAGAAAGTCACTCTTGCTCTTTTCCTTGCTCCCCTTCCCATACCAATGTATAAACAGAGGCAGCTTTCATACTTGTTTCTCAACCTGAAATAAGCTGTAGGAGGTTAAGCAAGTGAGCCTAGAAAGGCTTTATGGCCAGCTTTCAAACGTCTGGCAAACAGCTCATTTTAGTGCTAACAGCAGCCAAATGGTTCTGTGCACTCTGATCTGATATTTGCAGTATTCTACTCTGCCAGATGACAGTTTAGGCCTTGGATGGTTTCACTCTGTTTGCTAGATTTAGTTTCAAGTTTATATGTAAACAGCTACTACATGAGATGCCAACAAACTTTGACTCAATCTTTCATCATAAAATAATTCTGTGCTCCCACACAAATCCTACAAATGCTTCTGACTCACTAAACAAAGTATCATTAAAGACCTGGCTTTTATGTGGGGTGCTTAGGATCAAGCAATGGCCAGCAGAGTAGCCTTTCGGGGCGGTGGTGGTGGTGGTGGTGGTGGGGTTGGTATGCAAATAATAAAGCAAGGACCTTAGACAACATGTTGGTAGATTAATGTCATGCTGAGTGATGCTATTCACCGTGGACGTAATAGTTTAGCACCCTTACAGTTGTGGATGGTGCCTCAGTTGTGGTTTTTGTGGGGAGGACGTATGCCAGTTTTCATTCTTCCCATTTGAATCCCTCAGATGAATTCCTCTACTAAGTGAACAGGCAGAGCCAGGAAGTTGTGCTTGTAAACGTGACTGGTACAAAGTATAATTATGACTAAGGTGTAACTGATCTAAAAATGAAACTTTGGCTTAAAATGAGAGGAGATTTTATACAGGGCATAACTCGCAAACAGATCATTCTGAAAGCTGAAATCAGTTTACTGCTGATATTTTTCATAATTCTTGTTCAGGGTTGTATAATTAGAAAGGAAGGACGACCTGGCTGCACTAGACTAGAACTCTGAGATCCGGATTAATTTCCCAGCTCTGCCACAGACTCAGACAAGTTGCTTAGTTTCTCTGTCTCAGCTTCCCATATTAAGAAACAAAACCAGTATAATATTTTCTCCCCCACAATTTGTATCTCATGTCTACTTGGATTGTAAGCTCTTCTGGACAAGAACTCTCTCTTACCAGGTGTTTGTATAGTACCGAGCACAATGATCTCAGTTTGGGCCTGTAGGTGATACTGTACTACAAATAAGTAATCTTCTGGCCCACGTACAGGCCCCAAAAGAATCTGAACACAGTGGAACCTAGGCAAGTCTGTTGTATGAGGACCCACAGCTATGCAAGTCCACCAGCCAAGCTGTCAGTTACTGTAGCTCTAACGCTGCAGAAGCAACTCTGGAGCGTTCTCCAATGCATTTGTGTGACTTAGCAGCACAGCACGCGTCAGCGTAGACCAGCGTAGAACTGAAAGTTTGTGTCAAAAACTTGTGACCAGTTCTGCTATCAACCCAAGAAATCCAACACCCCTTGAATTTCCTTTACAAAGTATGTAGATAGCAGAATCATCATCTACCATTGAAATGCAGCAAGCTCTGGGTTGAAAGTAAAGTTGACCAAAATTTAAACCCTTTAGGTTATAAAATAAAAAGGAATAGCGTATCAAATTGAAACTGTGGAGGAGACTTAGGCAGAATGTAATTATCCAAACTGGAATTTGGCAAGAACACCACAGATTAACAGCCCAACTCTGTCAATAAATAAATGTCGTACTATAATTATTAATTATGGGTGGTGAGGATTTCAGGTTTATGTCTGAGCCTGAAGCCTGAAATGCTCCATTGATACTGAGTTAGAACAGGGTTCAGTAATGATTCAGAGAGAGTGCCACTTACTGAATCACCAGAAAGACTTCCTGCAGCACCCGACATTCTCCATGATGGAATGTCATCCAATCCGGTTCAACTTGTGAGATCTCATCAGGTCACAGCCTGAAGTGGTTTGTCTAGAGCAGGGATCGGCAACCTTTGGCACGTGGCCTGTCAGGGAAATCCGCTGATGGGCCGGGATGGGTTGGTTACCTGCAGCGTCCGCAGGTTCGGCCGATCGCAGCTCCCACTGGCCCACGCCGCTTCCCGCAGCCCCCATTGGCCTGGAACGGCAAACCGCAGCCAGTGGGAGCTGCGATCAGCTGAACCTGCGGACGCTGCAGATTAACAAACTGTCCCAGCCTGTCAATGGATTTCCCTATGGGCCATGTGCCAAAGGTTGCCTATCCCTGGTCTAGAACCTAGAGAATGGGGCTTCATGCAAATGGCAACATCCATTACTTATACTAATGACTGAGAAATATGTATTTTGCCACACACACATACATACACACAAAAACTGACAGTACTAATATTTTGTTTTTTAAATAATCTTAAACTGAAAAGTATCAGATACAGTTTATACTGAGTCATACATCTATACCAGTCTTTTGGCTCTCTGCTTTGTCTTTCCCCAAAATACAACGACTATGACACTTTGCATCTGAAGAAGTGGGTATTCACCCACGAAAGCTTATGCTCCAATACGTCTGTTAGTCTATAAGGTGCCACAGGACTCTTTGCCGCTATGACACTTTGGTCACAAAACAACAACTGCAATGTTGTCCCTCTTAACACATTATATATAAAGTGTTTTAATTTAAAGATATTCTGTGACAATAAAAACAAGTAGAATATGAAAAAGAGTATGGTGTACAGGATCAGCCATGAATAATATAACATACAGTATGAATATATCCCAATAATATAAGATACAGTATGAATATATCCTAAGGAAGAACAGTTGTACAATGAATATTTACAAAGATAAAAATGTAAAGTGTTCACACCTAAGTTTATTAACAGAGAAATTCTTATGGAACTTAGTTTATTTTTAAGCCTGTATTCTTTTCTCATAATTGATGAAAGGAAGCCATAGAGTCCAAATGTCACAAATGAGTCTTGAAACAGGTCATTTTGTCCATTCTCACTAGATCTCAGACATTGTCAGCCCCCTTGTTTTTTTCACAGTGAGGCTGCTCATAAAAAGAGTGTGTCAGTCTGGGCAGCAGGAAGGAAGAGCTGAAGTGGTGTGACGGGGTATACCAACCCCACACTGGGGCGGCGAGCATTAAGGAGCTGCTCTGGACACAGGAAGCCATGCTCCCTCACCTCCGTTGCCAGCGGAAGCAGGGTTCAAAAGGGAGCAACTCAGCTCAGTCTGGGCTGATGGAGCAGGAGAGCACTTGGGTGCTACAGCCTCCTGTGGAGGAGCCATGGAGGCTCCCAAAGGCCAGGAACGGGCCCCACGGTCACGCTGCTGCAGACCCGTCAGCTGGGGGCACTGAGGATGCCAAACCACCGCAGACAAAGGGAGTGACCTGAAAGAACTCCAAGAGGGACCCTGAGACAGACCAGTGAAACCAGCAGAGGATCCGAAGCTGGGGTAGGAAGTGGCCCAGGGATCAGTCATAGGGGTGCCCATCTCCTAGGACATGCAATTCAAATGACTGTTTCTTTTGACCCTGGGTTGGAACCAGGTGGAGCAGGGTGGGCCCAGGTTCCCCTGTCCACGGCCATTGACTCTCGCCACTGGGCAACACAGCCACTGAATTCAGCCACTAGACAAGATGGCCACTGACTCTCGCTATTGGGCAACATAGCCGCTGAATCCTGCTGCTAGGCAAAGTGGCCATTGATTCTCATCACTGGGTGACTCGGCTGCTGAATCCTACAACTAGGCAATGTGGCCACTGACTCTCACCACTGGGTGGCACAGTCCGGAGTATCACCACTAGGCAGTTCTGCCAACGTTGGACTCAAAACCCCCTTTGACAAGTGGATATATATCATTTAATGGGAACTGCATACCCATTGTATACATGCCACTGTTGGGATTAAGACAATGGGCCTGTTTTTTCATCCACTACCCCTTCACATTGCTTCAAAAAACTTAAAGTGGCTGTAAAACCTGGCTTAACCAGCTACATGGAAATTCCCCTGGCATAGAAGGAATCCCTGTGTGGCACAGAGCTGGCATAACAGACCTGTGTCACCCTTCTTGCAGCCTTACAATATGAAGTGTCACGTGAGAAACGAGGCATGGCTGAGTACCTCTGCATTCTGGCTATTCCCAGACACCAAAACTGTCTCTTGAAACCAGGGACCTACCTACCGACCATACACCCCTAGTTGTCACTTATTATCCCACACAGGGTATCAAACTGTTACAACCTATATTTGACGGGGACCATATCTTGCAAGAAATATTTCCTGGACCCCCTCTTGTGGGCTTCAAACACCGCCCCCCCCACCCCATCTCATCAGAAACAATTTCCCCGCAGGCAAGGACACACCAACTCAAAGCAGCACCAGATCCTGTCAAAGCAACAGAGGCAAAACCTTCAGACATATCTCCATTTCTATGGTGTTAAACACAACCCACAACACACTTTTCAAGATTGACGGGGCCTACACATGCCTATCACAACATGTGGTGCATACAGTGCATTAAATGGCCCAGTAACAACTGTGTGGGTGAAACCAGACAAGCACCACACTCTTGAATGAACTCACGCAAAAAAGTGATAAAAGACAGACAAAAAACACCACATTACCCATGGCGAACACCTTTTCACAAAAGTGACCACTCCATATCTAATCTTTCAGAATTCATCCTCAGCGGAAACCTGCACAACATCTGCAGAAAGGCAAGCCTAGGAACTTCAATTCATAACACTGCTAGGCACTAAAATCCATGGACTTAAAACAGGTTTCGGAGTAGCAGCCGTGTTAGTCTGTATTCGCAAAAAGAAAAGGAGTACTTGTGGCACCTTAGAGACTAACCAATTTATTTGAGCATAAGCTTTCGTGAGCTACAGCTCACTTCATCACTTAAAACAGGGACACTGGTTTCCTGGCTTATTACAACAATCTGTAATACATGCCTGCCTGCTAACTCTTAATGGCCCTCTTCAAAGCCGTTTTGCATAACAATCCAACCCTTATTGCCCATTCCATTTCAAGTGACCTCCTACAATGTTACCCATTATGCTTAACTATCTGTCCCAACTTGTATTTAGCTCAGACACTCTGATTTCTTTCCCCAGACCTGAAGAACTCTGTAGATCAGAAGCCTGTAACTTCCACCAATGGAAGCTGGTCCAATAAACAATATTACCTTACCTACCTTCCCTCTCTTCTCTCTCTCTCTCTCTCTCTCTCTCTCTCAAGCTCAAATATATATATATATATGTATAGTTAATACTGATTGGGTCTCACTTATTCAACAAGACAAAACAATAAAGTAGAAACAACTCCATTTCTAGAAGTATTTAGTTACTTAAAAGCTTGCAGAATAAAAAAAAAATACACTAAAGCATCAGAACCTGCACACCTTGACAAATTTATCTGGCTCATTACAGTTGCCAACTTTCTGTATATATAATGTAGAATAATTAGAACTATATTTTCAAATGCAACCTCTAAATTAGGCCATACAATTTTACCTACACAATTACATGTGTTTGCAAATGGAGATTGGGGAGATGAGATATTATTATTTGCATGCAAGATTTTGTATGAAAAAATTATGTGCTGATTTTGAAGCTTGGTTGAGACCACTTCAAAAAGTTTAAGACACATGGGGCCACACGTAGGAACCATAAATGTCAGCTTTATGAATCTGAGCTGTTTCCTAATCTCTTACCATCCCAGTAAATCATTTATGAGTTGGGCAGCTATTTTATAAATCAGATATATAATAATATGATGGGGATATACCTATCTCATAGAGCTGGAAAGAGCCTTGAGTCCAGTCCCCTGCCTTCACAGCAGGACCAAGTACTGTCCCTTATTTTTGCCCCAGATCCCTAAATGGACCCCTCAAGGATTGAACTCACAACTCTGGGTTTAGCAGGCCAATGCTCAAACCACTGAGCTATCCCCCCCAATAACCCTGCCTTGTAAAATGTACATATCGCAATAGACTATTGTACTCCGAACTTTCTCTATACGTCTATACACAATAATAACTTTATGGTATAATGCCTTAAACACAGTGGATCATTAAATCATAAGAGACCACACATAGCTAATACACAGTATGAAAGGCATTTTATGGTAAAACAACTAAGGGTAAAATTGTTGGGGGCAGTTCAGAGGTGCATAGCTTCCTGGGGAGAAATTGCGCCTCAGAGACAATCTCTGAGCAACCCTGTGTGCAGAGGGACATCATACTGTACATTATCTTTTCTGCCAAAGTTTTGTGAGGCTGCGGGGAGCAATGTGGCTTCTTGGCCTGCACAGTTGCCACCATCTCCTACTGTACAGATGCCAGACACACAGAGCACCTGAGTCCAACAGAAGGGGGGCGCGGTATTACCCGATATGGCCAAATGTCCCTTCCGTGCTGGAGAGGAGACATCCATGTTCCATGCATCTTTGCATTGATCTTTACTGTAGAGGAATTGGGGGGGAGGGGGAGGGAATCCCCACAGCTGAGCCATTCCATTTAGGTGGCAAATCTGAGAACTGTCCAGAGTGAGGTGTCAGTAGAGGAGGTTTTGGAACACAATGATAAATTAAACAGTAATACATCACTAGGGCCAGATGGTATTCACCCAAGAGTTCTGAAGTGTGAAGTTGCAGAACTACTAACTGTGGTGTGTAACCCATCACTTGAATCAGGCTCTGTACTAGATGACTGCAGTGTAACTAATGTAATGCTGACTTTTAACAAAGGCTCCAGAGGCAATCCTGGCAATTACAGGCCGGTAAGCCTAACTTACGTTCCAGGCAAATTGGTTGAAACTATAGTAAAGAACAGACTTATCAGAAACAGATGAATACGATATGTTGGAGAAGAGTCAACACAGCTTTTGTAAAGAGAAATCATGCCTCACCACTCTATTAGAATTTTTGAGTGGGTCAACAAGCATGTGGACAAGAGTAATCCAGTGGATATAGGGTACTTGAACATTCAGGAAGCCTTGACAAGGTCCCTCACCAAAGGCTCTTAAGCAAAGTAAGCAGTCATGGAGTAAGATGGAAGGTCCTTTCATGGATCAGTAACTAGTTAAAAAACAGGAGACAAAGGGTAGGAATAAATGGTCAGCTTTCATAATGGGGAGAGGTAAATTGCAGGGTCTCCCAAGGTTCTGTACTGGGACCTGTACTGTTGAACATATTTATAAATGATCTGGAAAATGGAGTGAATGATGAGATGGCAAAGTTTGGAGACTGTACAAAATTACTCAAGGGAGTTAAATTCAAAGCTGACTTCGAAGAGCTATAGAGGGATCTGACTAGGCAACAAAATGGCAGATGAAATCCAATGTTGATAAATGCAAAGTAATTCCACTGGAAAACATACTCCTAACTATACATACGCAATTAAGGGATCTAAATTAGCTGTTACCACTCAAGAAAGATCTTGGGCTCATCATGGTTCATTGTCTGAAAACATTGCTGTATGTACAGCAGCACTCAAAAAAAGCTCACAGAATGTTAGCAACCTGTAGGAAAGGGATAGATAATATGACAGATAATATCATAATGCCACTATATAAATCCCTGGTATGCCCACACCTAGAATAGTGCATGCAGTTCTGGTTTCCCCATCTCAAATGAGATGTATTAGAACTGGAAAAGATGCAGAGAAGGGCAATAAAATGGTTGGGGTGTGGAACAGCGTCTGTACAAGGAGAGATTAAAAAGACTGGAACTGTTCAGCATAGTAAAGAAACAACAAACAGGGGGGCGGGGTGGGACTATGATAGAGGTCTATAGAATCATGACTGGTGTGGAGAAAGTGAATAAGTGAATAAGGAAGGGTTGTTTACCCCTTCACATAACACAAGAAACTCAATGAAAGTAATAGGCAGCAGGTTTAAAACAAACATAATAAAGTAATTCTTTATACAATGCACGGTCCACATGTAGAACTCGTTGCCAGGGGATGTTGTGAAGGCCAAAAGTGTAACTAGGTTAAAAAAAAGGAATTAGCTAAGTTCATGGAGGATAGGTCTATTAATGGCTATTAGCCAAGATGGTCAGGAACCCAACCCCATACTCTGGGTGTCCCTAAACCTCCAACTGCCAGAAGCTGGGACTGGACAACAAGGGATGGATCACTCAAAATTGCCCTGTTCTGTTTATTCCATCTGAAGCATCTGACACTGGCCACTGTTAGAAGACAGATGGCTAGCTGGACCATTGGTCTGACCCAATCTGACCATTCTTAAACATGGCTTTCTTGGGGACTATTTAGTCCATAGGATTTTATCTGAGAGCAGGTCTACACTTGAAACACTGCAGCGGTGTAACTGCACTGGTGCAGCTGCGCCACTTTCACACTTCAGTGAAGACACTACCTATGCCAACGGGAGGTCTTCTTCCATCAGCAGAGGTACTCCTATGTCGGCGTGAGATGCTCTCCTGTCGACATAGCTCTGTCTGCCCCAGGAGTTTATCTGGAATAACTGCATCACTCAGGGGTGTGAATTTTTTACACTGCTGAGCAACGTAGTTATACTGACCTAATTTCCTAGTGTAGACCTGGCCTGAGTAAGGATTGATAAAATGGGGCCAAAACTAAGTAAAGACTACAGAATTTAGCCACTAAATATGCAGGGCCTGATCCTCAGTTAGTGTAAATTGGCAGAGCTTGTGGAGGATGAGCAGAGGATCTGACCCAATAATGTGATGATAATGCAAACATATAGCTGACTTTAGTCACTGTTTTTTAATCAGGCTACACATTTCAGCAGGATTTCTTTTAAAACTATTCGTGTGGACATTTTAAATCTGGACTATGAGGTAATTTTATTCCATCCACTTGGAGTTACCACTTGTTTTTCAGTTTGAGAAACACAGTTCCCTCTAGACTGGTTAGCCAGGTTTGTATGCACCTTTCTGCTTGCAAACCTGCATAACAATACTAAGGTACAAGGAATTTTCAGCATGTTTGGAAACAGATTTGAAAGCAAGGGATCAATCTCATTTACAAACACCGTAGAAACCTGTTAATGTGTTGATACCACATATGGTGCAAAATCATCTAAAGCAAGTTTACATTTTGGAGCATTTCATAAGGCCCTGTGAAAGATAATATAACAATACCTCAGAGCCCACATGGACTTGCATGCCACATACACAGTGTGGCATTTGAGCTCAGCTTCAGACCAGGAATATTCTTGAATAGTATCAGTATAGAGCCTCCGTCTAGTTTTGAATCAAGTTTAGTGTGAATTTTATCAGTCTTTGCTTAAGGAAATACTTGCCTGCAAGATGCATCCGATGAAGTGAGCTGTAGCTCACGAAAGTTTATGCTCAAATAAATTGGTTAGTCTCTAAGGTGCCACAAGTACTCCTTTTCTTTTTGCCTGCAAGCCTGATTTTTCCTTTTTCATAATTAAACCTAAATAAATTAAGGGGCAGCAAAAAAAGAAAGCATGAATAAACAAATCCTTCATAACAAACACTGAGCACCAGTGATAAAGAAAGGAGTTTTTGGAAGAGTAACTCCCAGAAAAAGAGTCCCAAAATTAGTAAAAAGACTAAGGAGTCTTCCTCCCCCACCTTGTGTGCAGCCTATGTAAAGGCCTGGTAAAATTGCAAACCCTGTGATCAGAGGTGTGCAAGGGTTGCTTGATCCACACTTTTCATGGGGTACATAGAATCCCAGGATGGGGCTGGGAAGAGGCATGGTTCTGCCTCTCTTTTGCATTGATAAATAGAGTCAGCAGGCCATTCAAGGAAGAGCAACAGGTACCCCGCAAAGGGGTGTTGTGTAGGGGGCACATTCTCTGTGTGCCCCAGGAAGCTCTGGGAAGCCGCCTTCCCCCTCAAGGCAGAATGCTTCCCAGTGCTCTCCCTGGGGCTATTCAGTGTAGCACCACCCCCGACACAAGGCTGTGCCTGTATGTCGCAATCAAGACCTTAAATGGTAAGTGTTACCAGCAATGGCCATTTTTGTAAGCAATAAAGTGACCGCATTAAATAGGAAGGAAGTTAGACAATGATTCCCCTTGCTTAGGTACAAGTTGACAACATCAAAAGGATTAGTAATTAGAAAGATGGCAACGTTTTCCTGACTTCCCTTGAGACATTATTTCCTCTTTTTAAACAGCTTACTCTGTGTTGTTATAAAGTATCATTTTGTCAGACTCTAAAAATATTTCTGATCTGGTTAAAAAAACCCTGCTAGTCATCTCCCTGTAGGTTTATTCAGTTGAGAAACAAAGCCCCCCATTCAACAAATCACTTAGACACATGCTCAAAATTAAGTATTGAAGTCAATAGGACTTATGCATGGTGCTTAAGTGCTTTGCTGAACTGGGTTTTAATGCAAAACATTGAAGAGAATGATCCAAATTCAGGAACTGCGTAACCAAGAGCAGAATTTGGCATGAGCACGTTAACGTTTTTGGAAATACAAAATTTCAGATCTTGCAATAAATAATTTAACTAGCATTGCCTTTTGTATAAAAGTCTCTAAGTCCAAGAGAAAAGAAGGTTTTATAATGAACCTTTTCAAGTCTCTAAAAATGGAGTGTTTTATAGCACTGAGTTAGTGATACATATGGTACAGTGACTGTGGAACCTATCCACAACTCCCCATTACACAGGCAAAAAATGCCACTGAACGTAAAGGATGCTAGTCCAACTAAGGAGGATGTAGATAAAGAACAAAAAGGTTCAGTTTTGGGAGATTCTTTAAAACCTGTTTCAGAGGAGCAGCCGTGTTAGTCTGTAGCCGCAAAAAGAACAGGAGGACTTGTGGCACCTTAGAGACGAACAAATTTATTTGAGCATAAGCTTTCGTGAGCTACAGCCCACTTCATCGGATGCATTCAGTGGAAAATACCGGCATTTTCCACTGAATGCATCCGATGAAGTGAGCTGTAGCTCACGAAAGCTGATGCTCAAATAAATTTGTTAGTCTCTAAGGTGCCACAAGTCCTCCTTTTTTTAAAAAACCTGTGCAATACTCCAGATCTTTCTCCTATTCTCTCTCTCTCCTTGAGTTCTAGTCCCAGTGGTAGTTTGTAAACTCATGATGACAAAGAGGTGCATTCCCAGAGTGTGGGTGTTAGATTCCATCACACCTTCCTTGAAAGTTTTAGGAAGCTTGTTAAGCCTACAGGGAGGGATAAAGAACATGAGATATCTTGCCATGTTGTATCTTGCACACAGATCTAAGGCAAGCACTAACAGTAGCACTAAGGGCATGGCTACACTTGCGAGTTAGAACACATTAAAGCAGCCCTGGGCGCCCTAAATCATGACGCGTCCACACTGGCAAGGCACGTAGGGCACCCGGACTCTGCAGCTGGAGCGCTCCCGGTAATCCACCTCGACGAGAAGCATAATGCTTGCTGCGCCCCGGCTGGAACGCCCCAGCGCCAGTTTGGATGCCCTTGTCTATTAATGCCCCCTGATTGTCCCCCAGAAGTGTCCCACAATGCCTGTTCTAGACACTCTGGTCATCACTTTGAAATCTACTGCCCTGCCCTCAGGTGACCAACCATCAGACCTGCCATTTAAATTCTCTGGGAATTTTGAAAATCCCCTTCCTGTTTGCTCAACCAGGCATGGAGTGCTCTCAGAGAATCTTTCCAGGCGACCATGCCTCCACGTGCCAGCCGATCCCCAGTATGGAGCAATGGCGAGGGGCTGGACCTTATCAGTGTTTGAGGGGAGGAAGCTGTCCAGTCCCAGCTGTGCTCCAGCCGTAGGAATTACGATACCTTCAGGCAGATATCAAGGGACATGATGGAAAGGGGCCATGACCGGGACGCACTGCAGTGTAGGGTTAAAGTGAAGGAGCTGTGGGATACCTACCACAAAGCCCATGAGGCAAACAGCTGCTCCGGTGCTGCCCCTGTGACCTGCCGTTTCCACAAAGAGCTGGATGCGATACTTGGGGGCGACCCCGCCTCCATTCCGAGTACCACCATGGACAATTCAGAGCTCAGTTCAACAAGGCAGGAGGAGGAGGAGGAAAGTGGAAGCGAGGGTGCTGAGGAGGAAGACACCCCAGAATCCCTAGATGCATGCAGCCAGGAACTGTTTTCAAGCCAGGAGGAAGGTAGCCAGTCACAGTGGCCGGTGCTTGGGGAAGAACAAACATCAGAGGACGTGCCCAGTAAGCGGCTTTTATTTTGGGAAGGAAGTTATTCGGTGCGGGCTCTTGGGGCGAGGAGGGTTAGGGCTGCATGCATGCCTAGATGCAGAATAGGGCGTTGATGTGCTCTCTCACATTGTGGTAATCAACCTCGGTGACCTCTTCAAAGGTCTCATGCAGAAGCTGGGCAATCCGCTTTCACAGGTTCCTTGGCAGAGCTACTGGGGTCCTAGTCCCAGTCAGGCTAACATGTCCATGCCACTGCCGTGAGGGGCGGGGGGACCATTGCTGGACACAGGCAAGCTGCATATGGGCCAGGGCGGAAGCCGCATTGCAGTAGAAGACCCTCCCTTGCTTCCCAGGTCACCTTCAGCAGCGAGATATCTTCCAGGACGAACTCATCTTGTGGTAAATGTGGGGACAGTGTTCCATATAGGGGCCCCTGCAGCTGTTGGCTCTCCCCAAGGCACAGAATCCTAGAGGACAGTATGGCCATGAAACAATCAGTCCCCTTTTCCCCTGTGCTTACTCACCATTTGGGGGCTCCTGTGGGTTATGTGCGCTCACTTTGGGATGGGCAATTTCTGCTATTGTGTAGACTGCGCTTGTCTACTTTAAGTACGGCCAAATCATTGCTCTGTCTGGTGTGAACAATGCTGCCTCTGTTAAGTGTTGCATTTTGGCTTTACAGATGCAACCTTGAGATCTCAGCCATCCATGTTATCACCGGCCAAAAGACTCCAAAGAATTCAGAAGAGGCCACGTAGAAGCAAAGAGGACATGCTGCATGAAGTAATGCAGCAGTCCCTTAATGAACATCAAAAAGCACAGGAGTGGCGGGAGAGTGACAGGAGGGTCCGCCAGCAGAATGCGGATCACTGGCACCAAAGCATGGAGCGGCTGCTAAGCATTATGGAGCGCCAAGCGGACTTGATACAGGCGCTCGTAGCAATGCAGGCAGAGCACTTCAGCGCCTGCCCGCCCCCATCCCTGCAGCCCTTGTCCCAAAACTCTTTCCCTTGTGCCCCCATGTCACCTCCAACCCACTTTCCCCAACATCCGGGTTCTTATCACCACCAGCTGCCTCCAACACCTGTAGCTTCACCACCCCGCCCTGCAAACTACGACCCTTACCCAGTGCACTCAGCCCCCATCACCATGCAGTATAGCCATCCTGAAGTGCAGCATTCATTGCACAGCACTCCAGACAGGAAGGCTGAATATGATAACAGGACATATGCAAATCTGTGATTGTCCCGTTCCCCACCCCACCCCCTTGCCCTTTCTGTTTCCCAAGCAGTTGTGTTTCTTTTCAATAAATGGATTTTTTGGCTTTGAAAACATTCTTTATTATTGCATGAAGTAAAAGATACCTTAGCCCAGGAAAAAAACAGGCACTGCAAGTCAGTGTAGCAAACATAGATTCCTACTAACATTGGAACCACTGCACTTCACTCCCGTGCAGGGCACCAAACATTACTAGAGGCTTTCAGCCTCAAATTGCTCCCTCAAGGCATCCCTAATCCTTGCAGCCCCACGCGGGGCCCCTCTAATAGCCCTGCTCTCTGGCTGTTCAAATTCAGCCTCCAGGGGTTGAACCTCTGAGGTCCATGACTGAGTGAATCTTTCACCCTTCCCTTCACAAATGTTATGGACGGTACAGCACGCGGATATAACCGCGGGGATGTTGTCATCGGCCAGGTCCAGTTTCCCATCCAGAGAGTGCCAGTGGCCCTTTAAATGGCCAAAAGCACACTCCACAGTCATTCTGCACCAGCTCAGCCTGTTGTTGAACTGCTCCTTGCTGCTGTCAAGGCTCCCTGTGTAGGGTTTCATGAGCCACAGCATTAAAGGGTAAGCGGGGTCTCCAAGGATCACAATGGGCATTTCGACTTCCCCTGCAGTGATCTTCAGGTCTGGGAAGAAAGTCCCAGCTTGCAGCTTCCTGAACAGGCCAGCATTCCGAAAGATGCGTGCGTCATTCACCTTTCCGGACCAGCCTGCGTTAATGTCAATAAAACGCCCATGGTGATCCACAAGAGCCTGGAGAACCATAGAGAAATACCCTTTTCCGATTAATGTACTTGGTGGGCTGGTGCCAGAATTGGAATATGCATGCCATCTATCGCCCCTCCGCAGTTAGGGAAACCCATTTGAGCAAAGCCATCCACAATGTCATGCACGTTACCCAGAGTCACGGTTCTTCTGAGCAGGATGCGATTAGTGGCCCTGCAAACTTGTATCAACACTATTCCAACGGTCGACTTTTCCACTCCAAACTGGTTAGCGACCGATCGGTAGCTGTCTGGAGTTGCCAGCTTCCAGACTGCAATAGCCACCCACTTCTCCGCCGGCAGGGCAGCTCTCAATCTCATGTCCTTGCGCCGCAGGGTGGGGGCAAGCTCCTCACACAGTCCCATGAAAGTGGCTTTTCTCATCCGAAAGTTCTGCAGCCACTGCTCGTCATCCCAGACTTGCATGACGATGTGATCCCACCACTCGGTGCTTGTTTCCCGAGCCCAGAAGTGTCATTCCACTGCTGTGAGTATGTCCGTGAATGCCACAAGCAATCTCGTGTCATATGCGTTATGCAAGTCGACACCATCGTTGGACTCCTCACTATCAGTTTGTAGCTTAAGGAATAACTCGACTGCCATTCGTGACGTGCTGGCGAGACTCGTCAGCATGTTCCTCAGCAGTTCAGGATCCATTCCCGCAGACCAAAAGGGAAGACAGAGCGCGCAGTACAAAAAACTTTGAAAGATGGCGCCAAATGTGGACGGAAGCACAGGGATTGCTGGGATGCAAAGCGATGCATCATGGGGCATTGGGACAGGACCCAGAATGCCCCGCACCCTTCCACCCCCTTCCCACAAGCCACAGCGCCAGAATGGGAAGAGGAGCTCTGTGGGATAGCTGCCCATAATGCACCGCTCCCAATGCCGCTGCAAGTGACGCAACTGTGGCCACGCCAGTGCGCTTGCAGCTGACAGTGTGAACACACGGCAGTGCTTTCCCTACTGCGCTCTCCGAGGGCTGGTTTAACTCAAAGCACTCTACATGTGCAAGTGTAGCCGTGC
The DNA here is from genome assembly GCF_015237465.2 of Chelonia mydas. Lineage (NCBI taxonomy): Eukaryota > Metazoa > Chordata > Testudines > Cheloniidae > Chelonia > Chelonia mydas. The sequence continues at coordinate 157,795,982 of NC_057849.1, read as the reverse complement.
CCTAACAGTAGTACAATAGCTGCGAGTGAAATAAGAGCTGTTACACTCTGTAGAGAGCTAGTAGATAAATTAAGGATTATAAACCAAAGTTATGGAAACTAAAAGTGGGAAGTGTCCTGCTAGGTTTGGGGATTCTTGCTGGTACACTGAATTCTTATTTATGTATTCTGAACAATGGAAACTCCCTATACAGAGGGGTCAATACTGGAACCACTTATCTGCCACTTATCTCCTTCCCTGAATGTTAGAGGTTTGAATAAAAAGAGGTTCAGATTTGCACCTCCTCAGTTAATTGATCTGATCTTTACAAAATTAAATACCAAACTGATATTTTGTCCAGCTCTATCTAGAAAATTAGCGATTTATTCTTCCATATTTTTGAGAAGCTACATTACAGCTAATCTGACTAATTACCTTAATTATTCAGGTCCCTATTTTAAATGCAAGTCTTTCAGCATACTGTTGGTGGCTTTAATTAATCTTAATTATGCACGTCACATTCCAGATACATAATTTTCATGAATGATAGATGAATGAGTAAGGATAGGAATTCAGATCACTAAATACAAGTTCAGATTTTAATTTCAATTAAATAAGTTTGCACCCCACATTTAAGGTAGCATAATAGTCATTTCTATAAATAATAGTATGTAGAGAAGGAGGAGTTGATGACTGATAGTGGAGAACCAGTGATTAAGAATGACTCCAATATTGTTCACTGTTCCCTAGAGATGTGTGGGTATTAACATTAAAAATGACCACTTCAACCAACTGCTTCAGTGCATGTTGCCAAATATTTGTCTTATCTCCATAGCTCCTCTTTGGAAGTATCTTTAAAAGGATACATCTGGGTGTGGCATCAGAATGTTGGCCAACAGCAAAACAACATCCACTAATAACATTTTGCAGAACTGATCTCTATTATTCACTCACCAAAAGGCACACTTGGTATATTTTGACATCAAAACAGTTAAATAAAAATAAAAATTGCAATAATATAAACACGCCACATTACATATAATGTTCAGTACCCAGCTCACTAAACTGGAGTTTATTTTGGCTGAAAAGACACTGAACTGATTTAGATAAAGTGGCCTCAAATTTTGTTCTTTACGTTTTTTGTCACGTGAACAAGGGCTACAGTGTGGTCTAATCCTTCAGCTGGCTATTTCTCTCCCATCTTGACCACTGCAACTTTTTTCCTGGCCTTCCTGATACCCACCTTGCCCCATTCAGAGCCATTCAAAACACTGCTGCTAAAATCATCTTCCTGGCTTGTCACTTTGGCCCCTCTCTTCAAAACTATCCATCGCATCAAACACAGACTTTTGCTCCTTACTAGGACCTGGTCTTCACTTGGCCCCTCTCTTCAAAACTATCCATCGCATCAAACACAGACTTTTGCTCCTTACTAGGACCTGGTCTTCTACAGTTTAGTCCTTCCCTACCTATCTGCTCAACCCCAGTTCTGCTCCATCTATACTGCCCAAATGCTCACAGATACTTAGGCACCTAACTCATACTGATTTCAGTGGGAGTCAAGTGCCTGAATGCCTTCTCAAGCATCTTTGTGCCTTCTTCCTTATGCAAATCAGTGGTCACAGCAAGCTAGCTGCCTAACCATTGTCAAGCTTTTTGTAGGTGTCATGGCAGAGAAAAATTTTAGGGAGGGATTTGAAGGAGGACAATGATAATAGTGAGATGAATGGCCTGTCGAAATTCATTAATCCTTCCTCTTTGTAGTATATAATTCCTGGTTTGAAAACTACAAGTTAGGCACACAGCATATCCAATCAACCTGGCGTTCCATTGCTGTTACCATCATCAGCTCTTCCCAGTCAGTCCCTTGTCTACTACACCTGCCTGTTCCATCTTGTCAAACTAAATTGAGAAAATCTTTGGGGCAAGGACTGACTCTTACTCTGTTTATGTAGCATCCAACACCCTGAGACCTGATTCTTATTGGGAACCTGGAAACTCATGTAATACAAATCATCATCATCATCATCCATCTAACCACCGGATGAATCATAGAATCATAGGACTGGAAGGGACCTCGAGAGGCCATCTAGTCCAGTCCCCTGCACTCAAGGCAGGACTAGGTATTATCTAGACCAGGGGTTCTCAAACTGCGAAGCTGTCTGTCTGTCTGCGAAGCTGTCTGTCGCGAGCTGTCAGACTCCACTCCAAACTTTGCTTTGCCTCCAGCATTTATAATGGTGTTAAGTGTATTTAAAACTGTTTTTAATTTATAAGGGGGGTTGCACTCAGAGGCTTGCTATGTGAAAGGGGTCACCAGTACAAAAGTTTGAGAACCACTGGTCTAGACCATTCCTGACAGGTGTTTGTCCAACCTGCTCTTAAAAATCCCCAATGATGGAGATTCCACAACCTCTCTAGGCAATTTATTCCAGTGCTTAACCACCCTGACAGTTAGGAAGTTTTTGCTAATGTCCAACCTAAACTGCCCTTGCTGCAATTTAAGCCCATTGCTTCTTGTCCTATCTTCAGAGGTTAAGAAGAACAATTTTTCTCCCTCCTCCTTGTAACAACCTTTTACGTACTTGAAAGTGTTATCATGTCCCCTCTCAGTCTTCTCTTCTCCAGAGTAAACAAACCCAATTTTTTCAATCTTCCCTCATAGGTCATGTTTTTTAGACCTTTAGTCATTTTTGTTGCTGTTCTCTGGACTTTCTCCAATTTGTCCACATCTTTCCTGAAATGAAGACAGTAATAAGCCACATTAGACAATGTGATTGCCACTGTTTATAAGATAGGGTTAGGGAATTTAGTGTTGATGAAAGTTGCTAGATTTCAAATGCTCTAGGCTGTATTTATTTTAGGGTTTTATATTTATAAATCTGTGCCCATCCAATGCTCAGAATTTATAAAATACAGATGTAAACTCAAACAGGCCCACTTTCTGATAAATCCTCCCAAGTAAAAAACAAACAAAAAAACTCCCTAAAACATGCTCAGTCCCATCCCAGAGAATGCCTGGGAAATAGATAAAATTTGCCGTGAACCCCGAAGTCCTAGAAACATAGGTTCTGTTGAAGTGGGGAGAGGAGCAGGTTCTATAGGGCAGGACTCTCAGTGAAAACACTACCACCAGTCCCCTTCTGTTTAAACCTATAACGAAGTCCCCTAATCATTCACAGATCAATTATGGTACAATAAGGGGTAATGCAAGTGATAAATAATATGCATTTAAAACAAAGATAACAGAGCTGACTGCTCTCTAGAGACAGATGAGTGCCCAGTCTCCATGCTCTTTCAGCCCTGACCTTCCTGCCAAGACTTGACCAACATGGGTACCAACTGCGGTGGCCAGTTGCCAAATAGGTGCCAGTGTGAAATCACCAACTCGTTTCACATTAGCCAGTGAATAGCCTACAGATGATAACAATTTCCAGACACTTCAAATCCAAACCAGATTAATGCAGGTATGTTCTGCATCCTATTATCAACAGTGAGTCATCCAGTTCCACCACGGTCAGGACATTACTTATGCGTGTAAGTGATTCATTATTCTGCTCATCCCAGCAATATTGCTCCCGGTAAGTTATGCAAAACAAACATAAACACAAAACCTTCCCCTCATCTCTCAAAAAATATTACCAAGAAACTTTGCTGTCTCAGTCTAAGGAGTCTTCATACACTGATTAGCTCCAAGTGTGTGTATGAGATGTGAAAGGGGATGGGAACAGAGAAAGGAAATATCCTTAGAATACTCAAAATGCCGAAAGGAGTCAAGTGCATGGTCATTTAAGCCCTCTTCGCCTCTGTCTCAGTAGCTGAACTCTCCACTGGAGTGTGAAAGCAAACAGTATGCAGAGGCACAAAAAAAATCAGGGAAGCTTTTCGAGTCAAAATGTGTGCTGTTGGAGGCAGCTGTATTTATGATTTACAGCGCATTTTAACCTGTCTTTTCTCACTGTAGTGTATTCTGCACAAAAGCCAATCCTCTCACTGTCTAGGGCTGATCGTTATCTCCTCTGTGTGGGTGTCCAACAGGTTCCTTTTAGAACACACCTTTTAAGCAACTATGTTTAGTTAGAAGGCCTCTATTTTGGCATGTCTCGCAATGGTAGAAATTGAAAGGTCTGCCAGTAGGAGGGATGGCCTTAGTGGGAATTCTGAGGAGACTGGGTGGGGCAGCCGATGGTGTGAATGTGAGATAGGATATTTTAATAGATAGCTACCAACAGTTTTGCTATTTGAGCACATCCACCAGGTCATTGGAGTGGTGGCCCCTACAGTCTCACAGGGGCTGGTAGTCTCACACTGGAATGGTGGCCCCTGCATGCAATTGGCATTGGTTTCCAGAATTACTGGAACTGACAAAGAGTGTAAGCTGCTGCAAGGGTGTAGAAGGGATTTAAAGAAGGAAAGATCAAAATCTCCATATTTTGAATTTTATATTTGGTTGAGCAGAAAACAAGACATTGTTTGTTCTTCTCAGACCACAGATCAGCTCAGGACAGTTGGATTCTCCCTTGTATACCTGGCAAGTTTGAAAGTGATACAAGTCTCCATAATAAAGCCCGTGGAAGTCAGTGGAGTTGCTTTCGCTTTCCTCTTCTCTGAACTTGGCTCAAAAGATTATCCATATATGTTAAAGCATAATATTTCCAAAGCATAGATTCCATATATGAATCAAATTAGAGATATAAAGTGTGTACTGATTGCTAAAGTAACACAGATCATTAGTGAAAAGGAATGATGAATTTAGAAGTTACAGCAGAATGCATAAGGAATATTAATTAAAAACATTTTTGTACTCATCCCAGCTTTTCTATAAATCTGTCAGATTAATAATGTAGGTTATATTGGAACAATAAAAAAACAGCAGTTTTACACTGTGGTAACAGTAGTGAATTAGCAAAGTTATTTTCACAGGAATCCAGCATTTTCAGATGCTGGGTGAAAGCACACATGCACTAAATTGCAAATGTTGCTTATTCCCAAAGGGCCAGATTATGACCGCTTTACCTACACCAGTGAGCAGTTCCTTATAGTACAAGTCCCAGTGAAGGCAATGGGACTGCTCAGTTGAGTAATTGCTCATACCGGTGCAAGGAGTAAGAAGGCCAAAGTCTGGGACAAAAGGTGAAGTTCATCCTGGTGTGGAGAGTCAACACCCTGCCCCCCATAGATGCTACACTGAATCAGCCTGCTGAGCGGCTGCACAGGGGCTGTACCGCAAGAAGAATCTTCACTTGCCAGCCTACACCCCTGGGAATTTTTAGACACAATGTATTTTTCATTAGAAAAATGCTGATTTGTTGAAAACTGTTCACAGGCAGGAGCTGGTTTGGATCGATTTCCAAAAAATTTTGAAACAAGGTTAAAAATTGTCAAAACATCCCACTTTGAAATGAAAATGTTCTGTTTTGGTCAAAATGACTTTTAATTTCCACATTTCTAGTTTTAAAATGTAGGTTTTTTTTAAATGATTGAAATCAAAATGAAGTGTTTCAGTTGACATGATGCAATTGTTTTTCCTCTCCAGATTTTCAGTTAACAAAATTTTTTGAAATTTCAGCTTTTCATCCTGATTCAGGATAGGAATTTTTAATACAAAAAACAAACAAAAAACACTGAAAATTCTTGCAGGACAGGAACAGGAGGCCACATTGTGGGTAGGCCAGGGAACTGACCAGTGGGAAGCGTTGTGGATCAGTGTTTACGGTGGCCCTAGTACTTGGTGCAACCAAAACACTGGGACTGTGAATGCTATTCAAGCCATAAACTGGAAGATTAGCCATGGAGGAGGCATTGCCGGCAGTGGACTGTAATGTAGTCCTACACATTGGCCCTGTTGGGTATGGTGGTGGATTTCACCTTCCCCACTGACCTACGATCCACCCAAAAGAAGCCCAAGTATTTAGGCTCTACATACGTGGAGTGAATTTCACTCAAGTAGATCAATGGCTGGGTCAAGTGACAGTGGTAGTTTTTGCTTCATAAATAATACTCTTAAATTGTTCTGTGACCTGGCTTATCAAGTTCATTGTCTACAAATGTTTAAAAAAGCCATCATCTCCATTTTTCTACTTCATTTGCTGTTTGCACCCGGATATTCTTCAATGAATCCTAAATGATACACCTTGAGCAATGTTTTGTCTGTCTGAATTCCGATAAGCACAGGACAGGATGACTAATAAGAGCATGTAATACCTGAAGAATGTGAGCGATTCATTGTTAGTAACTGATAAGAGATATGGTCATTGCACCTGCCCTGTTTAAAAAAGTGTTGGAAAAATAGAACAATCGCTGCTTACAGTTGTATAAAAATGGCTTTGTCTTGTCAGTGTTCTGGAATACATATGGGTGTAGATATTAAAGTTTCTCTGGTATAAAAATGATTAATTTGACATTATGACTTTAGGGCTGCAGAAGCAAACAAAAAGGCAGAAGATGCTGCTTAGACAAAATACATGCCTCATTGAAGAGATGGCTGTTAGCAAACGGTAGACAATTTTCCAAGTACAGTGTACCCATCTACGCATCAGGCCTGCTACTATCTTTAGCTTGCCAAGTATTTCTGTGAGATTTAGCTCAAATTCTTTAGACAGCAGGACCTAAATTGTTCTCTATGTAGGAAATATCCCATGCAGGAAACTGGAGATTTAAAATAGAACTGAAGTGGTATGTAGATAGGCTGACCAGACAGCAAATCTGAAAAATCGGGACGGGGGAGGGGGGTAATAAGAGCCTATATAAGAAAAAGACCCCAAAATCGGGACTGTCCCTATAAAATCAGAACATCTGGTCACCCTATGTGTAGACCTCATGCTAACCCTCTGCACAGTGATGAATTTCACCAACACGTGGCTTACATCCTGGCAGCCCTAGCTTATCTGAGTTCAGAGAGCCCATAGAGCAGCCTGCCTCTGAATGTATTTATGTGCAGGTCAAAATAGTCAAACAACTTCCCCCACAATGCTGGTACTGGGAACCATGTGTCTTCTGGGTGACTATGTGTAGCACCTGCCAGAATTTGAGCCATAATGTGAAGCATGGTGTGTGAATATAACAAATGTTTATTTTTCCTTAACTACAATAGGGAGCAGATTCTCCACTGCTGCTGGGTTGCACATTAAGGCACAGAAAAAACAGGAGTACTTGTGGCACCTTAGAGACTAACAAATTTATTTGAGCATAAGCTTTCTTGGGCTACAGCCCACTTCATCGGATGCATAGAATGGAACATATAATAATAATATATATATACACACACATACAGATAAGTTGGAAGTTACCATACAAACTGTGAGAGGCTAATTAGTTAGATGAGCTATTATCAGCAGGAGAAATTTTTTATTTTTTAGTAATGTATATCTTACTATATGTTCCATTCTATGCATCCGATGAAGTGGGCTGTAGCCCACGAAAGCTTATGCTCTAATAAATTTGTTAGTCTCTAAGGTGCCACAAGTACTCATGTTCTTTTTGCGGATACAGACTAACATGGCTGCTACTCTGAAACCAGTAGTTAAAGGATATAGGTAAGGCAGAGTTTCTGAAGTGGCATCCAGTGACAAAACCTCTCACTTTCCCAGAATGCTGTAGCTTGCACAACAAGAAGCAAGCCTGGTATCAGGGGCTTTTTGATTTTGTATTTTAGAATGCCTTCCTAAACATATCTGGGGCAAAAGCAGCAACAGAGTACCAACAGCAATTACGGTAACCTTAAAAAAGGTGAAAATCCAAATATGGAAAAAGTGTATAGATTAAACCATGGACACTATTTACTGGTGAAGGAATCATTCAACTGTGCACATCAATAGAAACCTAATTAACTTTGGTGACGAGATCACGTTAGTTATAAAAGTCTGGGACAACAGCATGGTAAGTCTGTACAGAGGAAAGGCTAAACTTATAACAGAAAGGTAAGCTTATAAAAGAAATGAGCAGTATGTAAAATGCAAACAATAAAAGATATAAAACCTTTCAGTTGCTAAAGGAAATTTCAAAAGACACAATCTATTGGAAAACAAGAGATCCAAAATCCAAAAACCAGTGAATGCCCTCTTCAGTTTCTGGACAAATTTGACCTTCAAAATATTAACATATGCTTTTTATTTTATGCCTCCAACAGCACCAAATGAAGTAAGTGTACTCTAAATAGTTTGGGCAATCTCTTAAGCAATAGCAAGGCTGAGTAGTATAATGATTAAGCTTTTGCTTTAATATGAAGAGTAAAGACTTAGTTTTTCAAATTGTATGATACATAATAAAATTCATGTGTTATGCATCTCCATCAGTCCAACTGCAAAAGTTATGCAAGTCATGCTCAGATCATTTTAATCAATTCAAAAGCCACATGAACATAAAAATCTTTGAGTTTTTTAAGTATAAATGATTGAGTTGTAAGGTTTATTTAATGATCATCAATTTTATTCAACACAAGTAGAATATATGGTGTTGATTCTTTTGTTCAAACTTGCCTAAAAAACTTTGGCATAGTATTTGCCTTTGCAGTGTTAATGCCAGTCTGCATGTATTAAGAGCAATGACACACACGAAGAAGTTACTGTACTTTATGACTCACTGAGATGTCTTTCCAGATGTTACCTTGGTCAAATTTTGTTCTTCAAATAATTTAAAGTCTCTTCTTCAGAAGGAATGGAATGCACATTGGCTTGAAAGGTAGATTCTGGGAGGGTCACTTTTCTTACTTCTACTCTAACTGTATACAACCAATCATTTGCTGGGTACCAGTTGAGTAAATGTTATGGCCTAAATTAATCTCTGCTGCAACTTTATTTAGATCATGGAGTTGATGAATTTGGCCCTTTGTTTTGTTTAAATTATAATAGAATTTAGTTTGGATGCTGATGTTTTCAAACTGAGAAAAATAAGCATTTAGCCTTTGGAGATGTTATTTCCCCAAACCCTTATGCTATGACCTTATATGTGGTGTCCTCTGTAGTTTTACTGGAAATTATCTTTAAGGTCCACACACATGTGGACTTTTTAATCCAAGATGATTCCTTTTATAACAGTACTTAACACAAATGATCCATTGAGCAAGACTGTTGCAGGTGCTGCATGGGTACTCAAAAGAGAGACAGCACAGGCCTACCGTCGATATTGTGTCCCTGAGCAGGGACTGCTGTAATTTGCAGTCTTGAGTGCAAGGACTATTCCAAGACAGTGCAGCCAGCACTGTTAGGCTCTTCAGTGGGAGGAGAGGGTGTGGTGAGAGTGGGACCATGCCTGCCCTCAGGCTTCCCTCCCCTCCCCCATGCACCCCATCGGGGAAGCTGAATCAACATGAAGGTGAGCACACGCTGCATCCTTTATAAGCATGACAGGCTTCCACCCCAGTATGTTCTCCAGAGTCCCAGGAGGAATTTTGGGGCAGTCAGCTGTAATTCATCTGGGTGCCCATTGTATGAAGCCCCTCCTCATACCTTCCCTCTCACACACCCCTTGTGATTCAAACCATAAATTCTTAGGGTCCTATTTTGCTCTGTCTTGACATCAGTGGGAGTTCTGTGCACAGAACAGGAGTCGAACATGCACTTTGAGACCAGAGAAATCAGAAGGAAATTTGATATACCCTTCTCCTTTTGAGATGTGCGGTTAAATGTAAAGTAGCCGGAGCCAAATTGATAAGAAGATTGGCCCAAATTATGCCCCCAGATAAGTATCCACAGCTTTCAGTGATATCAATGGGAGACATATAACCAAGAGAAAAATTTGACCCATTAAATGTCCCATATTTAAATACTTTGACATTTCAGCAAGTTCTTTCATTGGGAATCAAAAAGTCAGAGGGACATTCTTTAGAGTGTTTAGAAGACATTATAACAGGGAAGGGCAGGAAGCAAGCCAGAACCATCCCCCAAATCTGAGAACTCACTTCCATCCTCACTAGAAAGACAGCATATGATGACATGTACTGAGAAAAGCAATCTTTGGAAGAATTACTGGAGATTTCCCATGCAACACAAGCTTCTAGTAATTCTGACCCTAACACTTCTCTTCCCTTTCACTGTCTGGCTGTCACACCTTCCTAGTCACTTGGCAACAGTGTGAGAACTCAGCGGCAAAGAAGGTGCCAGTCTCCCACAGTGGTTTCACAATGAAGATTCTCAGTGGAGATTTCACAATGGCACTGACATTGGGATTATTCATTGACTTATGATGCACCATTCACGTGTCACTATGTTTTATAGTAAGTTAAAACAAATAAAAATGGGCAGCACCTAAGACAAGACAAAGTTGCATTAATACCAAGTGTTTCTAATCAATTCAAACCAAGTTCTGATGTAAATTTGACTGTTTCAGTTTAAAATAGCATAACATTATCTATCTGGCAGCTAAAATAGTGATGTATGCATTAGTTTTAATGGAGTTATTTAAAAGATTTTATTTTTGCATAGGATCCCAGCACAGAAACGATCAATAAAAAATGAGTAACTTCCAATCTGTCATCTTATCCTTTCTGAGAGTTGCTTCCCCTCTATTAATGGTGGCATAATTGTTCTTGTCAGTCTTATAATTAACATCGCTATCCAGCTGACATACAGTATATAATTGTTTCCCTTATGAGTTTAGCAGATGCCACCCTATTAGATCAGGACTTTCTTGTATTAAGAAATGTCATCATCAAAATCAAGCCATTTTTGTGTCTCTCTCGAAAGTGTGCCGTCATAATTTGCCTGATTTGTGCACGTTTGACAGAAGGAATCAGGTATCAAGCTCCTATCTAGAGGCTGGAGCAAAAGCTATATGGAAGATACACTATGAGGAAAGTATTAAATTCAAGAATCTAATTTTGAGGAAACTGGTCTACAAGCCATAGAGTACAGACCTCCAGAACCACAAATTGCAGGGGAGCCACTATTTAGGGGCAGCAAGTGGGGGAATTATAAAGTTGTACCACCAGCACTAAAAGAAGCTACAATTGTTAATGCCAAGAATCCTGATTTTGAGATGTGAAATCAATGTTCAAATGATGGTTTGAATTCCAGTACAGAAATCTGAACATAAAAGTAACAGCTACCAAGTTATGCTACAAATGAAAGCAAGAGTTAAACTAGAATGTGAGTTACATTAATACTCTTCTGAATCAGGGCTATAATACTTTTCATCTGCGGATATCAAATATAAGGGGATATAAGGGGATCTGCGGATATCTGCTTTATAAGGGGTTACAAAGTATCATTATTATGCACAAATTACAAATCAGGAGACTCAGAGAGATTACGTAGCTTGCCCAAAGACACACAATGGTAGAGCAATCAGTGGCATACAGCCTATGTTTCTTGATTTCCAGTCCAGTGCCTTATCTGATGGACCACTCTACCTCCTCTTGGGGAGCTCAACTTTCACTAAGAGCGAGAAACAAATGTTTTGAATGAAAAATTGTGCACAAAGTTGACACTTTAAGGCCGTTGCGTTCACTAGGGGAAGCATCTCACTTTCCAGGGCAAGCAGATTTTTCAAGTCCTGAAGAGTACTCACATGTCATGACTCTGCTATCTGCTTCTGATTCAAATTCACAAAGCTGAATAGGTACCAGTTTTAAGTATACATCTGATAATGATTTTAAATTTGCTTTTAAATGTTAAGTGATCTGAAACTATTGCAGAAGATACTATGTACAGAACCGTTGTTAAAATGAATAGAACAAGTGACATGGTTGACTTATAAGAACAAATTCTGTAAGAAAAAAACCATACAATTATTCATACTTTTTTTTTTAAGGCTTCTCTCTCATAAGTCTTTGGTGGGATAAGGGTGTTAATTAAAACCAGTGGGAAAATATTCCAAAGTGATTTCTCTTCACTATGGACTCAGAGTCTCTCTGTCCCTCTGATTTGACCAAGACAGTCTTGTGTTTATTCTGCTTTTCCCATAATAAAAATTGTTATGTCTGAAACCACCAAAGCACACATTCCCAAACCAAAGTCTCTGCCCAAATCATGGTTAACTGAAAAGGTTGTTTGAGCTGGTAGGAAAATGACAGAGTGAAAGAGACTGGCTTGGAGACAGAAGAACACAGGACAGACTGTGAGAAACTGAGCAGACAGATTCACAGGCTATGTGGAAAATTTTGAATGGCGTATGGATGACTAGAAATTGGACAGAAGATTGGATGAAGGGAATTTTTCTGCCCATACCAAAGAAGGGAAAGAGAGTGCAGTAACTATCGTATCATTTTCCTGACATCTCACATGAGCAAAGTTCTGCTCTGATCACATGAAACAAAGGATAGAAGCAGAACTAATACCACAACAACCTAGTTTCAGGGACAGCCAAGGCACATGAGTAAGTCATGACGGTCACATCACTGAAAATGAAGAGAGTATGATCATCCATTGATCATGGGCTTTGTACACTGCGCAAAAGCATACGATGCCACCCAATATGACCATCTTTGAAGGATACTCGCAGATATGGGGATTTCAAAGCAACTCAGTGAACTCATTGCAAGTCTCTACCCCCACCAACAGAACGCAGTGCAAATAGCAGTAGGTGACAGGGAGCGGTTTTCCCCTGTGCGGGGGTGTGAGACAAGGATGTATTTTGTTCCCAAGCCTCTTTAACTTATACAGAGAATTTATTATGAGACAAGCCTTGGAAGATTTAACAAAGTGGAAGGAGCTGAGATCTCCATAGGCGGACACCTCTTAACCAACCACAGATACGCAGATGAAACACTCTTTGCTACAACCACGGATGCAATGCAACAAAAACTGGAGTCTGTAAAAACAGTTACTGAGGAATATTCCTGAATGTGATGAAAACAAAATACATGTGTGTGACTTGACTAACAAAAACAGGATGCAAGTGGAAGTCACAAACTATAGAGGCAGTAGATTAATTTAATTATCTGGGATCATATATATCCAACCAAGAAGATTCTTCTGATTTCTTTAGAACTGCCTAAGATTGGAATGGCCTCTCTTAAGAAAGTGTGGGAAAACCACAGCACCTTGATATGCACAAAGGAGTGACTGATGAAAAACCTAATTTTTTCCATAGCAATTTATGGATGTGAATTGTGGGAAGTTAAAGCTGCTGACAAGAAGGAAACTGAAGCTTTTGAAAGGTGGCACTGGCAAAGACTCTTGTGTACCTCTTGGACAGAAAAAAGAACGAATGCCTCTGTTAGAAATATTATTGGAGAGAAGAAGACTCTGATGTCGGAAAACAACAGACACGAGCCTATGTACTTTGGTCAAAGGCGTAGAGTTAGAAATAAACTTGAGAAAGTTACTGTGGAAGGAATGGTGGGTCATCACAGTAGGGGATGACAAGAAAGTAGATGTATGGTGTGTGGCATGTCACTGGAAGATCAGGTGCTGAGTACTTAAAGGTTTCAGAGTAGCAGCCATGTTAGTCTGTATTCGCAAAAAGAAAAGGAGTACTTGTGGCACTAAGTACTCCTTTTCTTTCTGAGTACTTAAAGTTAGCGATGGATTGTGAAGGCTTTAGAAAATTCTGCTACGATGTCACCGATATTCAGATATGAATAAATGGATGTACTTACTTGTGCAGACACCTAGGCCTGTCTCCCTTAACCAGTAGGACAGTTCTGCACCTGTATGAGTAAACAGGATTCTGCATAAACACCTGCTCCCTTTGAGAGAAACAGCAGCAAGACAAGGCAGTTGAGATTTTGTATTGACAGGGCATGCCTAGGGCACTTTCTTTTGTTAACCAGGAGACCCTATGAAGATTTAGCTTTGTTTACATAAAATCTTTAGTTTACTCTGCATCCCTTACTCTGCATCCCCAACACTCAGAAACAGACTATATTGAAATTCACCTCAGAAAAGATCAGAGACATAGGCTTTAAAATATCCGCTTATCTCCCCTGAGAGCTTGAAAAAGCCAGCTTGTGCTGTCCCCTAATACAACAAAAAGTCACATGTCACCAATGAAAATTTCATCAGCTTTATCAAAATATTTTTTTACAGGATACAAAAAGAACAGTCAGTGTCTCAGACAAAGCAACAGAATCAAATACATAACATTAGTTTCTTGCAAACTATCTTAAACCTAAAAGGTCCATGAATTTTATCACTGTGACCTTAGAAATAAATGAGGGGGGAGAAAGACCAAGACTCAGAATAAATACACTGCAGTCCTGCAGGTAAAGATAGGTCTAGGTTTTCTTAACAACAAAAAACACACTGTACAGTCAGCTCTAAGGTTTTGTTGCCTGAGGCAACCCAGAAGATTGAACTCTCACTTGTAGTCCCCCAGTTCCCTGTTGCTTACATTAAAAAGAACAGCCAATAAATATTTAGCTGTCCCAAGATATTGTCTGTCCTTTCTATGTGGTGGAGCTCCAGAATCCTGGTTACATATCTCAATGATCTTGTAGCCTCCCAATTAAAGGAATAAGATGAAATGTCTTGGTTTTGTATCTAAAACCCTTCAAATGGTTTGGGAGCTGGCTACTTAAAAAGCATCTCTCTGTGTGATTCTACAGCAGCTGTGATCTGCTATCAAGCTGATAGCAAGAAGTGTTTCAGTGAAAGGTACTCAGTTCTAGAAGATACATACAAGGGCAGAAGGGGCCATTGTGACCATGATCTTTTGCCATAAAATTTCATCCAGAAATTCCTGCATCAATCCCATAATTTAGTATTTGGCATGGCGACTCCTCCATCAGAAATAATAAACAGGCTTGGAACGAATGACAACATTTGTGCTTTTTCATCCTTAGAAGTATCTACAGTGATATATGGACAATACCCAACAAAGCCATTTACATAGGTTACAGTGGCCCTGGGGAAACCCAGTGTCAGTTTAATGTGATACATCCTCTACCATGGCACTCAATACTGTCCAGGTTGGAAGGCAGACTTGAAGAACTATTTTCATGTTGCTCTGTGCCCAAGAGCCTGACACACCTCATCTTACAATAGTTTGGTACATCATTTGGTGTAATTAAAAACTAAATATTTTATATGCTTGTGATGTTCTTAGCTTCACAGATTCCAAGGCCAGGCAGGACCAGGATGATCACCTAGCCCAGTGGTTTTCAAACCATGGTCTGCAGACCCCTGGGGGTCCACAGACTATGTGTAAGGGGTCCGCAAAAGGCTGTCGTTGCCACAGAACAGCGGTTACAATGCTCAGGGGTCCATGGGCTATGTCTAAGATTTTCAAAAGGGTCCACACCTCCATTCACAATTTTTAGGGATACACAAATGAAAATAAAGGCTGAAAACAGCACTTAATTTGTGTCAGGGCTCAGCCCTGGCACCTTTAGGCTTAGAAGTTCATCGCCTGGCACCTTTGGGCTTGTGGCATCAGGTATGATTATAAAAAAAATTGTTTGAACCCCAGCACCTAAATGTGTGAGCCCGGGCACCTCTTTCATTACAAATTAAGCACTGGTTGAAAACCACGGATCTAGTCTCAGGGGGTAGCCATGTTAGTCTGTAGCCACAAAAACAACAAGGAGTCCGGTGGCACTTCAAAGACTAACAGATTTATTTGAGCATCAGCTTTCGTGGGTAAAAACCCCACTTCTTTGATCCTGTATAACAGGGGCCGTAGAACGTCCCCCAAATAATGCCTAGAGCACAGCTTTTAGAAAAACATCCAGTCTGAATTGGAAAAACAAAATCATCCCTGATGAAGAAGTCCCCCGGACTCTGGGAGAGAATCACGCCCATCTCCCTCAGAGGATATAGGTATTTCTTCCCCCCTCTCTCTTCTTTTGTGATGTAAACTCCTCAAAGGCAGGCTGGCCCCCTCCCTTCGGGGAAGAAAACAACAAACAGATGGAGGAGAGAGGCGGGGGCCCGTGAAAGCCCCAGCCCAGGCTCCGTTCGCACCCGGGCGGGGGAGGGGGTGGCGGCTGTTGGCTTGGCAGCCCCGGCAGACTCGAAAGGACAACACCCGCGATAAGAAAAGGAAGCGGCTCTTCCGCCTCCTCGTATAAGCCGGGGAGGCCGGGCCCGCGGGGAGGCGCGCTCCGCCCCCTTTTCCTGCCCGCTGAAGAGCCCGCGGGAGGCTCGGAGGAGCGCACACGGCGGAGCGCGGCGCACTCGGAGCCAGCAGCCGCGGCGGGCACAGCCAGCGCCCACGCACCCATCGCGCCGCGCCGCCCCCCGCGCCCCGCCCCAGCCACCGCGCAAAGGCGATTTTGGCTCCGGACGAGGCGGCGGCGTTTGGAGGCGGGAGGAGCAGCAGCAGCAGCGAGCGCTGGGTTTGGAGAGCTTCCCGGCGGGACCTCGGCTCGGGGCGGCCCAGGTAAGGCGCAGGATTCAGCCGCCCGGCGTGGCCCGGAGGGGGCGCGATGGATTTGAAGGGGGCGCTCGGCCGCCGCGTGGATCCGCAGCCTGTGCCGCTTGTCTCACGCTGTCCGCTCTTGCGCGGCGCCTGCAGCGAGACCAGCCTCCGCTCCTGCCGCCGCCGCTGGAGGGGCCGCCGGGCCGCAGCGGGCTCGGGGTCTGCCCCGGCGCCCAAACTTTGCGGGAGGGAGCCGCCTCGTACTGCGGCGCGGGCAGCGCCCTGGGCGCGGAACGACCCTTCCTCGCCCCACCCGCTCCCTCAGCGAGCCCGGCTGCTCCCCCCTCCGGTTTGGCGTGTAAGGGAATCGCTGTATTTTATAGCGGTGAGTCAGATGACACCGGTTAAGTAGGTGAGAGCCGATTTGGAGTCAAGCGGCGAGGGCAAATCGAAATTGGGTTTTGAAGGTCGTGTGTCCCCCCCGGCCTTACAGGGAGGCTCTTCCTAGCCTTGCCGGTGTGAGAAACATTTAGAAGTTCTTTTAGCCTGGCTGGTCTTACGCTGAACTGTGAGTTCTTGGAATCTATCGCTGGATTATGATGATCTCCTTTATCCTACTAGTGTGGTAGGAAGAAGGTGGCACATTGTTTCTGATACTCTGGAAGCTTGAGCAGTAGGTTAAACGTTGGAACTCACCGAAGTCCCTTGGATGTGACTGAGTGTTGGGGGGCAAAGAGGGGTGTGGTGGGTTTTTTGTTTTTTGTTTCTTTTAATAGCAAAGACTGGCTGACATGTCAGCCAATAAAACTATTTATTGTTACCTTACAATACAAATACGGGGGGGGGGGAGGGGGAAGAAGAGGGCTGGGGGGAGCAAACAGATTCAACAGCAGCAGCTTTTACATAGGAGTCTATGTACATCACAGTATAAAGTCAATTAAAAAAATTAAATCCAAGTTTTAAAAACCCCTTGTGTGATCTAAAACCAGTAACCAGGAGTTTGGGTGAGAGCTATATAGATTCTCCCTCCCCCAATACATCTAGAAATATTTTTCTAAGCCACCATTTGATAGGCAGATACATCAGATGTTTTGGTCTGGTTTTTGTTTTTTGTTTTGGGTGGCTTTTTATGTTAAAGGTTGGGGGGGGTTGTTTTGTTTTTTTGGTAGGTCTGGTTGCATGATTTCTACACCTTACTTTTTTATGGGCAAGTGTGTCAGCTGTGACAAGTCATCTATCATGTATTTAAGGAAGCATCACTCCTAACTGGAATCGAATAGTTAAACTTAGAAATTAAGAGCTTTCTTGATTTTTTTTTTTTTATTTATTTTTATTTTTTTAAAGCCCATTGTAAGAAACACTTTGAAGTCCAATGGAGTTTTGCTTAGGAAGAACTGGTGATCTAGGCTAGGAAGACTAGCTGCCTAATTAGTTAGGTCTCAAATATTAACACCGATTTTAGTTTTTCTTTTGAATAGGTACAGGCTTACTCTAGGTAAAGGAAGTACCTGGTTATTGCTGAAAGAAGTTGACCAGCATTCAGAAGTATTAGTTAATTGCTTGATCCTGTTTTGTCTGTTCAGGTTCACCCACTCTCAGCCGTGCACAGGTGTTGACAAAGGTGTTCTGCTAGTTACTCATTGTAGCCAACGAGAATCAGTTGTCAGTGTTTAGTGGAGGAGTGGGTAGTGAGGCCCAGTCACATTGAGCCATTGTGCCTTTTTAAGAACTTAAAATAACAGCATTCACCATCCCAATGAAATACTCCAACTTTAAGTCTCTCTGTTGCAAAGATCTGTATCGCACACTCCGCCCAGTTTATTTTCCAGTATGCTGGTGAGTTCCCTATCACAGAGCTGGAAACCCTTGCCTCATTGGTAGATCACCCAAACTGGTAACACTATGAGTAACTGTATCCTTTCATTTGTCATACAAGTTGTACTTGAAGAATTTGATCAAAGGAAAAAAAAATATTGATGAGGATTTTGGTGCATAATTGTGTGCTACAGAGTCTATTTCCAGTTGCCTTCAAAACATAACACTGACAAAGTGAAAGTGATTGTGTGTGGTTGAAATAGCAAGTAAGCAGACTGGCATAGAGAAATAGTGTTCAGTTTAATATACTGGAAGAAATGCCAGTTACACCTTTTTAAATACTACTTGTATTGTGAACACTTACTGAGACCAAAAAAAAGACAGGTAAAATCCTGGTCCTCTTGAAGTCATTGGCAAGATTACAATTGACTTCGGGGCCAGGATTTCACCTGAAATCTTCAGACTAATCACAATAAATGATGGGCCAAAAATTAAGGTTATTGGGAAAACATAGGCAAATGCATTTCTGCATCACAAATTGCAGCTATATCTAGAAGTTGAGGCTTATAGCTAGATACTACTCCTTATAATTTAACAGTAACAGATACTAAAAAGCTTTAGAAATTCATGATACTCTGAAAAGGAGCAACAACAGGATTAACAGGATAAGATGTTAATTTTAAAATAGTAATATCTTCAGGGGAGGGATGAGGGACACTTGAATGAATTTATGACCTGAACTGTGGAGAGATCACTATTCATTACCAACACGTTCATAAAAGAGAGAGGATATTTTGTGTTCTCATTTCCACACAATCACACCAATTAGCATTTTCCATATTTAGGTGAAGTTTGTCTGACTGTATTCCTTTCAAATGCAGTTGTTTTCTATTTTCAGTCATTGTTTTTGTATGTGGAAGAACAGTTGACACTAAAGCCAAAATGAGCCTTTAAGTTTAAATATTTAGGATTTTGAGTGATCGGACAAAGGAGAGGAGAAAAGAGGCTGGTTTTATTGGTTTATTTTTATAGATACTTTGGATGTTTATCATTACAGCAAGCTGTATTTGTTTTGCTTAGACCTTCTTTGATTTGCTTAGTTTCTTTTGAGTACTTGATTTTTTAAAAATTTTATTTTTACACGTGTATATAGGAGTAACCAAGGGGGGCAGAAATAATTTAATTTTCTAATAACTACAGCTTTGATGTGGGAATGGTGGGGCTGACCTTCTCCTGATATGGCATTTATGGACTAATATTAGTTTCTAAACACTTTCTGTGAAGGTGGAGAAGCCAGCATTGTGCTAAGACAAAATGAAAGGAAAAGTTTTAAATGAACAGTGTCTCAGTGGATTCTGATAAATCATTTATGTTCAATGTGGTTTGTCCTTATAAGCCAGAGCAATACCCGTAAGCCTACGTTACAGCCTTCTGTTTGAGTGAGCTACTATGAATATGTCACTATTTTGTCAAACATAGATTAGAACTAGTCATAAAATCACACACAATTCTGTTTCTGTATTACAGGCCACAGGACAGTATATTTTTATGCCACTGCAGACAAGTCTGTTATCAGTCCCATTATATTACAAAACCTCTTAAGATGTTGAGTTTATAACTGTAGTAAGATATTTTAGGCAGAAACTTGGCAGACAGTTGATCCTCAAACAAATATTTTTACCAAACTTGGTTATATTTTAAGTTATGAGTGTGCAAAACAGTAGTGTAACACTTTGGGGATATTTTCTTTAATAAATACTCGGATCAGTCTTTGGAATAGACTGTGTTGCGATTTCCATAAAAAGGGAGAGAATGTAAAATGGGTAATAGAATTAAAATATCTACCAGACAGTCAGCTTTTTCAGAGATACGTCTTACTGCATGTTCCTTCTGATGTGTTCAAAGTACCTAACGCTGCAGTGTTGTGAAATTACATCTGCTCACAATGGGTTGTTGCTTATTTTGCTTAGTCTCCAAATACTGTTTATTCAACTGATTGTCAAAGGGTAAATAACTGAAACTTGTATCCATCTATCAGAAACTACATTTTTCTCAGGCTAATAATTCACATTATAAACAACTTGTATTCAGTACTTGATTGTGTATTCTGGATTGTCCCAAAAGACATATTGTCCAAGATTTAGTTCCAAAATATTTTGAGTGAAAACAAAGAGGACTCACTAAATCTTACATGCAGCTCCACACCCTAATTGGAAAGGGAAAGTCGTAAGTCATTTATGGGTGTTTAGTAAAAATCCAGTAAACAAAGTCAAAATTCAAAAAGTCAAAGCATGAACATTTAAGGCACTGGAACCAAAACTTGAAGACTCCTAGGGATAAGCAATGAATAGTTGGCAAGCAAAGAATTTCTGTAGGCCTGTAAACTTAAATTCAACAAACTTAGGCACTATGAAGACTTTCATCTTGTATGCTAAGAGCTTGATCTGCTTCTCACATATACATCTCCTACCATTTTAATGTCAATGATTTTGATGGAGTTCATCCCAATTCAAAATGTGTAAATCAGGCCCAGTGTTGAGGACATAGTACTCAAGATGAAAGCTTTCATATTATTGCCTTGTCAGAGGATTCTCTGAATGAAGCATTTTGTTGTATTACAAGTTTATGGTTTACAATAGAGCAGATAAGGTGTTCCTGTTAATGGACTCACCTTCTACAAGAACACATTTTTCATACGTTCTCTTTTTTCATTTCAGATGAGTGACTTTGGAATCAAGAACATGGATCAGGTAGCCCCTGTGTCTAATGTCTACAGAGGAATGCTCAAGGTGAGTTTTCCTAGGAGAGATGCTAAAAACAAGCGGCCTAAACTCCCACTCCATGCACATATTTCTCATGTTAGTGAGAGACCTGCATATGCATGCTGAAGAGAGACTATGCTAACTACATTTGGGTTCCTTCTCGTTGATGTTTATTTCTATAAGATAAGGAACAAACACTTTATACCTAGCCATTTAAAGCACCCTGTTTAAACAGGAAAATATACATTTGACAAATCCATCTTAAAGATTGGAAAGCAAAATGAAAAGTCAGATTCTGATGTTCAATTTATTGAACTCAATCAGAATTGTGCAAGTAAGGGCAGCAGGACTGGGTCCTAGATGGTCTTTCTACATTTAACTTCATGCAAGGCTGTCAATGTCTTTTGATAGGACTGATGTATGTAAAAGCATTGGTCTAGTATGGGAAAATTAAATTCTCTGTGGTTATGTGCAAATCTACCAAACGAAAATCTAGAGTAAAATGCATGAAAACAAAACTATTCAGTCTTATATGTAAGAAACGGTTGTTCAAATGTCTTGACTTGCTTTAAAAGATATTTACAAATCGAGGACAGGTTAGAAAAAACAGAATTTAAAAGATTTCATTTTTGTAACTGTCTGCAAGAACATCCATTTAACATATTTTTTGTAATTATTCATGAAAGGTCTTTAGCCAGCATTGGTCGCTTGTATTGTGATGATCAAGGAAAAGCAAATACAGACCAGTCAAACTCTTTTTGGCCTAGAATGCTATGAGAAATGCTAGTGTTTGAGGGTATATCACAATTTCGTTTAAAGTCAGTTACAAATGTGTGTTTTTGTTTTTTGTTTCTCCTCTTCTCCCCCTCCTCTCCCCCCCCCCGACTTATATAATTTGTTTTGCTAACCAGCAACCAAATATTCATTTCACAGAGCATAATAGGAAGCTTTATGTGAAATTTGTGAATTGAGTGCTCTCCCATGCAGGAGTTATGCCAGGCACAAAGGAAATTGGAGTTAGATGACAATTTGTCGCAATCTTAGGTCAACCCTTAAGACTCTTGGAAACAACTATGCAGTGGTGAAATATTCTTTTGGATTTGCTTCAAGTTTTGCACAGTTTATTACTAAATTTATACATAACTGCCATGAAACCACATAATGCCCCACCCCCTCTTTTTTTTTTTTTTTGGTTGACTGAGTAAAGTGAGCAGGATTTATCCCATATGGGGTTTTATTACCTATTCAGAGCAATGTTTGAACATTAACTAATACATCTTACATTTCTGAAGTATGAGACATGGGTACAGTATGCTTTCTACTCATTCATATACTACTGCTTTTTTTTCCCTCCAGTGAGTCACTGTAAGGGTCATTTATTTACACAAAATACAGGAGTTTCCAGATTATGTTGAAAGATCTTGGCCTTTTCTCTAGATACAAATGGTGAATCAGAGCTATTATCTATTAACGTTTAAAGCATTTTTTAGTAGCAGACCAGACCAGCTGGTTTTAAAACTATTTCACAGATAACAAAAATCTTTAAAGTATCTTTACTCTGACTTTTTTTATTGCTGTCATATGTACATGAACAATCTTAATTAGTATGAAAAATATTACTTACACTGAGCTGACCAGCAGAGTTAATTTTTGGACTAAATTAGCCATTAGAAGGAAGACTTCTAGATTTTTCTTCATGCCAGCCTCTTCCTTCTGTGGGTCATAGGCTGCTATGAATTGCACCCTGAAATGCATAGCAACTTTTTATAAAAAACAATCTCAGTACTACTTGCAAGCCAAAGTGTCTGTCTGTCTTGAGTTTCTGCCCAGCCAGTTTACAAAACAAAAATAGCACCATACACCAAAATAGAAAAGCTGTAAACTCCAGAAAGGAACCATGGTGGATTCAGGAAAGACCAGATGGTTAATATGCTACTCTGCAAAAACAATTTAAGTTAGTACAGTCAATTGAGACCAAATCTGTGTTATGCTGAGGAGCATTAGTTTATTCTCAACAGAAATCTGTACCTTGGCATTAACATTTAAGTGGATGCCTAAGCAAATAGGAACTGTCCACAGATATTGTATGTGGTTCCTTAGTCTCTGGCTCCCCTTTACTGCAGATGCTCTCATATGGGTATCATTGCTGTGTTCTGTAGCTTTCCAAATACTGTATCCACAGGTTTGGGTTGTGGCTTTTGGTTTTTGTTTTTAAATCTCATCAATAGGAATGTCTAGTGATAGCCCCTACCTGTTGCTACAAGTCTTTTTCATGACTAGTTGGCATGTTAAGTATAAACTTATTCAGCTCACTTTGGTAGAAAAAGCTTGTAACTTCTAGACCTATTTATGAAGGAGGGGTGCATGTGGCCTGGGAGATTCAGTAATAACTTCGCATGTACACCACCTCCCAACTAGAGCACTTCAGAGTTTGAATGATAGACAAGACTTTCTACAAATATTTGTAATCTTTAATAAGTGACTATTAGCTCATCAGAAATCTCTCCTTTTCCCCCTCAAACATTCTATTATAGCCAGTCCCACTTATTCTTGTTAATTGGTTTAAACTAGCAAAGGCTCATTAGAGACTGCTGCGGATTAACAAGCTGCTTTTTATGAAATGCATTAGTTGGTACAATCCGGTTACCTAAACCATAAAAATAAAATAAACCTAAGAAAAGACTCTACTTCATAAATCATGTAAGACTGTTTTACAGTCTTAAGTAATGTCATTCAGATTGAATATTTCCAAAAATGTAAGTAAGCCTACTTGCGTCTTCACGTTGGCCATTATTTTTGTTATACTAGAAGGACTAGTGAATTATAATAATTAGCACTTAAAGGAAGTCATCATTAGCTGTCTGTTACAAGGCTAAAAATGATACTAACATCTCTTTACAATTTAGCAATCAGTTAAAATTTAGATACACACCTGTTAAAATGGCTGCTAGTTGTGCCTACTATAACTAAAGTTTGTAGTTTTCATTGTATCTCAATTTTAAAATAGTCTAGCATCTTTAATTCAAAGATGCAGCTGTCACACTGTAAAGCAGCCTTTTCAAACACAGTCTTGCAGAACGCTGCCTCCAGTCAATAACCGCTCATCTGGGAACTTGATCCTCTCACCTTCATGGAGGTAGAAGCATCAGTGCCTAATTGGGGTCATTTAACTTCTAACAATTTAATGCAGGCAGCATTGTCTTTGAAAAGATTAAACACAGCTCTTTTTTTGCATTTTAGCGTATCAGAGTTGCACAGTCAAAAATCAGAAGGCCAGATCCTCAGCTTATGTAAATCAGCTTAGCTCCAGTGAAGTCAGTGATCTATTCTTATTTACACCATCTGTGGGTCTGGCGCAGAAAGACAGGAAACATAACAGAAAAATTAGTTCATCTGCATTATATAAACATAGCATTCATCTATTTTGTATAATGTGTAGCTTAGTATACCACTGTTCATGTTGTAAAAAAATGATTACCATAGGACATACAGAACGTGCCACGCAGGAAAGTGAACACTGCTGTTGGAATCTTCTGCATTTTTATTTTAACTATGCAACCCTTAACATTGCATTAATAGTTATTTGTTTATACTCTGAACTCATGGTTTAATAGATTTCAGAAGATAGTACCTGGAGATAGTGTACATACAAACAACTTGTCCTCTTCGTAGTTGCTGTAAGCAGTGCTCTAGCAGAATACTTACACTGAATATTCTTTTTCTAAACTGTTTTGCAGCATCAACCAGCATTTGACACCTTTGACGTCACAAACTCTCTGTTTGCAGGATGTTTTCCCTCATTAAATGAAGATCAAACCCTTCAAGAAGTACCAACAGGATTTGATTCGATTTCTTATGGTAAATATTGTTTGCGTTTTACTTTGATCAGCCACATCAGTCAAAATAGAAAGTGCTGGGTTCTCTAAGTAGATTTCTGTCACTGTTACCTATGATGCACAACAATAAATCTTTAATAATAGAGAAGACTTTTTTTTTTAATATTACCTTAAGACTTCAGTCCTGTAGACATTTACATACATTAAGTTTATTCACATGAGTAGTTCTGTTGCTGGCTTACAGCTTCCCATAGCGGAAAGCTACACTGTAGTAGGGTGTGTGAATATAAGAGGATCTGTTGTCTGTAGAAGGCCAGTTAGGCATACTGAGGCAAAATTAAAAAGGTCTTTGGATGTGTGTATCTGTTAAGATTAACATTACTAATAATCTTTACCTACCTTTACTTGTTCATTTCTGTAACTCAAGTTGGTGTATTTTTAAAATGGGGAAAGACAGAATATTAGAGCTGTATTTAGTCCCACTGAACTTGTATAAATGTAGAACTCTGCAAGGTCCTTGGCCCCCTTTCCCTCAGGTTTATTGTGCAGCTTTAGAAATTTTGCATAAGTAACACACTGAAATCCTTGTAGCAGGACTGTACTCAAAGTTCTCAATTTACCTTCACCTCAGATCTCTCTGACTGGCTTATTCCCAAGCTACTCCGATACAATGGTGATGGGTGTTGCACCTAAGTTTTTTAGTCAGCCTTGCAGTGAGCTCCACATGTGTGCAGAGGTTCACCTGCTTGCTCACGTGGAGCTCATTGCAGACCATAGATAGCTAGATTAGCTTTGCAGGTTCATGCACAGTCCTAAAGCCTGACAGCTTATCTCATGCGTATGCACACTCTCCCTGTGACATTAACTTTATTAGATATAGCAATTGTTAATGACGCAGTTAGGTTGCACTCATGTTAACTACAATCTGTGCACTCGTTTTCAAAGAGATTTGTGGAAAGTTGAAAGTTTGAAGAAGTATTGACCAGCTGGTTCCAAGCTAGAGGGAACCCAAGGAAATGTCTGACACCAGTCAGAATATCAAATCCGGGTAACTTTTTAAAATGACAGATAATGCAAAAACAATTTGACCAATTTTCTTCAAACTTTACTTGAAGATGCTCTTTACTTCCAGAAGAAGTCTGGAAATTTTCATGCCAAATCTTTCTAATAAAGAAGATAGGATGGGGGCTAAATTATTCCTTTGAATGGAAGTTGGTTGCAGCATTAACTAAGGAGTTGCTTATCTATATTATGAATTTATAACAGTTTATGGCTGCATAAAATTCAAGTACCAGGATCATCAGCCAGTTACATAAATTTGGCATTGGGAACTAGCTTGTGACCCAAAATGTATTACATTCTAACCATTGAATAATACATGACAACACCACAAATTCAATTGACTGATCTATGCATGAGTGGGTCTGACATTCAATCTAGTGCAGTGGTAAATGTACCGCAAGCCAACTCATCATTGCTACCCTCCTCATTACTTGGTTCTCAAGCTCAGTGCAGGGTATCCAGAGTTGACAAGAGGTCACTTGGCTCTCAGATTATAGAGGAGAGAAGAGGAAGAAGCAGTCTTCTTGTTTTCTCATAAAGATAATTGACTCTACATAACAAAGGCATACTTCTTACTACCAAAGTCAATCTGAGTCTGCATCATTAGCTGCGACAATCTTACGCTGGCATAGAAATAACTATTACAGATAGGGCTTGCCATATTTGGTCCCATTTTATAGTTGGAAGCCTCTTTTGCTCGTTCTTTAACATTGTGGATTCTTCCTTGTCTGGTCCATTAGCCTAAATGCTAATGTCTCCCCTCCTCCCCCTTTCTTTTAGAGTCAAACAGCTGTGAATTGCCTCTCCTAACCCCATGCAGTAAGGCCGTGATGAGTCAAGCTTTAAAAGCTACTTTCAGTGGCTTTGCAAAGGAACAGTGTCGTTTGGGTATCCCAAATAGTAAGTGCTTTCTTTTTATAATCTTTTTAGTGCAAAAATGATGCTGATTGGTTAGATGATGAGAAGAGCAAGTAAACTGAGCTCATCCACTGATTAAAAGAAGATAGAAGGAAAAATTAGGGCAGTGATTTAAAATTAAGACTAAATCATTGATATTTGAGCTTCAGAAGTAGATATCCTAGATAACTCTTTTAAACATGAGCCCTCACTCTCAATATCTTTTTACCTAAACTTTTATTTTAGGTTCTTATGAACATAAATATCAAGAGTTGCCTCTAAATGTTATGCATTTTTCTTTTCTCTTCCGCCTCCCCCATTTGCAGATCCTTGGCTATGGACTGAACAGCAGGTTTGCCAATGGCTTTTTTGGGCTACCAGGGAGTTTAGTTTGGCAAATGTGAACTTTCCTCAGTTTGTCATGAACGGCCAAGACTTGTGCAACCTGGGCAAGGAACATTTCTTGGAGCTGGCTCCTGATTATGTAGGTGACATTCTGTGGGAACACCTGGAACAGATGATAAAAGGTAACTAGAGAGCCAAAAAGGACTCCTGCTCTGTGATCCTAACAAAGCAATCCCCTCAAACAAAACTGTGATGTATTTCACTGAGTTGTGGTTTTGTAATTGCCTAAAAAAACTCAAAGTGAATTTTTAAAATCTTTAAACATTATCAAAGGTAGCTTTAAAAAATCGTTTTCTGGAGAGCATAAAAGCAATCAGTTGTTTCTAGCTTGTCAATTACTGCCAGACTGCAGTTGTCTCAGCAGCAGTTCTATACAGAATAGTCATTGATATAAATGAGATTAGGATGGATCTGATGCAATATATAATCCAAATCAGAAAAAAAATGTAACCAAAAGTCAAACTAGGTCAAGTCATGTTACTAGTGACTTTTACCAGTGTTTTGGAATAAGTCAGTGAATGAATGTAGGAGTGACAGAGACTTGAGGGTCTTTTCATTGAGACAAAAGAAGGATGAGGACAAATTTTGTCGAGGGGCTTCACATGGATGCAGGGATCTACCCACCCTAATCCTCCAACAAGATGAGAGCCAAAACTACTATATTGAAAAAAGGAGAACTTTTTTTTTCTTTTCCCATTGTTACCATAAGCTGTCTTTTTCATTTAAGCATTTGTTAAACAACTTTGGAAGTTGAGTGTTCTTTTGTCTAGCTGGATTTTGGTGATTTTGCTTTTTGTCTTTTCACTGTTATAGTCCTGTGTGTAAAACACTTACCTAATGCCCAGATCCTACAAACTTTTAAGTATGTGTATATAATCCCCATGACTTCTATGGGACTGCACATGTGCATGAAGTTAAGCAATTGCTGAAATGTTTGCAGGATCAGGGCCTTAAATGTGTTGCAGATTTTTAGACCGATTGAATATTAGAATTCTATCGGCATGAAATTTTCCCTACCAACAGTTATTTCTTTGAAAGTTTGTCGGGTGACTAACTTTGTGACTGTCACAAATACCTCCAGTTGCCTTGAAGTTCCCCATAATGTCCTGGTCAGATGTGTAAAAAGAATATTTGTTCTGTTTTCAGACAGTCAAGAGAAGACACAGGACCAATATGTTGAAAACTCTCATCTTACCTCAGTCCCACACTGGGTCAATAACAACTCATTAAGTAGGTATCCTGATCTGGTTGACATTTAAAATCCCTTCCTTAGCATTATGCTGCACGTGATATCACAAACTGTAATTCTGCAAGTTTGGTTTGAACACTGAAAATAATCAGACTAGATATTTTCTTGAGGCAAATCTTGGAGTCTGTGAAACCAGGAGGAAAGACAGTGTGAAAGTTGTGGTTAATCAAAGTCAAGTCTTGATTTTTGGCAATTCATTTACCAAAAACAAATTTGGGATTTCATAACTTTTCTGCACAAATAAAGTGTTTAGTACAAACTGGCCATTACCACAACTACCAGGCTGAATCTAAAAGCAGCACTGATGAGGGTCCAGCAGGAGTCATGTTTTTGGTTCTTTTTGGTAGAAGGAAGGTGGAGGCAATATGAAGCCTCAGAGGGCAGATGGAGTAAATAGGGAGGGAGAGGACAGGGACCAGTGGCCCTCTCCTGACATCTCTCTCTCCCCCCTACCCCAGGCTGCTTATGTGTATGAGGTTGTATTTTCAGCACAGTATTTCTCAATCTGCTGATCAGTTAACAAGAGAGGAATCCTGCTATGGACCACCTAGCCCCCCTCCCCAGCACTTTCTATCTCTGTTCTGTCATTCTGGGAAACCAGAGAGCTCTGTGCGCAACTGGCAATCTGTAAATCATACGGCAGATACTGGTTGTGTGATACAGAACCTGGTTAAACTCTAGTGCAGTCAATTGGAGTCCTTCCACTGACTTCAGTAGACTTTTTGGATTAGACCCATACCCTATCGTTCCTACCCAGTCTGGTTTTCCGCTTAAAAATATTTTTTTAGTGGCATAACTGTATGTCTGTGTTGCAGTGGAAGGGTTGACTTGGTTTTGTTCTGCTTACATGAAGGTATTATGTTTATGAGAAGGATTGTTGTGAATAACTAATCCATTCCTTTTTTCCCCCCTCTCCTTGTCATTTTAGGTTTTAATACAGAACAGGCCCCTTATGGTATGCAAATGCATAGCTACCCCAAAGCCAGCCTCCTGAGTGACTTATGTCAGACTTCTGCAGGACCAAATCTCCTCAGCCCAGATCAAGAATTTTCGATGTTCCCCAAAGCTCAGTTAGAGACCGTCAACGTGAACTACTGCTCCATGACCCGCGACTTCACAAACAATCTGAATTTGCTGATGGATAACTCTGGTAAGATTTACCTTATCCATTTGCTAATTATTACTTTAAGGCTCTATACTCTGTGCACTCTTTTTTACTTAATGTGGCTTATACATACAAAATAAACTGAACAACAACCATTATTTAATTTTTTAGGTAAGCCCAGAGAGCATGAATCAAGTGACAGCGGCACAGAAAGTTATGAAAGCACAGATTCTCAACTTCAGTCCTGGAACAGCCAATCCTCTTTAGTGGATGTACAACGTGTGCCCTCTTATGAAAGTTTTGAAGATGATTGTAGCCAGTCTCTATGTCTGAACAAACCTACAATGTCTTTCAAAGACTACATTCAAGAAAGAAGTGATCCTGTAGAGCAAGGGAAACCAGTTATACCAGCAGCAATTCTAGCAGGCTTTACAGGCAAGTGATGTCACACAATATATCTCTTGTTCTCTCGCTTCTGATCCCTTGTGTGGGTATATGTCCGTTGTGATAAAGGAAGAGTGTAGCTCTCAAGCTCCCTTACTCATTGTTTGTTCATGAATGATTTATTCACTAATAATGCAATATTCTAGTAAAAAAACAGCCTGTTTTAAAACCTGGAATGAATTCTATTTTGGGTAGAGCTCCATCTGCCTAAAAAGAAGGGAAACTCCAGACAAAACCTTCAGTTCAAGGAGTTCACCAGCACTGACTCACCCACTAAGCACTCATTCCTAGACTACTTAACTCAGGCAAAATGCTCATCACTGGAAGCTTCATCAGGGCACGGACTTTAGTTTAGGACCTTTAAGGTTTTAAATATAGCTGCCAGCAGAAAGGAATGAAGTGAAGGGGTGGGGGAGAAGTAAAGCTTGGTTCAAATAACTACTTTGAATTAAAATAGTGTACTCAGTTCATTATAATGTATCCTTCAGCAGATTCCTGTTACAGAAACAGTCGTTCTTTGCCTCAGCCAAACATCTTAAAATTATATTAGTTAGATAAATCTTAGGATTATGGTAGGGGTCTTATTATATCCTTTAGTTGTGGCTAATAATTTTACTCTTCTTGGTTTTTACAGGCAGTGGACCTATACAACTGTGGCAATTCCTTCTGGAGTTACTAACAGACAAATCCTGTCAGTCATTTATTAGCTGGACTGGAGATGGATGGGAGTTTAAACTTGCTGATCCAGATGAGGTATGTGGCTAATTGTGACTGAATAAAAACCTAGGGCCTGATCCTCCATCAGTGAAAGGCACCCCTCAAGGCAAAGTGTTTACAAGATCAGGAGTCTTTGCCTCTGTAAATGTTTTACTGCTGGGTGACTTCGAGAGCATCAGTCAAGTACTTAAGTGTACATAAAAGTTTAGTGTATTATAGTCCTGTCTTTGCATGCTGCCTTTACATTGCAGCATTGCTTAACTGTTTAAGGAAAGTAACTTAACTGATAAAACCTCTGGGAATTGAGAGAAACATGGCAGATGCACAGACTAGTGAGGCCTTCAAAGGTCTGTTTTTAGATATACATCAAATGACTGCTGTGATCATTTGGAAATTAGTCACTAACAGAATAAACTCCAACCCTCTAATTGACGATGGAACCCCTTTCTGACGCAGTTAAAGGGCCTGATCCAAGGCCTACAGAAGTCAATGAAAAGACTCCTATAGCCTTCAGTGAGCTTTGGATATGGCCTTAAGTGACTTAACCACCTCACATGTGAGGTGGTTAGCTCTTTGAGAGAGAGGAATTCACCTTAACCTCTTCTCTATCACTAACAACTTTTTTTCTTTTAAAACCCTTTGTGGCAAGGTGCCTCATGCGCCCATCCACTACCTATTGGCATCATGTTCATAGACCAGAGGTGGGCGAAGTACGGCCGGTGGGCCATATGTGGCCCGTGGGACTGTCCTACCCGGACCCTGAGCTCCTGGCCGGGGAGGCTAGTCCCTGGCCCCTCCCCCGCAGCAGTGCTGCTGCTGTGCCGCCAGCGCTCTGGCCCACCACTCCTGCCGGGTGGTGGGGCTGGCTCTGGTGGGCTGTGAGCTCCTGCTGCTCTGAGCAGCATGGTATGGGGGTGGGGAGCAGGGGGTTTGGATAAAGGGCAGAGGTTCTGGGGGGGCACTCGGGACAGGGAACGGGGGGGGTTGGGGTCCCAGGGGGCCGGGCAGGGGTGTGGATAGGGGTCGGGGGGCACTCAAGGGACAGGGAGCGGGGGGGTTGGATAGGGGGTGAGGTCTCAGGGGGGCAGTTAGGGACAGGGGTCTCGGGAGGGGGTGGTCAGGGGACAAGGAGCAGGGGGGGATTGAATGGGTTGGAGGGGGCAGATGGGGGCAGGGGCCAGGCTGTGGTGGGGAGGCACAGTCTTCCCTACCTGGCCCTCCATACAGTTTCGCAACCCCAGTGTGGCCCTCGGGCCAAAAAGTTTGGCCCATAACTCAGATTGTTTGTTTAAGACTTCAACTCTTACTGACCTAAGTATCCTCACTGATTTGATGGCATTTGAACCAACAAAATGACTTGGTTGCTAAATAAGTTTTAATTTTCCTATTTATCAGCTAACTGAGATAGTGTGCTTTAATTGGTTTGTTCTGCCTTTCTCTCCCCCCCCCCTTGGGGCTGAAGGTGGCACGACGGTGGGGAAGAAGGAAAAACAAGCCAAAAATGAACTATGAGAAACTAAGCCGAGGCCTGCGCTATTATTATGACAAGAACATCATCCACAAAACCTCAGGGAAACGCTACGTGTACCGGTTTGTATGTGACCTACAGAACCTGCTGGGGTACACGGCAGAGGAACTTCATGCCATGCTGGGAGTGCAGCCAGACACAGAAGACTGAACGCTGCGATTATCATGCAAAACTGGCAGAGATTGCAAGATTTTGAACTGTGACTAGGACCCATCTGCAGTCAGTCTTTTCAGATTGGTGCAACTGTTAAGAAATAAGGACCTTGAACTGGTTTTGTAATCAGGGAAAGCTGAAGGAAGAAGTGGCCTTATTTCGTCAGATGCAATGGCTTCAAGTATTGCTGCACCAAGTCCCGTGGAGCAGTGTGGAGGATGACACAGTGCCTAGCTCTAACCTGAAGACATGAAAATGCTCTAGGGTTAAATGTTTTGGCCTTTTATTATGGGTTGTTTTTAATACCAAAGGTTGGAGAGTGACCAGTTATACATCAGAATTCTAGCTCAAAACTTAACCACGTTGCTTACATCATGATATGCATTTTTTTTAAAAAAAACCTACTTAACCTTTTATTTTAAAGCCGAGGGTGAGACAATTTGTATTGTACATTTTATTACACGAACATGTTAGGTACAGAAACAAATTTTGTTTTACGTTTCAAAACTTGGTGTAGCAATTATAATTTTTTCCTTTCGAGGGGGGAATCACACCATTTCAAGTCAGTTTGTATATATTTATATGCTGCTTCTTGAAGTTCTTTAATGTTCCTATTTAACAGATATTGTATAATGTAATTTAAACTAATTGTATGTGTGTTTGAAATAGGAAGAATGTAAATGTTTGTTTCATGTTTGAATAGGACATACAACATTTTGCAGTTTGAGGAAGTCTGTTTAAATGCCTTGTACGTGATTATACTGTAGGCCTGTAATATGACAGTCAGATGGAGGGTATCGGTGAATATTTTGCTCTGACTGTAGTTGGTAAACTTTGTTCATTTTGGCATTTTTACAAGAAACTGATGTAGTCTGGGGCATAAAGGGCCTGTTTTGCCTAACTGAAAAAAAACATTAAAATGGATAAGTGGAATTTTTCTTGATAAATGGCGCATGTTTTTTCACTTCTATGCATGTCCTTTTAAAAACAATTTATATACAAGCCTTTTTCTGAGTTGTCTTTTTTTTCCCCTCTGGTTTATCCCATATGATTAAAATATGAATTCTATTTTTGGAAATAATTGTGGCTCCTTTTCAGAGATCAGGAGGGATTTATGTAGCAGCTATTTTTTATTGCAAAAAAAAAAACCAATTCACTGGAAAAATGTAATTTGTAAGCCTTATTTTTTATCTGAGCTTGATGTACACTGAAATGTGTTGTACAGTGTGGGGGGGGGGGAACAAATCTTTATTAAAACATCTTAAACAGAAAAAATGGTGTGCATAATTTCTATGAATTCCTAAATATTTTGATTGGCTTATAGTCCTTTTTGGGAACAGAAATACCTTCTAAAGTCACAGACCTGATTCTCTCCTCAGACCAGTGTAAACTGGAAGGAAGTCTCTCTTGAAAAGAGTTGAGGTACCTCAGTGTACAGCTCTTGTGGGAGGAGAATTAGCTTTGTACAGAACATGTTGCACAAGGCTCTATGCCCTTCCTCAAACAGCCTTGTGCTGGCCCTCTCCCCCTTTACTGCTAGAGAGTACAGTACATATGTCTGATTCAAGTTACAAGAACTTATGTTCCCCCATCATCTGGAGAAGTTAATATTTTTCAAGAGTTTTAACTCAAACTGGCATTTGATCATTTGGATTAAGGTAAAGTATGAATTTTAAAGTGCAATTATGGACACTTATTCCAGAATAACTCCATGTTCTGTAGAAATGCTATTACAACCTAGTACCAAACTGGTAAGTGTGTGTGTAGGATGCATAACTCCCACTCATGTTGGAAAACATTCCCAGCACTTCTTGGTATGGAATAAGCCACTTTGCAAAGACCATAAGTCATTTGTTTCCCACCGTAAGATAGTAGGCCATAACATGCCAGTCATTTTTAAGCTTGCCTTTCTCTAAAGGAGGAAAAAATGGAGGAAACAATATGATCAAGTGTTTTTAAAAGATAAATTGTCCTTGTTTTAGTAGCTACAAAAATAAGGGCCAAATTCTGCTCTCATTACACTGGATTCAACCTACTGTAAAAGCAGAACTTGTAGTTTTATAAAGTGCTCTTTAAAACAAAATACAGTGGCCAAGTTCTCAAACTTGGCCTTCTAAATGTCTTGGACTAGCTGGTCAGAACCTCCTCTGTCAATGGCTGTAGGATGCACCATGAACTTTGAGGGCTAAATCATGCACAGGGACTGCCCTTCTTTCTAGCCTTTCCATGGCCCATACAAAGGAAAGAGGGGGAAACACTGTGCTCACCCCCCCTATTTCAGGCCCACATATGGGGTCTGCTGAATTCAGGCTGCAGTTTGTAGCTGTCTTATCTGCAAACAGAGGAATGTATAGCTTGAACAGAAATACAGTTTCTAGGGCCTGAGCCAAAGCCCAATAAAGTCAATGGAAAGGCAGCCAAAATTGTTAGTGGGATTTGTAATGTACTACACTGTAGATATAGAAATGACTTCTAGCCTGGGTTTCTAGGATGGGTGTGGGGGGCAGGAGCCATCAATGCAGTATTTCCTTTACAGCCATGTTATTGTCTACAATCATATTTTCCTCTTTCTGTGCCACTCATATGCTTTGATTATAGGGTATTTCAGCCCTAATCTCACTTTCAGTTCATAAAAGGTTCATTTTCAATATGCATTTCCTAAACACAGCCCTGTCACTCATTTAGAGCTGAAGCCTAATAGTTTATTATTCATATGATGGGCATTTAAACACAACTTCCTTTTTTCTATTTCCCAAATTCAACAAAAAAATCTTACAGCAGTAGGGACACAGAGTGCTCAAGATCTAAATTGCCCCCATTAACATGTCTCTTCTATTACTTTAATGCTGAGTGGTGTTCTCATGGGATGGACTCTACCTGAGTAGGGAGGGAAATAGATTTCTGGGATGGAGGTTGGCACAACTGATTAAAAGCACTTTAAACTAGGTTCTCTAGAGAGAGAGGTGGGAGATGCTCATGTGATCTCCACACCAGATTGAGAGGAAGGAAAATCAAGTAAGAAAGGATACAGCCGTGGTTAGGAGAATGGACATTAAGGGGAAGGATAGTGCTGACACCAGTCAGATAAGCAATACTAGCCATAAAATGACAGTGTACCCAGTCAGGCAAAGACTGTTGCTGCTTGGCTTCGCCCACAATTAAGATGTTTGTACACCAGAGCAAGGAACCTGACTAACAAAATGGACAAGCTAGAACTACTGGTGGAGGAAGTGAAACCAGATATTAGGGTAAACAGAAACATGGTGGAATTGTAATCATGACTAGAGTACAGGTATTGAAGGGTATGTGCTGTTCAGGAAAGACAGAAATAAAGGGAAAGGTGGTGGAGTACCCTTGTATATTGATGAGTTGAACTGTAAAGAAATTAGAAGTGATGGAATGGATAAGACAGTCCTGTTTGAGCCAAAAATCACTTTGGAGGAAAAAGCTACTAGAGGTTCCCCTGATACAGTGCTTGGAGTGTGTTACAGACCACCAGGATCCAATTTGGAGACGGATAGAGACATCTTAAATGTTTTTAATGAAATAAATATTACTGGTAATTGTGTGATGATGGGAGACTAACTTCCCAGATATAGATGGGAGGACAAGTGCTACTACTAACCGTAGGGCCTACATTTTCCAGGATGTGATAGCAGATTTCTTCATCAAACAGTTGCTGAACCAAGAAGAGGTGCTGCAATTTTAGATTTGGTATTGGTGAGGAGTGAGGACCTCACAGAAAAACTGGTTGTAGAGGTTCGAGTGACCAGGAACTCATTCAGTTTAAACTAAATGGAAGGATAAACAAAAATAGATCTGCAACTAGGGTCCTTGATTTCAAAAGAGCTAGCTTTAATAAATTAAGGAAATTAGTTAGGGGAGTGGACTGGATCAAAGAACTCAAGGATCTGAATGTGGAGGAGGCTACTTTACATCAAAGTTGCAGAAACTATCTGAAGCCTGCATCCCAAGCAAGGGGGAAAAATTCATAAGGAAGGGTTGCAGACCAAGCTGGGTGAGCAAGCATCTCAAACAGGTGATTCAGAGAAAGCAGCAAGCCTACAAGGAATGGAAGACGGGTGGGATCAGCAAGGAAAGCAGCTTCTTATCAGAAAGTGCTGGGATAAAGTGAGAACTGCCAAAAGCCAAGCAGAGTGGGACCTTGCAAAGGGAATTAAAACCAATAGTAAAACATTCTATAGCCACACAAATAAGAATTAAACTAGGAAAGAAGAGGTGAGACCGCTAAGCACTGAGGATGGGGGTGGAGATTAAAGATTAACTAGGCATGGCCTAACCCCTAAACAAATGCTTTGCCTCAGTTTTTAATGAGGCTAATGAAGAGCATAGGGGCAATGGCAGGGTGGCTAATCGGAACGAGAATATGGAGGT
The DNA here is from genome assembly GCF_015237465.2 of Chelonia mydas. Taxonomy (NCBI): domain Eukaryota; kingdom Metazoa; phylum Chordata; order Testudines; family Cheloniidae; genus Chelonia; species Chelonia mydas. The sequence continues at coordinate 157,759,396 of NC_057849.1, read as the reverse complement.
AGAAATTACTACATCAGAGGTGAAAGTCAAACTCAAACAGTTTAACAGTACTAAATCAGGGGGGGCCGGGTAATCTCCATCCAAGAATATTAAAGGAACTAGCACACGAAAGTGAAAGCCCAATAGCAAGGATTTTTAATGAATCTGTGAACTCAGGAGTCTTACCCTATGAATGGAGAATTGCTAATAAAGTTCCTATTTTTAAGAAAGGAGGGAAAAGTGATGCAAGAAATGACAGGCCTATTAGTCTGACCTCAATTGTGCGCAAGTTCTTGGAACAAATTTTGAAAGAGAAAGTAGTTAAGGACATAAAAGTGAATGGTAATTGGGGTAAAATACAAGATGGTTTTACAAAAAGTATATTGTGCCAGACAAACCTGATCTTCTTTGAGAAGATAACTGATTTTTTAGACAAAGGAAATGTAGTAGATCTAATCTACCTGGATTTCAGGAAGGCATTTGATACAGTTCCACAAGGGAAATAGTTAAATTTGAGAAGATGGGGATTAATATGAGAACTAAAAGGTGGACAACAAACTGGTTAAAGGGGCAACTACAATGGGTCATACTGAAAAGTGAACTGTCAGGCTGGAGGGAGGTTATTAGTGGAGTTCCTCAGAGATCAGACTTGGAACCAATCTTATTTAACATTTTTATTACTGATCTTGGCACAAAAAGTGGGAGTGCACTAATAAAATGTGCAGATGACACAAAGTTGGGATGTACTGCCAATACAGAGGAGGACCGGAATATCTTACAAGAAGATCTGGATGACCTTGTAAACTGGAGTAATAGAAATGGGATAAAATTTAATAGTGCAAAATCATGCATTTAGGGACTAACAACAAGATTTTTTGCAATAAGCTGGGGACTTACCAGTTGGAAGTGACAGGAGTAGAAAGACCTGGATGACTGGTTGATCACAGGATGACTATGAGCTGCTAATGTGATGCGGCTGTGAAAAAGGCTAATGTGGTCCTGGGATGCATCAGGCGAGGTATTTCCAGTAGAGACAGGGAAGTGTTAGTACCATTAAAAAGGCACTGGTGAGACCTCATTTGGAATACTGTGTGCAGTTCTGGTCTCCCATGTTTCAGAAAGATGAATTCAAACTGGAACAGGTGTAGAGAAGGGCTACTAGGCTGATCTGAGGAATGGAAAACCTATCTTACAAGAGGAGACTCAAAGAGTTTGGTTTGTTTAGCCAACCAAAAGAAGGCTGAGGGGATATATGACTGCTCTCTTTAAATACATCAGAAGGATAAATACCAGGGAGGGAGAGAAGTTATTCAAGTTAAGCACCAATGTGGACACAAGAACCAAGAGCTATAAACTGACCATCAACAAGTTCAGGCTTGAAATTAGGCAAAGTTTCTAACCATCAGAGGGGTGATATTCTGGAACAGCCTTTCAAGGGGAGCAGTGGGGGCAAAAACTTAACTGGCTTCAAGACTGAGCGTGTTAAGTTTATGGAGGGGATGATATGGTGGGATTGACTACAGTGGCATGTAGCCGATCTGCAGCTGCTAACAGCAAATAGCTCCAACATCCAGTAATGGGGACACTAGATGGAGAGGGCTGAGTTACTATAGAGAATTCCTTCCCAGGTGTCTCGCTGGTGGGTCTTGCCCACATGCTCAGAATCCTTATCTGGGGTCGGGAAGGAATCTTCCCCCCAGATCTGAATGGTAGAGACCCTGGTTTTTTTTTGCCTTCCTCTGCAGCATGGGGCATGGGTCACTTGCAGGTTTAAACTATTGTAAATGGTGGATTCTCTGTAAGCTGAAGTCTTTATATCATGATGTGAGGACTTCAGTAACTCAGCCAGAGGTTAGGGGACTATTACAGGAGTGGGTGGGTGAGGTTCTGTGGCCTGCAATGTGCAGGTCAGATTAGATGATCACTCTGATCTTGAAGTCTATGAGTCTATGAGAACCCAACCATGTGCACTGTGTCATATTAGTGGAAGTGACATAGATCCTAGGCCATAACCCTATATAATATATGTAAAGACCATTTAAAAAGGATCTTCTATGTGGCTGAAGAACAAACCATGTAGAAAACTTCTACTCTTTTCCCACAGCCAAAGGAGTGACTGCTAAGTTCCAATAAATTCTCCCCATTCCTAAAGGTCTGACCCAATTGTCCTTCCAGATGTGAAGACCCGAATGCAGATCCTTCCAAAGCCTGTCATCTCTGCTCCAGAGACAGCCAGGCTGTCATGAAGTGGTACAGTGAGCTCCTTCCTCAAGATGAATATGCCACCTCCATCTACGAAGTGCTACCTTATTAATTAGTGAGGTGTTGCAGGGCCCTGTCCAGTCTTCCTAACTCAGGCAAAACTCCCATTGACTTCACTAAGTAAGAAGTGCAGCATGCTATAGGGCCAAAAGTGGCTATTATTATTCTATTTCTATCTCTGTCAGTCTTCCTGTGACCTTGGGTAAGGCACCTCAGCTCTGTGCCTCAGCTCCCCATCTGTAAAATGGGGATAATAAAGCTTCTTTTGTCCATCTTGCCCTATTTAGCCTGTAAGTGCTCTGGGGCTGTCTCTTAGTATCTGTACAATGCCTTCCACAATAGGGCCCTGAACTCAGGTAGGGCATCCAGCTATTAACCTCGTACAAATAATAATAGTTCAGCACCTTTCAAAAGTATTTAGCATATATGTGACTAGTAACAGCAAAGTCTCACTCCATTTAACATTAAGGGCCCACTTAATTTTTAAAAAGACACATTTTGTACTGATATTCCAAAGACATATGACTACATTCTGCAGTGACTGAGATCAATGGGGTTGCACAGTGTTTAAGTGCAGAATTTGGCCTTAATATTGAATAACTTGTAAGGTGCTCCGATACCGTGACCCAATATAAATGTCTACCGGTAGATAGACTCCATAATATTAATTTTGCTAAGGAAACACAGTGGAGTAAAAAAAGAAAAAGAAGACAAGAACCTGTAACTGTGCTATGGTTAGGGTTTAAACTATCACAACATTTCACATGCAGTTTTAATATAGGAAGGGGAAAGATTAGTTTTTGCTGTAACAGGACTGGCTGCAATCTCATGGCTACAATTTACATAGATCTTTGTTCATTATGAAACCAGCAGCTACTTTTTGCTGCCCTCACAAAGTATTATGCAAATGTCAACAGAGTTACAGAATTGCCAAATCTGAGACATTCCAGCTTATCTTTCTTCTATAACTTCTCTCCCTTTCTCAGCATGTAGCTTTTCATGAGTTCAGGTATATGTGTTCACAACTGTTCTCTTGATTCATATGCTAGACATGTGACTGGTGTTAATGCTAACGGGAAAATGTGTGTGTGGGGGGGAATATGCCCTTAAAAGTGAGAAGAATTCACATTACACACCAATGTGTGTGTTCCTTTATGAAGGAGTCCTGTCTAATGTCTAATGTGTGTCATATGATACACAGTCAGTAACCATATAACATACACATTTATTAAAAGTAAGCAGACTATATAAACCCTCTGTCTCGGTATAATTTGCCCCATGCAAACTGAGATTTTCTAATGGTAGGTCTCATTTATGAATAGAAATGTTTTGAACATTTTCTGTGTTTGGGGATGAAGGAACAAAGCTATGACATGTTTTGTTCTTCTGCCTTTCTCCCTCTTGGCATTTATTCTCTGACATAAATAACAAGGTTAGCTCCCTGCGTATTATGAAATCACGCAAAAAAGTTTTCATTCTCTGAAAGAAAAAAGTCTGTTTCACATGTTTCATGGGTTTACACCAATCCTGGTGGTAAATGGTTTATAAATTGTGACATAAAAATCAGAGGCAGATGCATCCTGATGTAACTCCCTGGGAGTCAGCATTTTAAAATCTAGTTTTTCATTCCAAGCTTTCATTATTCTGTGGATCACAAAGAGAACAGATTTGTCCACTCCAATAAGGACCAGGTACCTTGGAAGTCAATAGAACAGTGCCCATTTAGGTCAGCTGAGAATCTGGCCCCTGCTGTGTTACTAATTCATGTGAATTTTAGCTAACAAAGGCTAACATCGGTGAACTTACAGTGAACATGCAAATGTACAAATCAATAGCAAACAGAATCACTGTTGTGTGATAGCAGGACATCATCCTGGGATCATCTAAAGGTAAAGCCACCTATACTGAACAATTAGGGAACAAATCCCCCTCCTTAAAACTGATTTCATGTTGAAGATGGTTCTAATGCAGTGATACTCAGACCTCAGTGGTTCAGGAGCCAAATTAGTGATCAACATTACCCAAAAGAGTCACGGTAGTGTGAATTCATTGTTTAATTTACTATTTTTATATAGATTATTCTCACAGCAAAACGACTGACCAAGTATTCTACAACTGGTTAACAACATTGTAAAAGCATCCCGATTGGTTAATAACTTAGAATGGTGAATAATTAAATCACACAGTGTGTTAATATCATGCTGCAAAGAGCTGCAGGAGACACATTAAAGAACCACTTGCAGCTCCGAAGCCTCAGTCTGAGTGTCACTGATTGAATGTAAGGTCACAGATGAATCAGGCAAAATGTGATTCTCCCATTTAACTTAAGGGTTTTCACCGTGGAACAGGATGGCTTTGGCAAAGTGGAAGGGAATGATGCATTTGCAGGGTAGAGGAGGAAGAGGTGTGAATCCAACAAAGAAACCACTTCTGCATTAAACACACGTCCCCTATTTGCCCATGTCATTTGCTGAGAGGTGCTGAGAACCCACATCTCTTGCTGAAATAAGGCTCAGCCCCCAGATCTCCAGCTTTATGTTACTGCCACTTGGCTGGTCTAACTCAAGCTGCCTACCACTGACTCTGGCAGTCTAACAGGGACAATCTTTACATAAGGATTAACTGTTTTTGAACAATTCCAATTCCCTCAGTGTCCTAGACACAACACTCCTTGTTTTCTCCATCAGGAAGTTAGGTCTGGTGGGTTCCTTAAACAAACACATGCATTGTTGCCAGTACAGGCAAAATTCTACTTTCTCTTAAAGGGACTTTGTCAGGATTGGAAGGTTCAAAATACAGCCTAGTTTTTCCAAATATATCAACTCGGAAAGTTCATAGGGTTCCCTCCTGCTCTCATTTTATTAGGTATGTAATCAATTAAAATATATATAAAAATCTAACCAGACAAAACTTACTAAACATTGAGGGAGCTGCTCAGTTATGAGTAAGTCCATATAGATGTCTTCATACATTTATAATAATAGAATCACAGCTGGGAAAGACCTGAGTCCATACCATCACCAATACCAACGCTACTAATGCAGGATTGTTCCCTAAACTGCATGGTACATGGTATTGCCCAGTCCAGTTTTAAGTGAGTCAAGTAATGGACCTTCCCCCCATTTCTTCTGGAAGATTATCACACAGTTCAATAGGCCTCACTGATCAGAAACTTGTCCTCATTTTCAACCTCATTTTATTTAAATTTCATACCAATACTCCTAAATTATAACCCTTGGACTATGCTGAATAACTCACTGTGGCTATTTCATTCTTCTGGTGTTTGTTGCCTTTACCCTAGTTTCAATAACACTGTTCTATGAAAGCAGTTCAAGAAGACACTTTTGAACAGTAACCAGTGGTGCACTGAATTCTGACCCCCATTATATCATCCTGAACCAGGTCAGTTGTGTGTATTGACTCATCCACGAAAACCACCACATGGCACAGAGGCCCATGTACAGTACATTTTCCTTCCTTAAACTAGTGAGTCTTTCCATCAGAAAAGCCGCTCAGATGTTTAGCAGAAACTGGAGTGCTGGTGTGACTTCCCGCCTTTTTTTTTTTAGGCAATCAAAATGCAGTCGTTAACAAATAACTCAGTAGAGCCATCATCACCAGCAGTTCTTGCCACCACAGCAAAGTCAGGCCCAAGAATAATATTTTTATTACATTAATTTTTCTCCAGCAAATATTAAAATGGTCTCATATATTTTAAAAAACCCACCAGCTGCCCTGCAGCCTCTGAGCAACCCTTCAAATAAAACAGTAAGCACTTGAAGTTAAGAAGGCAAAAGAATTTTACAGAAATCGCTGTCAGGGGAAGGGGCAATTACTGAAAAAAACAAGCATGAGAAATCAAATGAATCCAAGAATTATTAATACCTTAATATTGTGTCTCCACAGTATCTTCACTCACTTGTACAGGACAGGAGCTTGTCCTAAGCCCACTTTTGGCTGCTTTTATCTAGGTTTGTAAATGATTTACACAAAACCCACCCAAAATCAGTTTTGATTGAGATTCTTATTCTTTTGCAAACTTCAGCTCAGGCTCCAGAACAGTTTGTCGAATACAGGCTCTTCCAACATTCCCTAACCGCACCCTTCAGTTAATCAAGTTTAGCTGGGACTCGGATGACAAACCAGTAATGAGTAAAATTAACTGCCTGCACACTGTTTAGCTACTGACACCAGTTCAGTTATATGGACACAGATTTCCCCCTAAGATCCAAAATGTCCTTTGACCTGTATCCCAAGAGGATGAAATGACACCAAACCAGAAGTTGATAATGATAGCAGGTTTTCTGGTTTTGTGTTCATCAAACTGTGTAAAGACACTACCCCTGCTGAGCAAGTTACCTCATAAAGCCTGAGCCCTGGCATCATCTCAGCAACCTAGTGATGCTGAACCAGATGTCTTCTGGAGGCCCAAACCTTGACATGAGCTTAGCAAACGAATGGTACTGCATACGTAACCTCAGAGAGTCTCTGCCAAGATATGCCCCAGACAGCTAAAGGAGCTGAGCTACTGAGCTCATAAAAGTCTGTCCCTACACATAAAAGAAGCAAGCTAGAGATGCTGCACTGGTAACCTCACAGAGGCATTGGCCTTGACATGAGCCCAAAAAGCAGATGTGCAGAGCCAGTGAGCTCAGAGACCCCTCTTTGCCTTGTCCTGGCTTTAACTCAGCAAGCTAAAGCTGCTAAGCTAGGGACCTAAGAGAGGCCTGAGCCTTGCCATCAGAGTAGAAATGATGAGAAAGGGTTAAAATAAGGGGTAGCATGTGTGAGTGGAACTTCCCCTCAGCTGCTAAAGCCAGAGGGGCAGTTGCCCCAGCACTCCCTCCCCTGCTCCATCCCTAAGCAACTGCTGTCATTCCACTTTCTTTTTCTTCCCTCCTTTCATAGTTTCTCCCTCAGCCCTAGTGCTTCCTGCCCCCTTTCTCCTTCCTGCAGTAGTACCTTTAAAACAAGTATTTTTCCATCGCACGTTTCTATACTGTCCACCCACCATGGATACGCAAATCCCCAGGATGTTTCCGCTCACAGAGAACTAGTTAACAACACTGTCATTCAAACAGTCTTCATTGGGCTTCAGAACAAAGACCCCATGGAGATGAAGAGGAGCTGTTTACACTTCTTTTAGAGCTAATCTTTCAAGCTCTGTCCACAGATTCCATAAGAGAGCATTTCATTGGGCCACATTTGTATGGGCATAGCCACAGACCCACCAGACCTGCTCCTGCCCCACTCATGCTGGAATGCAGTGATATCCCCTCCCCAGGCCTGAGGACATGAAGAGGGTAAAATCTCCCTGTGCAAAGTCTACCAAAGCTACCTCCCTTTCCACACAGCAGAACAGCGCTGGTTTGTCTATGGACAATTATCCTTGGCAGTAGAGGATGGGTCAGAATTTGCCCCATGAGAACACAAAAGATTATGGTGAAAAAGAGAACGAGAAGCGCAGAGGTAGCATGAAGCTACCTTTGCTTCACCCTGTTCTGTCTCTGTCCCAGGCAAAGACCTGGAGGAATCAACACCTAGCTCTAGATGGAGATGGCCTCTGTGGCTGTAGAAGTGAGGACTTTGTTTGCTCTCAGAGCAGCTACAGAACTAAGCATCAGGCTGCTCTCAACTGCAGAGCAAAGAGAAACTTTCCACTGAGCATATCTAGCTAAAAATAAAAGTAGGAACTGGAAACTGAATCCCCTGATTAAGTCACTGAACATAGAGTTCTTGTACTGGTAAAGTTATGAAATATTTATTGAAGTGCAAGGCTAGTGTGCTAAGGTTGCAGTAAAAACTCTCTATTCTAAACATTACAGCTTTATGATTAAAAACAGGCAAAGGTTGCAACACAACACTTACAATAAGGGAGTTGAAGGTTACATCATATTGTTGTAAAAATCCCTACTATTTGGTTTCTTAAAGGGTTGATTGCCAGGACACAGTGCTGAGTTGTTGAGCAATCTAGCATTTCAGCATCCAAAAAAATAATAAATAATAATAATAATCTTGCTGTTGGTTTATCAGGATCACAAAAAGCATAAAAGGTAATGACAGTAGTTTAAGCTTCTGAATATTTTTAAGGCCTGGTGACAATCTACAAGCAGATTTTGTACTGGTATAATTATGTGGTTACAGGAATTATTTATTTATTTATTACAGATACAGTTAGACCAATATAAGCCCCAAGTATAGATATAATTATACTAGAACAGCTTATTCTCCTTCCTGAAAAGGTGTATTTGTGGGTATGGATGTGGGTTGAGGGATCTTTTTTCCCCCCTTCACTTTCTTGCTTTTTACATTACAAGCATCAGGCAGTCAAGTCTGATTTCCTTTCCTTTTTTCCCGTTCCCTCTTTAACTGGAGGAATTTCAGGTTCTCAGAGAAAATGTATTGTGAATTCTGACACCTCAATTAAAGGAGCAATAATGCTGAATCTTTAACAAAGACAGTCTTTCACTCAACTACCAACTGGTGTTGGAGTTAATTAGGTACTAACAAAAACAAACACAAATAAAGAGTTTTAGGTCTCGTCTACACTGGAGATGAGCAGTTGTTTGCATTGTGTGCAGCTGCAGCAGTGCAAAATTCTAATGTAAATGTACTGCCTTAGTGTAAATAGTTAAGGCTTATCTACATTGACTTGAAGTTATTGCAGAATAAATTATTCCTCAATAGCTATTATGGAATAGCTCCAAATGTGGACACTCTTATTCCATTCAGAATCCACTTTGGAAGTGGACAGTCTTAGTCCAGAATCCATTTTGATAGTGGATTAAGCTAAACTGGAAAAAGTTACTCTTATTCCAGAAGAAGAGTGACCATATAGGAAATTATTCAAGAACAGTTATGGCACTTTAAATCCATACCGTACATTATACAGGAATATCTTCCCTGTATAAACAAGCCCTTACTTGCATTGTTGTGGCTTATCCGCATTTCAAATGCAAGTTACTTTTCATACCAGTGCAAAAAAGAAAAAAAACACACACACAAATTCAGTGTGGACAAACACAGACACCCTGACTGAAAATTCCTTCCCCCATCAACTGTTCAGCTTTTAGTTTCTTGCCTCTTGTGCTGTAATTTAAGTCATCACAGAGTCTTTTAAGGGAAGACATGAATTCTAAGGTAAAAGACACGCAGAAAAATTCTTGGTTTGGGGATTTCTCTGGGGTTTTTTGAGGAAAGTTAGCAGCCATAGAACAATTCATGAGAACTCAACTTTCAATATTTTTTTTCAAAATTAACTTCTCTATGCAAACTTTGGAAAAGTTCAGATCTGAATCTGGACCCAAATTTTGTGAGTCAGGCTCACTGCAAATTTTTTAAAAATTAATTTGAAATTTCAAGTCAAGTCGTATGGATATTTGCACAGGAGTAATCAGATTATTATTCAGAGCCTTATTCAAAATACGCAAGGCCTTACTAGTGTTAAAAACAACTGGATTCTTCTACAAAGACCTGTGAGTTTTGTTGTAATAGTTGCAGAAACATTAAATGGTAGTGGTTTTCTATAATTCATCTGATAGGAGAGTTAAAAGATTTTCCTTTACTACACTACTGTGTACTTTGGCAGAAATATCTGTAAAATTAACTCCACCATGTATTTTTTAGAAGATAACATTTTTCAGTGCTTATGTGATGGCCACCATCTTGATCAGTGCACTGGGGATCAACCTGGGAACCTCCAGAGCCCTTTAGCTGTGAGATGTCATGGTGGATAATCAGCTGAACTGTGGCTAAAAAAGTTAATGCAATTCTTGGGTGTATAAACAAGGGAATCTCAAGTCAGAGTAGCGAGATTATTTTACCTCAGTATTTGGCTCTGGTGCAACTACTACTGGAATACAGCGTCCAGTTCTGGTGTCCACAGTTCAAGAGGAATGTTGAAAAACCAGAGAAGGTTCAAAGAAGAGCCATAAGAATTAAAGAACTGGAAAACAGGCCTTATAGCGACGGACCTCCTGGAGGTCAATCTATGTTTTGTATCGAAGGGAAGGTTAAGGGGTGATTGATCACACAGTCTATAAGTACTTACATGGGGAACCAGAATTTGATAATAGAGGACTCTTCAGTCTAGCAGACAAAGGTATATGAAGATCCAATGGCTGGAAGTTGGAGCTGGACAGCAGGATTACACTAGAAATTAAGAGCAAAATTTTGATAGGGTAATTAACCACTGGAACAATTTACAAAGGACTGTGGTGGATTCTCCATCATTGGCAATTTTTAAATCAAGATGGATGTTTCCTTACAAGATATGCTCTAGTCCAAGCAGGAACTAATTCAAAGAAGTTCTATGGCCTATGTTATGCAGGAGGTCCAACTAGATGATCACAGTGGTCCCCACTGGCCTTAGAATCGATTATTTTATTGCAGCAGCTGGAACTTCCTCCAGCCTTGTGGCAGGCATTGTGATTGTCTCCTGATGTTAGCATTTGCCTGGAATGCTGTGGTGCTGCCAGCTATGGTATCACAGTGCAGTCTTACAACTAGAATTTGTATTTGGGGAGAAGTGTTAGGCATGGATATTGGGCGAAGTAAAAGGCCTCCAGGGATCACTACTTCCTCAGGCTTCATGAATTCTGCTACTTGTCTCACACACTGGATTTCTTTCTTTGAATACATGGTCATAAAAATATATGAATAAAGAAATAACTTTCACAAAGTGTTTGAACTATTTGATTGCCCTTGAACATAGATTAAATACGAACTCCAAATACAGAGCCTCTGCAATGGCTGGTTTCTAAATGTTGTGGTAAACCCAGGACAAACAGCTACAAAAGGGGGGTAGTAATTAGTCCCAGGGGATTAAAAGCTCCTATCCACTGAGGAGAGAGAACCAGGGGGCAATAAGGTTCAGCTGGAAAAGGGGTTGCTAGGGAACCAATTTAGGTTCAGCTGACTCCAACTACTTGGGACCTTTTTAAACCCTCCCCTGGGTGGTAGGAGGGGAAGAGGGAGGGAGTGAGAGGAGCAGGGAAGTTGCCAGTAGGCTGTTTGCAGCAAGACACCAGACCTTCCCAGTAGGGAGGCTGAACTCGCTCCCCAGAAGGAAAGGAAAACAAGCACAAGGGACTGACTGAGGAGAGGAGTAGCAGGACCCTGTGCCACCTATAAGGATTTGCCTTGCCCCAAACCTGAGTCTCCAAGGCTAAAAAGGACTGAGCCTACTGAGGCGAACAAGGTATTTTGCCACACGTGGTGTGAGAAGTGCGATGTGGCGAGTGAGTAAGGCTCTGTGGCAAGCCATCTCAGGGCAGGGTAAATCACACACAAAAAAAAAAAAAAAAAAAAAATGGAGGATTTAGTGAAGGCATTGGTACAGGCCACTGCAGCCCAACAAGAGGCTACCAGGGTGCAGATGGCTGCCCAGCAAGAGTCAGTATGCGTCCAACAGGAGATGAACCAATTTCTGATGAACCAGGCGGCCCAAGATGGTGCCACCCTGAATGAAGTAGTGAACCAGTTAAAAGCCCTGACCACGCTGACGCATGAGCCCCAGGGGATCCGGCCGCTGCGGGCAAGCATCTATTTACAGAAGATGACTATGGATGACGATATACAGGCATATCTCCTCGCCTTCGAGAGGACGGCACTGCAGGAGGCCTGGCCCCAAGACCAGTGGGCAGGTATCCTGGCTCCATTTCTGTGTGGGGAGCCCCCGAAGGCCTATTTCGACATGACCACAGAGACAGCTATGGATTACCCCCAGCTGAAGGCGGAAATCCTGGCAAGGTCAGGTGTGACGTCAGCTATACGGGCCCAGCGCTTCCATGAGTGGAAATACCGGGGCAGGAGATCAACAACCCAATAGCTGGACCTTGTTCCCTGGGGGAGAGACAGAGGTAGATCCCCCTGAGTTTGGACAAATGGGACCTCACTTGGGAATTTTGGTGAGGATCAGGCCAATGATCCAATATACAGCAATATTTGTAAAGAAGTAGTCGAGGTAAATGGGGTCCCCGTGGAGGGGAGAGTCAAGGGCCCAGGGCCATATTATGTGATTAAGGGTGATCTGCTATACAGAGTAGTCCAGGTCCAAGAGCAAGTCGTAGAACAACTCTTGGTCCCACAGAAGCAACAGAGGGGCGTGATGGATCTGGCCCACAGACATCTGTTTGGGGGCCATCTAGGGGTAGATAAGACCCTTGATCGGATTCTGCAGAGGTTTTTTTGGCCCGGCATTTATGCAGCTGTCCAGCGATATTGTACCTCCTGTCCAGAATGTCAGTTACATGGGCCCCGACCACACCTAAGGGCCCCTTTGGTACCACTACCAATTATTGAAATCCCATTCGAGTGAATAGCTATGGATCTAGTAGGGCCACTGGAGAAGTCAGCCCGGGGTCATCAGTACATTCTGGTAGTACTAGATTATGCCACCTGATATCCCGAGGCAATACTCCTACGGAACACCATTTCCAAGACCATAGCCAAAGAATTAGTCCAGGTTTTTTCCAGAGTAGAATCATAGAATCATAGAATATCAGGGTTGGAAGGGACCCCAGAAGGTCATCTAGTCCAACCCCCTGCTCGAAGCAGGACCAAGTCCCAGTTAAATCAGGGACTACCTAAAGAGATCCTGACAAACCAAGGGACCCCCTTTGTGTCTAAGTTAATGAAGGACCTATGTACAATGCTCCATATACGGACCCTCAGGACATCAGTTTATCATCCCCAGACTGATGGTCTTGTCGAACGCTTCAATAGAACATTGAAGAACATGCTATGGAAAGTGGTTAGTCATGACGGGAAAGACTAGGGTGCCCTGCTGCCTTACTTGCTGTTTGCTGTATGGGAGGTTCCCCAAGCTTCCACTGGATTCTCCCCATTCGAGCTGTTATATGGTCACCCCCCAGGGGCATATTGGACATGGCCAAAGAGGGCTGAGAGAACAGCCGAACACCGGGAGAAACATAGTTGAACATGTATTGCAAATGAAAGACAGGATAGCCCAAGTCGCCCCCCTTGTGCGCGAACACGTGGAGAAGGCCCAAGAGGCCCAATGGACATACTACAATCACCAAGAAATGACCCGGAAGTTCCAGGTGGGAGACCGGGTAATGGCACTCATACCCACAGCAGAGAGCAAGCTCCTGTCCAGGTGGCAGGGGCCATATGAGATAATAGAAGCCATAGGAGAAGTCGACTATAGGTCCAACAGCCAGGTCACCGGAAGCTGGAGCAGATCTACCATATAAACCTGCTGAAACCAGGGCAGGATAGAGAAGCGCATGTGGTTGCACTAGGGGCACCATCCCCTAAAAGCAACCAGCCCGACCAGGATGTGTTCTCAGAAAAGCCAGGCAGGATTACTGAGGTTCACCATCACATCCTCACAGAGCCTGGAGTGAAGGTAAACATCAAGCCATACCGGATCCCGGAGGCCAAAAGAGAGGAGATCAGGACAGAGGTCAGGAAAATGCTGGCCTTAGGAGTCACTGAAGAATCTCATAGCCAATGGTCAAGTCCCCTGGTTTTAGTGCCTAAGCCGGATGGCAGTGTGAGGTTCTGCAATGACTTCCGAAAGCTGAATGAGGTGTCCCAGTTTGATGCGTACCCTATACCCCGGATAGATGAGCTAATTGACAGATTGGGAAAAGCACGGTTTATGTCTACACTTGACCTGACCAAGGGCTATTGGCAGATCCCCCTGGCCAAGGCCGACAAAGAGAAGACGGCCTTTGCAACTCCAGAGGGACTATATCAGTACACAGTCCTCCCCTTTGGGTTGCATGGGGTGCCCGCTACTTTCCAAAGGCTCATGGACAAACTGTTGCGACCACATGGCAAGTACGCAGCAGCCTATCTCAACGACGTTATCATATGTAACCCCGACTGGGAGACACACTTGGAGAAGGTGGAGGCAGTGCTGGATACCCTGAGGAAGGCGGGGCTGACGGCAAACCCCTCCAAGTGTTCGCTCGGGCTAGCTGAAGTCAAATACCTCGGGTATATAGTGGGGAGGGGCATGGTGAGGCCCCAACTCAACAAGTTAGAAGCTATACAGAAGTGGCCCTGACCACTCCGAAAAAAACAGGTTCCTCACTTTGCCACCAGGGCATGCCCATTAACGGACCTAACAAAAGCTCGGGGCCCAGACATAGCAAGAAGGACGACCGCGGCTGAAGACGCTTTTTCAGATCTACAGATGGCCCTCTGCACTGACCCCATACTCGTGGCCCCAGACTGGGGGAAGGAGTTTATCCTACAAACCGATGCCTCTGATGTAGGGTTGGGGGCGGTACTTCCACAAATGGTCAGGGATGATGAACACCTTGTCCTCTTCCTCAGTAGGAAGCTCCTGCCTAGGGAACGGAAATACGCCGTTGTCGAAAAAGAATGCCTGGAGGTAAAATGGGCCGTAGAAAGCCTCCACTATTATCTTCTGGGACGGAGGTTTACCCTTGTCACGGACCATGCCCCTCTGCAGTGGATACACCAAAATAAAGACAAAAATGCCAGAGTGACGAGATGGTTCCTATTGCTTCAACCCTTCCACTTCAGAGTACAACATAGGTCTGGAATCCAACATGGAAATGCAGATGGCCTTTCGAGAGTGCACTGTTTGCCAACCCAAGTAGCCCAACCCGGTAATGTTCAGTGGGGGCGGGGGGATATGTGGTAAACCCAGGACAAACAGCTACAAAAGGGGGGTAGTAATTAGTCCCAGGGGATTAAAGGCTCCTATCCACTGAGGAGAGAGAACCAGGGGGCAATAAGGTTCAGCTGGAAAAGGGGTTGCTAGGGAACCAATTAGGTTTGGCTGACTCCAACTACTTGGGACCTTTTTGAACCCTCCCCTGGGCGATAGGAGGGGAAGAGGGAGGGAGTGAGAGGAGCAGGGAAGTTGCCAGTAGGCTGTTTGCAGCAAGACACCAGACCTTCCCAGTAGGGAGGCTGCACTCGCTCCCCAGAAGGGAAAGAAAACAAGCACAAGGGACTGACTGAGGAGAGGAGTAGCAGGACCCTGTGCCACCTATAAGGATTTGCCTTGCCCCAAACCTGAGTCTCCAAGGCTAAAAAGGACTGAGCCTACTGAGACGAACAAGGTATTTTGCCACAATGTATATGGAATTTTTCCTTTCGACTTCCATTCGTCTCACTGGTTACTATAGTACAAGGGTAACTTTCTATGGTGGTTTCTGTCTGGTACTTAAATAAACAATCCAACCCCTCTGTTAAATGCCCAGACATACTCTTTATAAAATGGTTTGAAGCAGACATTCAAAGTACTGCCCTAACCTGCAAGCAGAAGTTCAGTATTGCTGAAGATCATTTGCCACATGATTAAATAGACATCAGAATCAACTCCTGCAGGTCTCATTTTTTCCATAGTTTAAAAGTCATGCAATTTCAGGGTGAAATGCCAGTTTCATTTGTTTGGGTGATTCTGCTGTTCCTCTCTTTTGTAAGTTTGATTTTAAACTGGGCCTCAAGCAGGTGCAGATGCAGGTGTGAGCCCATAAATAATCATGCCTGCAGTTTTGTGTTTTGTGTCTACATCTTTGCACTTTTAAATCAGATCATTAGATGTCTTCTAAAAGTTGCACACAGTTCCTCAATGCAGACACAATTATGTGTGAGAAATTTGCCCATAATGATACAGGTATCAGCAAAACTCAGATCCTAAGTCAGTGGGGAGACACAATTCAGAACTCTGTACTAATACGATCACAATAAATACATAGCTTCTATGCACATCGTAAGGCCTCAGTCCTGCAAACGCACAAATTATTCACGTAGATATATGTTTACAGGATCAGGGTCTAAGTTAATACAAGCACAAGCGGGTATGACAAACAAGTGAAGGTAGCAGAGGAGAAAGAAAGAAGGTAGCAGTGAAAGTAATACATGGCTGCATAGACTATCTAGGTGCCCAGTTTACAGGTTTGAGTGTGGTTTTTTAAGATATGAATAAGAGATACGTAATTAAGCATCTAACTGAATGCAACTGAAGGGGCAAGTAAATGCATCCTCCATTTTGAGCCTGTATTTAATTGTGAGTGAAAAAATGCACGACAATATCAAGAGGCCAGCTGAGGTCACCAGCCATGCCATACATGTAAGTGCTTTTTAGTTTCAGTCTTATATTAGCTTTCTAAGCCCACAGCTGAATCTGTGCACTATTTGGATCAGAACAGTTTGTACCATGAAGGTCAGATTACTTATATCAAAGGGACTGGAAAAGCAGCAGAAGAAGGGTACAGGATTCTATTCTCCACACAAAGCTAACTTTCTGAGGCTCTGCATGTGTGTGAATTTCATCTTCTTTGCACTGGGCATGGATAGTCATTACAGTTCAACATCTGCAGCATGCTGCCAACTAGTGATTCCACATCCAGAAAAATCCTTAATGATAAAGGGAATAAAGACTAATTGTTGGCTGTCGTTATGCAAATTAGGAATTTCAGGGCAGCATCACAAGCTGTGATGGTAGCAAAGTCACATTCCCGCAACACAAAATTAATGGGACAAAAAAGTAATAGTTGTGGATTTTCATTTTAGTACAATATCATAAATCAAACTGATTACTAAGCCACATACCCTTACCACAAAGTAAAGAAAACACAATGTTTGTGCACAGAGTTGCTCTGTCAGAGCTTAGTCATATAAAGTAAATACCAGCATGTGATGGGTAGGGTTGTGCTTTCCATTTGGGTCCAAATATGAACATATCAGAATTGAAAGCTTTGCATAAGTACTGATGAAAACAAATACTGGGGTCAACTGCAACCTTATGAGTCAAGAAATATGAGGCAAAAATATTTCACCCTGAAAATGACACAAAGCTTAAGCATTTAAGGGTAGGACTGGAAATGGGATGGTGAAAACAAAAAGTTACCTTCCAATGAGGCTTAAGCCAACTTGAAAACTAAGCGTGCCAGGAGCAGGAAGCAAATGGCATTTCAACATCACTCCAGTCTAAATGATCTTCAGCTAATATAATTCTCCTCCATCATTCACTAGAGCCACAAGGCACAAGACCAAAGTCATCCGCACTCTAGTATTTGGGTTTTTTTCACGTTCATCTAGATCGTGCCTGTCAGGCCACATTGCACCATCTACCACACAAATGCCATTCCAGAAAAGAAGGGTGGATGCCTGAAAATACTAGTGTTGAAACTGAAATGAAACGCCAGTGGGGAAATGGCCTTGTGAGAAAAGATCATGCATGGGCAAGGGGCTGAGAAAGTATTTAACTAAGGAGGAGTTGGGGGAAAGGTAAAGCCCAGTGTCTCTAGCTCTAGGGACCTCCTCTTATTTCACAAGGAGGGGAGAACCTTTTTACCTCTCTTCCATCCCCTGCTCCACGTGATGAAAAGACAGAGAAAATCCTGCAAAAGGACCCATACATTTCCTGTGGCCAGAGACCAAGTAAGGATGATGGGGCCTAGATGCAGCAGTTTAATGAACACAAAGGAGATCTGTAGGAAGAGTAATAGCCCCTTTTTAAATCTTTCCCATTTGAAACTTCTCCAAAGGCAAAGCAAGAATTTAATGCCCCTCTTCATGTGGCATGTATCAATATTAAAGTGGCTTTTGATTCAGTCAACAGGTCAGCACTTCAGATCCTACAGAAAGGATTTAGCATTACAGATGTTCTGGCAAATCCGGGGCACAATCTTCGACACAAGTACCTCTGTGAGCGTGTGCATTGTTTCACAGCTTTTGCCACATTTCTACACAACCTCAGGCATGTGGCAGGGATGCATTCTCAACCCAGTACTATTCTGTTGAGATGTTGACCGAATATGAGGTCTTGCAGCTCCACATGTTGGAATCAAGGTTAGTCAAGAAATGTTTACTGACCAAGCCTGTGCAGATAACACTGCCCTGCTTTTGGGGAAGTCAGAGAATTTCAGCTCTACCCTGCAAGGTCTCCAAGTTGCTGCCTGCCAGAGAGCAAGGGGCTCACTGGTAGCAGCTGGCCTGACCAATTCAGTGTACCCCAACTCACTATGGTTATAATCTATCTAAAACGTATCATGTAATATGTCATTGGAAAACTAATAACTCACTAATCATTAATATTCTCATGTGATGTATGTATCCAGTGTGTATCAAGATTTATGGACATATGCTGGAATATTACTAAAGTGTGTTTAAAACCAGGCATGCCAAGGGGGGGTTGGTAAATAGGTTTGCACTAGACAAAGGAATGTATTTTCACCACCGGGGAGTTACCACCAAAGTACTTTGAAAGGCAATGAGAATGTATTTACATATCACATAAGCAGACCCATCAGGCTAACAAGGAGTGGAGGCAAACCTCACACTCTCAAGCGGGATAGAAGATAGCGTAGCATCTACATGCCAACAGGAGGCAGAAGCTTGGTCTGGGTTTTACTTTTCAAAGAACACAGTGCAAAGGTTTACCGGTCTATAAAGACAAGGGGGCAGAGCCTCAAGTGATAAGCAATTGAATCAACCGATTGTATACAATATTATGATATTGTAAAACTGTATAGAGCGAGGTCTTTTCTGAAAGCTAATGACACATTGTTGATTAATCACGCTGTTGATTAAAATCATTGTGAAATGTATGTATAACACTATATATGTATGTATTAATACTATATGTTTTGAAGTCTGTGGCCAAACAGAAACAGGTTCCCTTGCAGACAGGAAAGAAGGCAGCTATCTACCTGTCTGCTGTGTAAATTAAGCACGGTGGAATCAAAAGAATGGAAACCCATTTACATGGAGGTGGGGGAGAATGGGAAACCCACAGGAAGGGAAGAGCAGCATGAGGTCATCCTGCCTCTTAAAACAAATTCATTGAACTTTGGAAGATATAAGCAAAGACACAAGGCATCTTTGGCATCCATCACGGGACAGATGCAAGTGGTCAGCGTTCTTGCAAGCTGAGAAAGATGGGTCCTTCAACCAAGAGGGAGGTTGAAGTCTCTGGGAATTGAATAGAGCTGAGAAAAACATCTTAAACATAGCCTGTACCTTTCTAGATTGAATTTTAGACTTTTAAATGCGTGTTTTCACTGTTGTTTGCTTGTAACCCTTTCTAACTTTATTCCCTTTACTTGGCATCACTTAACCTATGTCCTATTGTTAATAAATTTGTTTTATTTTTACAATAAATCAACTTAGAGCTGTTTTTAAATGGAAGGGTGTATTTACCCCAGTTAAGTTAATAAGCTGTGATTTGTTTTTAGGTCTTTAGAGGAGCAAATGAACCTTATTATTTCTCTGAATTGTCCAGGAGAGGGCTGGATGTTACAGAGCATATAGTTTTGGAAAAAATTCAGCGCTGAGAGCATGTTGGGGTCACCCTGCAAGTAGTAACCAAGGCTGATAGAGACCAGGGACCGTGACTGGTGTGTTACTGGTAGGCTACTGGACCAGGTTTGCAGTTATACACAGACACACAGGGTGTGACCTGCATGCTTGTTATTGACTGTGAGCGTCCCAGGAGTTATAGTAGCAAAGCATTGTGAGCATGCAGGGCTACAGGGTAAGAGGTGACACAACCCCTCACTGGTCTGGATTGCCCCCCAAACCCAGTCACAGTGCGTACCAACCAAGACTATGCTGATGATACTGTACTGCCTTGCTTGGGGAGAAATCACAGAATTTCAGCTGTGTCCCATAATGTCTCCAAGATGCTGACTGCACGAGGCAGTTGAATATCTCATGGCAGAAGAGCAAGGTTCAGAACCTCAGACCTGGGCCACCAGAACCCCTGATGCAGGTGGGGTCAAGTACCATGGAGAGCGTTGACGCGTTCACCTACTTAGGCTGTAAGCAGAACTCAAATGGTCACAGCAACCCAGACATTCTCCCACTAGCAGGTCTTGCTGTCTCCTGCATGACATTGCAGGACACATTGCGTCCATGTCTCACTTACAGACACAAAAACGTCTTTGCACTGAGGCAAAGTTCAGGATCTATCAAACTTGTGTACTACCTGTATTGCTATACGGGTCAGAAACCTGGACCCTCTTACAGGCTTACTTGGGGTGGCTAGAGGCATTCCATATGCACTGTCAGTGACAAACCTTGAGCATAAAGTGGTTTGACTTTGTACAAATTGTCACAATCACACAAAGATCTGGTCTTCCCTCAGTCACTCGTTATACTCAAAAACAGCACTGCATGCTCTAGGTCCTGTCACTGGGATGGCCAAAAACACCCCAGAAAACCATGCTGTCAAAGTCTCCATTGACTCACAAAGGAGAGCACGGCCCAATCCTATTTGGGGCCACCTGTGGGGCCACTCCAGAGATCTGCGAATTCGTAGGATTGAGCCAGATCTGGGAACTTCACTACATGACGCCTGATGCGACTCCATCGACTATGGTCATTCTGTCGGGCACCAGGGTCCTTAGTACACTGTGCATGTTTAATGAGGCAGACTAATGGGAAAAGGAGAATCAAGCACTGGTGTTCATGTTTCTGAGTTGTGAAGGATCTCTTTTCTGAATAGTCATCCACCTCTTTTCTCATACTGACTCCTGAGAGTTAACAAGTGTAAAGCATTCTTCTGTCAGACTGCCTTTAGGGGAAGCTAGATCATGATTCACCACATAGGTAGCCAGCTCTGGTATAAGGCAAGATGACGAACACAAATTCAATAAGGGAGCAGACTCAGGTCATATAAATGCCATGAACACTTTGTCATTAAAACAGAGGATTACAGACATTCAAAACTACCTGAGATGCTGATTCCTGAGGGTTCCTACCATCAGCTCCCTGCTTTGTGTTACATCAGGTTGAGAGAGTTCACTCCAACTGAACCAGCTATTGTCCCCTGAAAGTCCCCTTCCTCTGGTCTCACCCAGGGCTCTGCTTGGGCACAGTGGAGAACCAAGCCCAAACTGGTTAAGATAGTCCAAAAGAAAACTCGTGAATAACTCAGTAAAGCAAAACCAGTGGCAAATGTCAAATTGCAGGCCAAAATAATTAAACAATCAAAGCCAACACTTTTCCTTTCTTCTGTGTGCAAAGCTACATGAATAGACATTCTTAAAAGTCATCTTCATAGGGCACAAAATGGTTATACAGTGACACACGAACTTATCTAGTTATCTCAAACACTTCCTCCTCCTGCATGGTTTTATAGAGCCGTGAATTAAAGGGTTTTCATCGGTTGGTCGGTTTATAAATCCAAGTGATTTACAATAAAAAAGGCCTTTAAATTGGTTAAATAAAAACCTTACTTAAAGTGCAGTATATGCAATATGATTTCCATTGTGATATTGGGCTACACTGTATTTCACACACCCAAGCAAAACCAAGGGAAAATATTTTAAATGTGAAAGCTTAACAACTACCTCACACATCATGTGACAGTTTATAAGGGCATTACTTGGTCCCCAGTGAACAAAGGGTTAACTACAGGTCATTATCTCCCTTCCCTGGCACAGGTGCTCAGGAGAAGAGCTACAAAAGTGGCTGCTTGGAAGCCAGGACATCAAGTGCCTTCGGAAAGACTGGGTGCTACACTCAGGGGCTATAGGACTGGGTTGAACTTCAAGCCGGAGAGTTCTGTTGTGCTTTCTGTTAACTTGTATGGCTTGTTTCACTTTCTTGCGACCATTATTAAACCTTATGGAAAATACCATGCTTTCTCCTGCTGAAACATTCCACTAGCTTGTCATGAACTGATTCAGTAAAACCATTAAACTCCAATAGCATAGCTCCCACCATAGAATTCTTTTGGCTCCAGACAATGCAGTGAGCAATTCTAAAGTGAGATTTCACAGCCTTTGTTCTATAGATCATTGCATTCACTTGCTCCTGGAAAGTGTGTGTGTAATCCACACCAAACACCTCAGTACTAGAAACATCTAGAACCTGTCTCACCATTTGGTAATACGAGTTTTATGTGGTGGTGCAACACTGCTGTGATGGAGGGGGTGAGTGAAGCCCCCAGTTCCTTTTCATTTAGAATCCTTTTGCCCTTATTCACCATATATGTCAGGAGTATGAGCTATTGGGGGAAATAATTGCGGTGGGGAAGTATGTTGGCAAGGAAGAGAATGAGCTAACTATACACTGTGCAGAGTTCCTCTTTATGGAGCTAGGGGAAGGTTGCACTATGACTCTCCTTACAAAACATAAAAGAAAGAAATCATTCTTCTGCAACATGAGTGGTTGGTCCAAGGCAAGTGATACCACATGAAATGGTGACTATGAAGTGATAATTTATAACAAATAACTAACCTATACCTTTCATATGTAGTTTCTATACTTTGAGTGTTGTATGAAATTTTCAGATGGATATTCAAAGAATGCCATCAAACTGTGATTTGATTTTTTTCTTTGATGATATTTTCAAGGTTGTCCCTCTGAAAAAATCCATACAACACTGATCATCTGCAGACAATTATGTAATGCACTGCAAGAATGCTGACTGCAACAAAAGATGATTTGGGGAAATTAGCTTAGATTCTCCAGGTGTGACACATCAGCTGAAGACTTATCTAGCTGGCCTGGTGGTTTCAAGATTCTGCACTATGTTGCAATTTTGGAAAACCAGATTTCAGAGCAACTTTGAGTCTTTCATTCCATTTGGTGGTAATACCAAATAAGTGATGCAACTTCTTTTAATACACCCTGGGTGAGATGATAATGGAGAGAGGTAAATAGTGGTGTCCCCAGGGATCTGTACTGGGCCCAGTCCTATTTAACATATTCATAAACAATCTGGAAAAAGGGGTAAACAGTGAGGTGGCAAAATTTGCAGATGATACAAAACTACTCAAGATAGTTAAGTCCAAAGCAGATTGCGAAGAGTTACAATGGGATCTCACAAAATTTGGGTGACTCGGCAACAAAATGGCAGATGAAATTCAATGTTGAAAAATCTAAAGTCATGCACATTGGAAAACATAATCCCAAGTACACGTATAAAATGATGGGGTTTAAATTAGCTGTTACCACTCAAGAAAGAGATCTTGGAGTCATTGTGGATAGTTCTCTGAAATCATACACTCATTGTGCAGTGGCAGTCAAAAAAGCGAACAGACTGTTGGGAATCATCAAGAAAGGGATAGATAATAAGACAGAAAATATCATATTGCCTCTATATAAATCCATGGTACGCCCACACCTTGAATACTCTGTGCAGATGTGGTTGCCCCATCTTAAAAAAGATATATTGGAATTGGAAAAGGTTCAGAAAAGGGCAAAAAAACGATTAAGGGTATAGAACAGCTTTCATATGAGGAGAGATTAATAAGACTGGGACTTTTCAGCTTGGAAAAGAGGTGACTAAGGGGGTATAGAGAAAGTAAATAAGGAAGTGTTATTTACTCCTTTTCATAATACAAGAACAAGAGGCCACCAAAAGAAATTAATAGGTAGCAGATTTAAAACAAACACAAGAAAGTATTTTTTCATGAAACGCACTGTCAACCTCTGGAACTCCTTGCCAGAGGGTGTTGTGAAGACCAATACTATAATAGGGTTCAAAAGGGAGCTACATAGATTCATGGAAGATAGGTCCATCAATGGCTATTAGCCAGGATGGGCAGGAATGGTGTCCCTAGCCTCTGTTTGCCAGAAGCTGGGATTGGGTGACAGGGCATGGATCACTTGATGATAACCTGTCTGTTCATTCCCTTTGGGGCACCTGCCATTGGCCACTGTCAGAGAACAGGATACTGGGCGTCATGGATCTTTGGTCTGACCCAGTATGGCTGTTCTTATGACTGTTTATGGTAACCAGGGTTGTGTTCCTCACTCCCCATGCACTGGTATTAAAGGCACAGCCTACCATGCACACTGCCAAAATAAAACTGTTTTAATCATTAACTACATTTAGACCTAAAACTTCATTTGGGGCTGACATTTGGCATACAAGGTCTCAAGATAACTGGAGGGGGAATTTGTTTTTACTTTTTTGTATATGTTAGAGAACATTTATTCAGCTATTTAGGAGTTAAAAGTGTAGAAAACCAGTTCATGCCTAGCATTCTTATCAGAAGAAGAATTGGCAATGCTAGATACAGGAGGGATCAATCCTTCAAGCTCAACAGTTTTGATACCAAAGAAGGAAAGATACAAAGCTACATATCTTCTAAATCTTACTGTGCTGTCAAAGCTGACTCATATACCGTGCTTCTCACTGATGAACTGATCTAGTGAACAGGAAAAGCTAAGTATAACTCAACCCTGAATCTAAACTAGGGTTACTGGCACGCTGTCTTTGCCTTTTACAGGACATGAGTCCTATGCAGCAGTCTATTTGGATGACATAGTCATTCACAGTACTGCCTCAAGCATCTTGAACAACTGGAGAAGGTACCTTAATGTAAGGGGACTGTTGCCCCCTTACTAACAGTCAATGGGGGTGTTTTGGTTGGCTAGCTCCCAGTACTAAAAGGTGAAGGGTCTATGGGAAACCAGGACCCTGAGCATGACAGTCCCCAGGAACAATGGGGAGAGGCCAATGCTCCTGGTCAGCCTGAATGACAGCATGGACAGGCTAATCAGAGAGTCAGGAGGCCAGGGAGGTCCCGTCCTCTGTGTGAGCTGGAATTGCCTGGGTCAGACAGAGTGGGGCCGAGCTAAGAAGAAAGCAGGGGCCCAAGCTAAGCTGGGGAGCAGAGCTGTGCCAGATCCAGAGGGACCAGAAAGCAGCCCAGAGAGTGCAGACCCTGTCCTGGGAGCAGAGCTGCAGCCCCAAAGCCAGAGGCACAGCCCAGAGAGAGCAGACTTGCCCTGGGAGCAGAGCTGCAGCAACCAGAGCCAGAGGGGCCAGAAAAGCAGCCCAGGAAGCAAGTCAGTGCTGGGAGCAGAGTCACAGAAGCAGCCTGCAGAGCAAACCTGTCCTGGGAGCAGAGCTGTAGCAGCCAGAGGCAGAGGGGCCAAAGAAGCAGCCCAGGGAGCTGGAGGCAGAGCAGCAGCAGTGCAGAGATAGAGTGGTGGAGGTGGGGCTGGAGCAGTCCAGAGCTGGGTGTGGTGAGCAGCTGGGGAGAGCGAGGGGAACCCTGGGCAGCAGGCCCAGCACAGGGAGACGCCTCAGCCAAGGGGCTCTGCAGGCCAGGCTTGGATCATAACCCCGACAGGGCGGGGGCGACACTGGGAAGAAGGGTCCTACCACCTAGAGCCTGAGAGCGTGTGGCCACCGCCAGAGCAAGTGTCCGACCCACAGCATCCCTGCAGCACAGCCAGGGCCTGAGCAGGAGGCCTGGGACTTACAAGGAACAGACTGTGAACTGCCCTGACATTCCAGAGACACTGTTTGTGATGTTCCCTGCCACAGAGCAGGGTGATGTTTCCTTTAACCTTTCCCATTTTTCCTTATTCTTTTTAAAATTAATTGTTGATTAAATAACTTGCATCTGCTTTAACTTGTTTGTAATGGTCAGTGAGTCAGAGAAGTGCACAGTGCAGAGAGAGTACCCCAGAGTGGGGGCACCCTAGCCCCTGTCCTAGGTGACCACAGCAGGGTTGGGGGTCGAGCCCCCCAGGAATCCTGGGCTCAGCCTTGTTGGGGTTACGAGAACTCTGCCAGACAGGAGAGTGGAATGGGAGTCCTCAAGGGCAGGGAGGCCACTGGGTAAAGGAAGTGGGAGCGAGGAATCAGATCCTTTCGCTGGGGTAGTGCAGAAGCCAGGAAAGTTCCCCACAAGAGCGGGACTATTCCCCCGCTTACATTGAGAGCTACAGATAGCATGGTTAAGAGTACAGCCAGCAACATGTGTATAGGACCAGGAAGAGGTTAAATACCTGGAATATTTGCTAGGAAGAGGCCTTGTGAAACTTTAGTGGAACCTTGTGAAACTTTGAAGTACAAACTAGCTTAGAAAGTCTGCCACCATGAACCAAGAAATGCATAAGATATTTTGTTGTGTAAATTGGGCAATACAGGTTAGTTCTACACTTTTCATCAGCAGCATTCCTGGCTGAATTAATAGAACAGATCAAACTAAATAAAGGGGCCTGAATGAAGGAGTATGATTGGATCTCCCAGGCACTAAAAGGCAAATACGTGAACCCCCAGTACGTCAACGACCACAGTAGAGCTGGACGGAGAAAGGAAATTCCCATTTGTGAAGAAATGTGCTATTTTGAAATTTTTTTTCATTCTGATGAGGAACAAAAAAGAAATATTTCAAAGTTCTTCACAAAAGTGAATGGACCCCGGTGCTGCTCCAGAACCACAGGCCTTGGAAATCTTGGGGTCCCCAGCAGCCTGGCAGGCAGGCTACCAAGGAGCCAAGCTAGAAGCTGGCAGAAAACCAGAGAGGATTCTGTCAGAAACCTGCTTGGGTTCGGTTGGAAATTAAAATGGAACCATCTTCACTAAACATTTTGCTTTTGCCAGATTGGCAAATTCCTATGAAACAAGGTTTCACCAGAATGTTTTCTACCAGCTCTAGCACAGATGCTGCAGCCAGATTTGTGGTTCAAATGGATGCCTCTTTGGCCTGAGAGCAACATTACCACAGGAAAAAGAGGAAATAAAATACTAGGTGGCCTATGGGAGCAGAAAGCTTTTCCCAAGAGAAACCAGATGTTACTCTTGCAAAATGATAGTAGGGCAAGTTACCATTGGGGAAGAAGGGACAAGTGTTTAATAACAAGCTAAACTTGTTTCCTCCCACTTCTGGTTTATTAGGCTCCCAAACTGGAGCTCTGAGAGAAGGATAGTCCCGTGCATTCCCCTACCCCAATGCCAGAAAACTAGGGTTACGTGGTTTCAGTGGGGAGCAGGGGATGGGAAGACAGAAGAGGGTCCTGAAAAGTTGAAGGGTGGGCTCATGGCATGGTGCAGAGCAGGCTAGTTGGGCAACAGAGGTGTAGGGGCAATCCACCTGAAGCCAACATAGCCATTTCAGTGTCAGACTGGAGGGAAAGGGAAGGACTGGATTTTCCTCCTTTTATGATGAGCTGGTGTTGTGACACTCTGCTGTGGTCATGCCACAGGCAGGGGATGGAGGAGGCAACAGAAGCCCCATCACTGCTGGTAACTTGGTGAATCAATGCTTCGTTCTAGGCACTTGTGCTCAACAATGTTATCATCACTGTTCTAGACCATACAGCCTAGTAGGTAAATAGTTTTAACAGCCACCAATAACCTTTTATTGTTTGCAGAGCATTTCCACCAACAGCTGTTTTTGAGCTAGTGGGATCACTGTGGCAAAAGCAACCCCAATCCAGTATGAACATTTAATTGCCTTTGATAGTTTGCCCTCTCCTTAACTTGCTTGAAACGGTAAAGAACACAGGGGTGCCGGAACAAGCCTTTGCAAGCTGAACCTGTTTTGGAGTATGTTTCTTTCCCTCCAAGAATGAAAATAGAAACAATCCTAGTCAAAGTTCCCTGGAGATTAAAAATGTAACTGCACAAGAGCTGCAATAAACAGTGTGTGAATAAGGAGAAGCACTTCATCGTTGCCAGAACAGCGGTTCAGCTAAGCACCACTAAATTGTTAAAACCTGATCAAACTTGTTCCAAGCTGTTTATACCATCCAAAAGTTCTTTTAAGTCTGCAAGAGGGGGTGTGGAAAAGCCCTGCAGCGAAGCTACACATAACCCCAACATTCTCCAGTACAGCTTGACTAGCACTCACAGGGCTGACTCCCCAGGTGCACTGGAGAAGGCTTTCCACCCCCTCCCTGTACTTCAATCCTGAGGACAGCTTATTTAGTCTCGAGCTGTAAATTGTGCTGGATTGTAATGGTTCCTTAAGGGCGGTTATGGTGGCCATGATTGCTGGATTGCAGTTATCCCTCCTTCCCATCTCTGGAATGCCCCTTGCATCAGGGACAAGGGCCAGAAGGGGATGGCACAGAATTGGCTACATCAACTTCACACCACCCAGGGATTCCCCCACACTGGGGGAAATCCTCAGCTGCCAAGGTAGGGCAGTTTTAAGTCCCCTTTGTGCTACCAAAGGGGACTGTGCAGGGCCAGACCCCTGGCCCAGAATTTCCATAGCGTGATCGTCTCAGTCGTTTATGCTCCCAATATCATGACCACTAAGTGAAGGTGCTAATATGGAAAACACATACCTCCCAATTAATAGTCTTGAACAATAAGCACAACTGACATAAACTTTGGCCTTTGCCTCATCTCTTTATTACAGCTGACGGGTTCGGTGAGAGAATTTGGAATGCTACTGAAATCAAAATGCTCATTGGGCTATCCTCCTTTCTGGCTCGCTAAGAGGCTTTGGGCAGCATGGTCTTTTACTATGACTGAACTGCTTTTTCACAACACTTCTACTTTCAAACTAAGCAAAATTAATTGGCTAATTCTGTTTTTATTTTAAAAAGCACATTACTGCACAATCCCTCCATCACAGGATCTGCTGCCTTTTGTTGGAGGACTCTCGTAACCCTCTGCTTTAGCACAGCCTCATGCTACAGCCTAGCTAAGTCTATTCAGACAGCTAATCTCACCCTGCCGGGACTCCTCCTCTGTTGCCCTACACAGAGTGTGAGTGATCGATTAACATGGAGTAAATGATGGAGTCTTCCATATGCAGCTATTGCTGGAAACTCCCCAATTAGAAAATAATGTAGTAAGCAATAGACTTTAAGGTCAGAAGGGACCATGATGATCGTCTAGTCTGACCTCCTGCACAACGCAGGCCACAGAATCTCACCCACCCACTCCTGTAACAGACCCCTGACCTATGTCTGAGCTACTGAAGTCTTCAGATCGTGGTTTAAAGCAGGCCTGCACAACATGCGGCCCCCGTGGGCTCGCTGTGCGGCCCGAGGGAGGATGAGTAGGTGGGCTCACTGTGCGGCCCGCGGGGTGGGGCAAGCGGCGGGGTGGGGCAAGCCAATGGCTGGCTGGCTGGCCGGCTGGCCGGCGGGCGGGCGGGGTGGTGAAGAGGCCAGTGGCAGGGGGCAGGTGAGCTGGCGGCGGGGGAGGGGAGCTGAGGAGGCAAGTGGGCGGCGGCGGGGTGGGGGGATGATGAGCAGGCGGGCGGGCAGTGGCGGCAATAGCAGATTTACCATGGCGCCACTGGCGCCAGGTCCAAAGGGGCCCCGGCCTGGCCCGCTCTTGTCCGTCCCCCTGCTCTCTCCTCGGGGGGCAGAAGCTTGATGCTGCCGGCAGCTGGGGCTCCTGCTGCAGCCAAGCTCCGCCCCCGCCTCTTCCTCCAGCATTCCCCTCCCCCTCTCCCTGCCGCTGCTGGCCGGCAGGAGGGAGGGGGAGAAGCGGAGCCTCAGCACGCTCGCTGCTCCGGGGAGGAGGAGGAGGAGGAGGAGGAGGAAGGGGGATAGGGGCTGGAATCGGGGCATATCCCCTCCAGCCCCTGCCGTGAGCACCCCCACGACCCCAGTCCACACCTCCAGCCCTCTACCCACCCTGACCCCTGCACACCCCCAGCACACCCTGACCCCTCGCACACCCCCAGCCTCCTGCCCTGATCCCTGCACCTCCCTCACACCTCCCCAGCCCCCTGCACCTCCCTCACACACCCCCTGCCCTGACCTGACCCCTGCACCCCCTCACACCCGGCGGGGTGGCCCTGGGGAAGGAGGGTTTGTTTCCGCGGGGCCGGGCGGCGCTGCGGGGGGCGGTTTCGGCCCTCTGCTGTTTTCTTTGGAGTAATATGGCCCTCGCTGCTTTACAAGGTGTGCAGGCCTGGTTTAAAGACTTCAAGGTGCAGAGAATCCTCCAGCAAGTGACCCATGCCCCACGCTGCAGAGGCAGGCGAAAAACCCCCAGGGCCTCTGCCAATCTGCCCTGGGGGAAAATTCCTTCCTGACCCCAAATATGGCGATCAGCTGAACCCTGAGCATGTGGGCAAGACTCACCAGACAGACACCCGGGAAAGAATTCTCTGTAGTAACAGAGAATAAGGGGAGTACACATTAGCAAAGCTGCTCAAAGGTGCAATGATGTAAACAAAAACCACACAAGATAGCATCAGGAACCAAAACATTGGATAAGGTAGCAATAATTATAGCAATGCGTGCTAGCAGATGCATATAGTATAGTTAAAACATAGTATAGTTAAAAGTGTGTCAGCTTTTACAATACAAACTCACTCTTTGCTGGGTTTTTACAATCCATCTCACAAATCAGCCGCAAGCTGAAACTTAGAAGATAAGGTCTTGAGCCAAGACTAAATTCAGGAAAAATGACAGCTTTGTGTTTAAAGTCCCAGAACAACTTAGGAAACCTAAGATCTGTTCCTGGCCGTACCACACATTTCTTGATATAAAGGAGGGGAAGTTTTTGTGGCCTGATGTGCTGCAACCTGTGCTTATTACACTAATCACAATGGTCTTAGATGGTTAGCTCTTTGGGACATGAACTGTCTTTTCATTGTGTGTGTGGACAGTGCCCAGCACAAGGGGATCTCTGATTGAGGCCACAATTAGGTACTACCATAATACAAATAATGAATATAATAGCAGCAGTAGTTCAGGAAGGTGTAGAGAGCAGCAAGGGAAGTGGTACAAAGTCTGCTGGAGGGGAAGGGGACGCTGAAGAGACTGGAGTATTATTGCTGTCGTATGGTATGGACATTTGCTGCTTAATGCTCGTTTTATACCCAAACATTAGCAGTCATCATTACAGCACTGGCCTTCTCAGGTGTTTATTTAGGGGTTGTAGAATGTTTTCAGAATCCTCAGGAAGAACTCAGAAAAGTTTCAGGAAAAGATCAAAAAGATAAGGATAGGGGTTGGGGCCAAAATTAAACTGCTTTCTTAAAAAGGGAGAGAGAGAGAAAGAAGAATCATGCTGGTTTAGTGCTAATTTTTTTCATCTTGGCTGGGCTGACTCCCATGTGGGTGCAGCTCTTGGCAGGTTGCCCAGCAGCGTAGGTGTTGTTCTCAGAACTAAAGTTCAGGGCTGCCAGATGAGCCATATCACCTACATAGAGAACTTTGTCCTTTAAGACTACAATTGATTTGCTTCACTGGGACAAGCATAAATGTTCTCTGTGAGCCCTTATAAAACAAAACAGAAAGGCTTTGTCTTGATAGCAAGTGAAGTTTATTTTATTCACACCTGTTCACTGCCAGAGATGCAAATGTCGAGAACATGAATGGACCCCTGTACAAGAGAGGGTTATGTGACACTTACAGACAGGTTAAAGTAGGTCAAAGGGGAAAGGGTGAGCTCACTGCGGACTGTCATTTGGAACAGCTTATCGGGCTTTTGATCATTAGCGTTCTGGCAGACAGTCATGCTGTAAAAGTAGTGGGACCCGGCCACTCCCCTCCCTGTGTTTGTTCTGCTCTATGCCGTTCACTGTTGTAGCAGCTGTAGATTACAAGTTCTTTGGAACCAGGCCTTGGATGTTTGTTTATCACATTTTACACCACTTTGTACATCTATGGGACTATATAACTAGACAATAAAAATAATAATGTGATATTGCACCATCACATTGCATCATGCTACAGCGTCACCATTCGAGGCATGTCTAAGGAAGATACGCACTACCACAGCTGTTGGTAAGAAAATTGAGCCGCACTCCGTCAGATCAAGCAGAGGTAAGTAGGAAGAACACAACGTGCACCATTTATGGAGAGGAAGCAGGTGGAGCTCTGCCCTTTGTAACTTCTGTTTACCTGTCTGGATTTTACAAGATCATAGGGACTGAGTCATTTCATTCAGTTATCTACCATGATTCATTACTAGCAAGGCCTAGGTAGGATCTCGCTTCTCTTTACATGTTTGCAATGGAAAGTGCTTTCCAAACACAGTGCAGTATATTTTCAGCTGAACTGAGACCTGGCCTCCCTGTGTTTTGAGGGTGCAAGTTGCACAGGCAAAATTTGAGCCCAGGTATTTGCAGCCACAAAATTAAGTGAACTTTTACAATAGTCATCACAATTTGGAAGGCACTGGAAAAAGGTGCATCTTGGATCTAATAGAAGCTGATTTAGACTTCACCCTTACAGTAAAGTTTTACCATCCCCCTTACCACTTTACAGGCACTGTTGGCTAAAAATATGGTTTGTAGCCACACAGCACACTGTTAATAATTGGTTAACTGGTGAAGCTTACTTCTCCTTGTGCTGTCCCTGCTGTGTTATTCAGTGGTCACTCTAGGCCCAAGATACTTGAAAAAGATAGTTATTCACTGAGTGACCCAGTTCCAAATTGTCTCTGAATGACAGATCATGGGCTTCCGCAGCACCCCTCCCCCAGCCTTCCTGTCTTGGAAGCTATAGCCCTTAAAGATATAGTTTTCAATAACATAGCTGCTAGCTGCACCCGTGCTACATGGCTTGGTCCCTGGTCAGGCACAGAACTATTTTGCTATGTCACTGGGCACTCCTAACCTTCCCACTTTATCTGGAAAAGCCAGTCATCCTTCTTCCCATAGCTCTGAGAGTTTAGACATCCCACAATGTACTTTCCCACAAGACAGGGGTCCCAACATTATGTGCCTGGCCTCTGGGTACATCTATGCCCTGTATGTAAATGATCCCATAGGGCCTTTCTAGATACATCATCCAGAAGATGAAGGGTGGTTTAAAACTCCCAGCACTTCCTTTTGCTGGATATGCATTTGTGATGCCCAGCGTCCTACCGAAGAGAGAAGCCATAGTGATAAAGCTCCAGTTGGTTCAAAGCACAGCAGCCCAACTACTCAGCAATGAACATGCCCCCTCTGTGCGCCGCTCGCTGTCCTGGCTCCTCATTTCATGCAGAGTACTATTTAAGGTTACTATCCTGATATCTCAGAGAGCAATGGAAGGCTTCAAATAACTCTTCTCCCTCCACAGCATCACTTTCTATGACAGCTACACTCCGTTGGAGCAAAAACTGATGACTGACCTGGAGATGTTTATGAACGTGGCAGGAGGCAGAACTTTCTGGAGAGCTGGACCTAGACTATGGAACTTGTCGCCATATGTGATCAAAAGTGCCATGGACCTCACCACTTTCAGAAGTGAAGGCAAAATTCATTGTTTCACTTAATTTTCCTTGAATTTCTTCACATATCCCCTCGCACAAACGTATCCATGCACATAAACAAACTAGAGTGAATCCCTAGGCTGGCAGGAAACCTGTTATTTTTGAGGGATGCTCTGAAGTAGCCTAGGGCCTGGGAACTTTTCGACTTGCGGATAAAGAGGCATGCTTGTTATTTCGCTCCTTTAATTTATTTGGAAACTTTTTATAATAAAACCTTAAAGGAAAAATAGTTTCTGTTTGAGGCTAATTGTATTTGGAATCTGAGGAGCAACTCACAAGAGTTATTCCAAAGTCTAAATATTGTAGCATTACAGTTTGTTGTGCAATAGAAACTGTTAATAATAAGGAGGTTGATTCTTTATGAATGCAGCAGTTGTATACTCAGTCATGGTCTATCACTATTTCTTCTGGCTAGTTCTTCCCTCCTCTTTCTTCTCTCATGTTGGTGAGGAGAGTCCATGGCCAAGATTTTAGAACATGAGTGCCTAAAGTTAGGCACCATTTTTCAGCATTTGATTTTCAGGAGTGTTGAGAACCCAGCAGCTGCCACTGAAGCCAATGGAAGCTGCTGTGTGTTGGGCATTGTCAGGGTTCCTTCCCCATTCTGAACTCTAGGGTATAGATGGGGGGACCTGCATGAAAACCCCCTAAGCTTATTTTTACCAGCTTAGGTTAAAACTTTCCCAAGGTACAAACTATTTTACCTTTTGCCCTTGGACTTTATTGCTGCCACCACCAAGCATCTAACAAATATATAACAGGGAAAGAGCCCGCTCGGAAACGTCTTTCCCCCCAAAATCCTCCCCAAACCCTACACCCCCTTTCCTGGGGAAGGCTTGATAAAAATCCTCACCAATTTACACAGGTGAACACAGACCCAAACCCTTGGATCTTAAGAACAATGAAAAAGCAATCAGGTTCTTAAAAGAAGAATTTTAATTGAAGAAAAAAAGTAAAAGAATCACCTCTGTAAAATCAGGATGGTAAATACCTTACAGGGTAATCAGATTCAAAACATAGAGAATCCCTCTAGGCAAAACCTTAAGTTACAAAAAGACACAAAAACAGGAATATACATTCCATTCAGCACAGCTATTTTAACAAAACAGAATCTAACGCATATCTAGCTAGATTACTTACTAAGTTCTGAGACTCCATTCCTTTTCTGTTCCCGGCAAAAGCATCACACAGACAGAGAGAACCTTTGTTTCTCCCCCCCCCCAGCTTTTAAAGTATCTTGTCTCCTCATTGGTCATTTTGGTCAGGTGCCAGGGAGGTTATCCTAGCTTCTTAACCCTTTACAGGTGAAAGGGTTTTGCCTCTGGCCAGGAGGGATTTAAAGGTGTTTACCCTTCCCTTTATATTTATGATAGGCATTTTGGCAAAATCAAGCCACTTCTTTAAGCCCCTAAAATAAGGATTTGGGAGTCTTGGCCCTGATTTTCAGAAGTGCTCAGAAGCACCCATAAAAGTCAGTGAAAATGAGACCACTTTTTAGGTGTCTAAATGTGGTCTTGGGAGCCTAACTTTAGGCACCCACATTTGAAAATTTTGGCCCACAAGTCTCCACTGTATGAAGGAGCTTACTCATGTCCTTCGTTTACCAAATAAGCACCAACATTTAACAGTATGGTTTTGCTTTGCTGTATGTGCGTCGGTAATATAAAATCCTCGTACCACTGTTCATTTTGAGCACTTTGCACGGCTGGAAGCATTTTTTCCCCTCCTTGTTTTTGATCTCCCCAAGACTGTTATTCCTGCAGTAGCAAAGTTATTTGTCCTTTAAGGCTAGCATGTGATAAGCCACCATATCCATGATTCATAACGAAATTGGCTTCCGTCCGAAGGAGTTTAATGGTTGTTTCAAGCCAGCGCAACTAGCAGCTTTGGCACTGGGGAGTTGCAACCTCTCCCTGAAGTGACCATGTCTGAAGTACTGGACAAACTGGGTAGCTGGGGAGAACCAGTGCAAAAACCAGTGCCTAGTACAGTGCTGTATAAATTAGCATGTGCTTTCGTCTGAACCTACACATTAAAAGAAGCAGTTGGTAATGCAACAATTGCACTGGCTGTAAAATTAATCCAACAGTTAATCTTGAGTCTAAGTTCAGCGCTGTATCAGTTCTTCCCCAAAGTTTGGAGGGTGAGGACAAAGTGTTGTTTTTTCACCCAATTTAGCAATAGTTCTGAGTTGTGAAGTTCAAGGCCAGGTCTGGATCTGAAATTCCCAAAATTTCACAGGAAAAGAGGTCAGATCAATGTGTCACTTTGGGCTCTTCTCCAATTACCATTCTAGAAAAGCCCTTCATTCCATTTTCTTTCTCATTAAACATAGACTGTAGCGATTTTAGATTTTAGTTTTTCTTTATTTTCCTCAATAACTAAGAAAAAACATAGTGTAAATACCATCATACTCTTTGTCAGTGGGAACTGAATATAGAAGCATGAGGTTCTACATCGTGAGCTAAAGGCCATCACCGCAAAGGAACACTGAAGTCAGTTATGTCCCACATGGGTACAAGGATCAATCTCTGCAAAGCTCCTTGCAGAACTGGGGACTAAGTCCCCTAAATCCAGTGGTGGATTATGTCCTCTGCAGCTTCAGCGCAGATAACACACACTGAACAGTGGGTTACAGGAGAACACCTTCATTACAACATAAGATAAAAATGCTAGATTCTTAACTTAAGTGTCTGTAGGAACGGGAACTTGGTTACTAATTTTTAAATTAAAGATAAAACACAATTGTTGATAGTACAAATATACATATATATATATTTATTATTATTATTACATCAACTAAATGTATGGTAAAAGAATGTTAAGTAGACCTGGTCAGAAAAACTTAGATGAAACCTTTTTCCACTGGACAATGCTCATCCATCAAAATGCTTCCTTGAAATCCTATTGATTTTGCCAAAATTTCTTTTTTTGGAGAAAAACCTGGGGGAAAATAGTTCCAATAATATCTAAATGTCCTGTTTCAACACTTTCAGAACAAAACATTTTGATTTTTTATTTTGAAAAGACTTTTCATTTTTTAATTCTATTTATAATATAATACAATATAAAAAGTCAAAAAAAAACCCCAAAACATGTTGATCAATTAAAAATGAAAATTGCAGAATTTTCCTTCAGAGAGAATTTTGAAATCTGAGTTTTTGGTTGGATTCAGAACAAAGCCAAATTTCAAAATCTCAAAAACCTTTGCAAAATATAATTTCTGTCCTGTGAACAGCTTTAACGTTATGCTTGCAAAGTCAAGGACTCCAAAGTTAGAAAATGTCAGGATAAATGTTGCCCATGCAAACTTAATTCAGCTCCTTGTGCATATGCATACAGTCTTTAACTACATGACCAGATATCATTTTTTCCACAGGACCCCTGCCTACCTTGTTCAATGTACAGGATGGACCATGCTCAGTGAATGAGCAGCTAGCCAGTATTTCTATTCATTTTCTCCCTTCAGTGTGTGTTTCCAAGCCTTATTTCCTGCCCACCATCCAAAGCTTGCACTGAATACACAATTACTGATTTCCTGAGATGCTCTCATTGCAGTATTTTAGACAGAGAACCTCAGAGGTATTTAAGCTCCCAACTTCAAGTGAAATAGGTGGAAATTAGGAGGCTAAATACTTTTGAGGATTTGGACTTTAGTTCTTTCTGAACATTAATTAATTTATCTTCACAATGCCCCTGGGAGGTGAGGTTGTATTATTATCCTAATGTTCCACATAGGGAACTCAGGCAGAGAGATGAAAGGCAAAATTGGCCAAAATGTTAGCTAGTTTTAGATGCCCTATGTTAGAAACCATGGACTGATTTTTCTGAATACTCACCATTTTGCAGCACTTTATGTTCAGAGCAGAGCTCTTACTGATCTCAGTTGGAGCTGTGAGTTCTCAGCACTTCTGAAAATCAGACCTCAGTTATCTCAAGCTGGGTAGTCAGAAAATAAGGAACACACAAATAGTGACCACCTGTGAAAAGTTTGCTTTAAGTGACTGTTTCTGTATCACACACGAACTCTGTGGCAGAGGCAGGGATAGAATCCCGTTCTCCAAGGCAGCATTCCAACTTTCTTAACAATACTGTTACCCTTTTTAGCCTGGGTGATTATTTTCCATTATGAAGAGAAATCTATGATAGTCAGTTATTTCTTTGATGCAATCCTGTTTATTTACAGAGGATGTACTAAGTCCTGTTTCTGTGAACATTGCAGAAATCGAGCAAGAGGAGACAGTTTCTTTGCTCACAGGGTCAAACCTCTTTCCAGTCGGCACCCTTCTACCATATAATACCCAGCAGCTGTATTTGCATTCAGATCCTTGCAAAACCACTGCACCCACATAGCTCAGCATCTGATCAGCCTTGCATATGGTCTGTGTTTTGGGTGGTGGTTTCTATTGTTTCAGCTATCTTACTCCAAAAAGGAGCTTAGTTGCTTCTTACATTTATTCTGAATGAAGGGCAGTTGTCATGCCCAGTAGCTTCAGTCAGATTTCACCCAATCTCTACCACAGCAATGCTATCCTTTCTCTTCCTGCCACTCCCTGCCTCTTTCACCACACAACTCCCAACTTCTTGAAACAGAGCTCCTAAAGAAAATGCCCTCCTTCATTACACACCAATGACTCATTCCTAGAGCACCATCCATCCTCTGCACTGAATGGGACCGAGTCCTGTGGAAAAAATAGTATTTGATCATGTAATTAAAGACTGTATCATAAAGCATATGCACAAGGAGGCTGAAATGAGATTGTGCAGCAACCTTGACTCTGATATTTCCTAACTGCTGGGTCCTTGACTTTACAACTTGAACTTTCTTTAAACGTAGCTTGGGATGTAATGTATCTGTATTACTTAAGCAAAATTTCAGCCAAAGTGTTTTTACTTCTGCATACGAAGCTCAGACTGGTGCTTCCTAACTCAAACACAATCCCTTCATTAATCAAGCAACCTTCCCCCACATGTATCTATTTAGAATCATCTGTTACCCAGTGACACCCTGTTCAACTGTATACTTACAGTGGCATTAGCTTCAATACGCTGCACTGTAGCCTTTTACTACATCACCAACATAATTATTGCTAAAATCAGAACCTGTCCTAACAATGAATCTATAACCTGTTAGATTTGGCAAATTCAGAAAGGATTCCTTACTGCTGTTTAAAAGTGGCTTTGAAAGGGTTGGCTGGAAAATAGTTTTTCTTTGTAAGATGCCAATAGAATGAAAACATTTTTAGCTGGTATTAAATATGTAGTTTCTTGTGTGTTTTGAAAGAATCTGAAACATTCACTTTCTCTGATGCTAAAGAATCTGAGCCAGTTTCTTCTGTGAGTAACATCACAAGCAACATAAACACAGCGTTCAAAGAGCCATTCTTCTGGAACCCCTATTTACAGCCCCAATTTTCTCAAAAGTGTTCTTTGGTTTGAAATTTCCTAGGATTAATCTCAGCCCCCAAGTGAAAATTTCTTTGAAAGTTCCTGACCAAAATCAGTCGAACCATTTATTAGTTATCTGAAGGTGGGAGGAGGAAGTGTCCCTTAGACTGGGGGGGGGGGGGGGAAGGGGAGAGCAAAATGGATTTTTGAACTTAGCTAATTCAAAAATCATGAAATCAAATTAGGTAGAAATGGAAAAGACCTGTCAGAAGGACTCAAAAGAGAGGGAGAAGGATGAGCAGAAAAATGGTTCAAAATACCAGTTGACCATGGCCTAACATTTGATAGCTGCTTTCAACTACCTGAAAGGGGGTTCCAAAGAGGATGGATCTAGACTGTGTTCTCAGTGGTAGCAGATGACAGAATGAGGAGTAATGGTCTCAAGTTGCAGTGGGGGAGGTTTAGGTTGGATATTAGGAAAAACTTTTTCACTAGAAGGGTGGTGAAACACTGGAATGCGTTACCTAGGGAGGTGGTGGAATCTCCTTCCTTAGATATTTTTAAGGTCAGGCTTGCCAAAGCCCTGGCTGGGATGATTTAGTTGGGGATTGGTCCTGTTTTGAGCAGGGGGTTGGACTAGATGACCTCCTGAGGTCCCTTCCAACCCTGATATTCTGTGATTTTGCACTTTTGTTTACATTTTTCAGACTTTTCTAAAGCCTTAGGGAGCAATGTATAGGTCCAAAATAATGAGATACCAGGTCTGATGGTATTTCTTCTGAATGGCACAAGTCCAGAGCTGAAGTTAAAATGACTCCTAAATCTCTCTCTGAGACATTAAAAATACCCATGAAAATTGTAAGCAAATCCTACAGAAATTTACTCATATACAGCTATTTTTGGAATTATTCAACTTCCTGTAAAGCAGCCCTAGCTTGATCTGCGCCAGCAGCATGTACTGTTTTTTGCAAGATCATGTGTAAACAGTCAGCAGTAAATTCTAAGGCCAGTTTCAAATTCACACCATGAAACCACAGAAAAAGGAGGGGGTCCGGTTATACTGAATCACAGAGAAATGCTAACCTCCTCAACACCCACCTACGGTTCCCTCTTCTTTTGTGAACTGCTCTGGATAACTCTAGTCACAGATAAGAATTCCCCAGAGAACTGGGTATTCTGAATGCAGAATGGGTGATGAGGAGATCACACAGAGTTATAATCTTTGATAATATATGGGGGTTCTGTTCATTTCACTGTTCCATGGTATTTGTTCTCTGTCGCTTCCTCCTCCAAAAGGGGATCCTTTTTTTTCTGCTCACTTGTGTTCAACTGAGCTTTAGCTTCCAAACAAACCACCGAATCCTTTATGCCAGCAGCAGTCGTGCTTACAAGGAGTACTGTAGCAGTCAGTTCAAAGGATTCTGGGGCTCCAGTGAGATCCAAAGGTACCCGGAGCACATGATTGAGCAGAAATAGGGACTCGTTTTTGGAAGGAAGGGGAATTGGTGGATTGAACTGTGGTGCTGGGGAACAGCTGTTCAGGAATGACCTCTTGATGAATAACCATGCCAGTGTGAATGATTTTATGGCCAAGGTCCTTGAGTTGTAGTACCTGCTCAGCCTATACTAAGTCTTTGTACCTAATAGTAACGCTATCGTTAAGGCCAATGTCAGCCAGGACATAATGGTTTGTTTGTTTATTTTTTAATTTTCATTCTCAGTTTGTGAGGGCTCACTAGCCCTCCCACCAAAGTTTTGTTTCGAATCTCAAGATTGAATCAAGGCAAAAACTCAAAGTAAAACTTGTTACTTCTTAGACAAGTTTTGCATTGATTCCACCCAAATGCAGAGTTCAGCCCGTATTTACTGAAAGGCTGGCAAATTTGCATTGAGTTTTGGGTGACATTAGCCAGAACCAGATGAGTTTTCCATAAAAAAACCACTAACTTTGGCTGAGATTTCCCTTCCCAGGGATGCACCCCTGAAGGGAGTCAGTCTGAGAGAAGAGATAATACGTACCTAGCTCTTACATAGCAATCTTCATCAGTAGATCTCAAAGCATTTCACAGTCTTGACTGTATTTATCCACATAACACCCCTGTGAGGTATTATAATCACTTGGCCACTCTGTGTTTCTGTTCCCCATTTGTAAATTTGACTTGCCACAGGAAATCTGAGGCACAGCAGGGAATTAAACCTAGGTCATAAAAGTCATAGGTTACTACCCTAACCACTGGACTATCCTTCCTCTCCTGATGAGCTACTCATTGTGAAGGAGGTTTGCCATTACTCTTTGTGTGTGTGTGTGTGACTCATTACTTTGTGTTAGCAGGAAACTGTAGAAAGAGGACAGATACTTTAGTGGAGATGCAGGGGACCTCTGTTCTCAGACTGGCTTGTGGCAGAGACTGGTATTGTTGATAAACTGAGTGATGTGTTTTGCTCTTTGCTCATTTTTGTTTTTGTCCTTTCCCCCCAGGTTTTGGGGTGAGGAGGGAGTATGCAGAAATAAGTTAACCTTATTCTTTCCCTGTCTGTCTGGAGCACCTGTGTTATTACTTAAATGACAACCCAGCCAGTCAGGCCCTTTGACAAGGGGACACCATGGCAAAGGTTATACAAAGGGAGACTTACTTTTTGCAGGTGGTCTCCATTGTTCTCCCACCAGCCCCATGGACGTCCCACCATCACCTGCCTTCTCCTAACCTTGGTTGGTCTTCTTCCCATCCTTTGCCTGCCCACTCCCATACATGTAGATCTCTACCCTGTAGAGAGCCTGCCAGGAGGTCCAGGGAAAGAGATAGTGCTGGGGAGGGGCTGCCTCTTCCCTAGATCCTGCTCTCCTCCTCCATTTACACAGGGTAGGGGAGAGCCACTGGCAGAGAGCTCCCTCTGTGTGTGGATCTCCCTGAGGTAATCAGGGCCTTTATCTTTAGAAAATTCCGTATTGCAATTATAACTGTTTTCTGTGGGTAGAAATGTAGCCAACTGTATAAACTCTCTGCTCAGAAGATTTTAAAAGCCTCTTTAGCTATTTATAAGATAGGCAAATCTGAGAAACTCACTTAGGACCAACAAGGCCAAGTCAATGGCCTTGGCACTATGATAGGCCAGCAGGGAATGGAGCCTACTACACCACTGAGCTCCACATTCACTACTGCATCTTTCGGAAACCTTACACACCTGTCTCACGTTATTTGTAAGGTTGGGCCAGGCAGTTGATGCTGGTGCCCCAAAACATGTTGTGAGGTAGCATGGTTTTATTTGTGAACAAACAGCCATTGTTATTTTTGACTCCATTCGAAACACAGGGGGAGAGTAAACAGTGTTTGAAAAATGGTTTCAAATTTCTAAGGTGAACAATGGAGACTATATTTAAAAAGAAAATACTTTAAAAGGACTCCTCAGGGTCCAGAGCGGGGGGTGGGGGGGTGAGGGGGATTGTCTCATGCTGCCTTTACTGCATTTTTTTCTTCCAATCAGTGTTGCCAGCTCTCATGATTTTAGTGTGGTATTTAGCCTTTTTCTTAATGGAGAATCTCAGCTTTCATTTTTAAAAAGTAAGTTTCTAGCCCTCATGATTGCAGAGAAAAGCTTGAAAATGTGACTTGAGTGCATCCAAAAGGCTCTGAAATTGGAAAACAAATAAAGAAAACTTGGCATTTATTCTTTTTAAAAAAACTCATCATTTTTAAGCCAACCTCATGATTTTTAGATGTCTAGGGTTGCCAGTAACACTTCCACCCAAACCAGACCATCATGAATATAAGTCTATTATTATTATCATCAAGCTTTGCTAAAGCAGTAGCTTCTGAGGACCCTAAACAGAGACCAGAACCACACTGTACTAGGTACTCTTCCAACAAGTAACCTCCAAAAAATCCCACCTGCAGCGAGCTAACAATCTAGGGTTTAGACAAGGTGCAACAGGCACCTACCCAAAACCCACTGAGATCTATGAGAGCTGAACAGACAAATGGGGTGGGAGGAGGATGGTGGGATGGCAACGTAACAGCAGGGAGGGATGTGATTGCACTGACGAATAGTCACACATGGTCCCAGCCTAACCAATGAGGTTTGATACCATTTTAGAAGTGGGGTGGAGATGGTGACCGGAGCTGCTATTTTTGTTTGGGGATGGAGGAATATTTTTTAGTATAAAAATGGGATTGGATGGGCTCATGTCACAGATTACAGATTAATCTAGATTTCAAACACCCTAATGCACAGGGTTGTTTTTGATTGGGGATAGGAGTTATTTGACCCTTTTATAGAATCATCCTAAAGCCCATTCCTAGTTTTGATGTTAACAATGCCCAATAGATCATTGTCCAATGTAATTACCCACCATAGAATATTCTTCCTCCGCATTCCCGGAACACAGTATACTAATCTACATCATTAAAGGAATAGATTTACGTCCCTTATATCGTCAGCATATTACACTTTCCTTTCATGCCAAAACCCACAAATCCTTCCTGGTTTGTATATATCTAAGCATTACTAAAATGGAAACTACTCTTCCAGTTACACTCCTCCCCTGTGTAATAAAAAAAACACATGCCTTTTAAAAGGTTGGGTGCATGTTTGCTTTTCACTCATTATGAGTGCTTTACTCATTCATGTCTCTGACATTCATGAGTAAACTTGTCACTGTAATACATGGAAATAAAGTGTGCAACACCCCGCAAAGATATGCATCTTTCCTCTCTCACCACATGGCTTCATGTGTGCCTGAGCACAGAGATCTCATTAGTCACCATTGAGGTTAATGGTCATCTACCATGCTTATTCTGAACTGTTTGCACCTTGATATATCATCACCTCCACAAAACATCTACCTCGTGCAGTCTGACACCCTCCTTCTCTCTCACCTGCCTCCACTGAAACCATCATTTCCCTCGTGTGGGCCATGAAGTGAAGCACCTCGTCACAGGATCCATTACCAGCCTCTTCATTCAATGAGAGTAATCACTGGAACAATTTACCAAACGTTGTGGTAGATTCTCTATCACTGGCATTTTTAAATCAAGGTTGGATGCTCTAGGAATTATTTGGGGGAAGTTCTATGGCATGTGTTATATAGGAGGTCAGACAAGATGATCACAATGGTCCCTTCTGGCCTTGGAATCTATGAATTTACACTACAGCTGGTCAGGAAATGATTTATTTTTCTTCAGATTTTTTCAGGTTTTAATAAAACCAAAAACAAACCACCAAAGCTTTCTCCATGTTCAGCCATGGAAAACTGAGGGGTTCTTGTTTTTGGCAACAAACTGTTTTCAGTTTGGGGGGGGAGGGGGATTTTTTTTTTCTGTGAAAAATTCCATTTGATCAGAAGCCATTTTAGGTGAACAAAATGCTTCAATAGAGATTGTTCAACTGGCTGTAGTTTCCACTATATTTTCACCAGTCTGGAGAGTTCACTTCACTCCTTAATCACCGTCCCATGTCTCCCCTCTTTCCCAACTCGCATTCTGGAGAAAGAAGTTTCCTTTGACCACCAGCTTCAAGTGCTACCTCACTGACCAATTTCAGTCTGGTTTCCTGCTCTCACTCCTTTTCTAAATAAACTAAAGCATTATTACTTTTATCCAAATACCATAAAGGATTACAAGAAACAAAAGGCATGCTTATACCATTCACTTATTTTAGCAGGTTCTGATCACCAAGTATATGTTTGTATTTGAGTCCCAGTTTGGTTATTTACAGAGTGTTTGCATTGTCACTGTTCAATGTCACAATAGCTACAAGCACTTAAACAGTGTCTGAGGTCTTGAACAACTTCGATAGGTGCTGATCAAACAATGTGTCTTATGCTCAGGTTCA
This sequence comes from Chelonia mydas, assembly GCF_015237465.2. NCBI lineage: Eukaryota > Metazoa > Chordata > Testudines > Cheloniidae > Chelonia > Chelonia mydas. Next base: position 157,715,049 of record NC_057849.1, on the reverse strand, counting down.
TGAACTTTATGTAAACAAACAGCAGAGTTCAGCACCAACACAGTCAAAGGGATGCGAATGTTTAATTGCTACTGTTCCAATTGCTCCTTTCAATCAGTTCTGATAGAGGATTTAACATTGTCCACTCATTCCCCCTCTATTATGGAATACACTGTCCTTATCCCTCCGCTCTTTCCTATAGGTCTTTTCATTCAAGGATGTCTCACTCCTAACTTTAAATTTGATGTCAGTTCTATCTCACTTGATTTGCTCTCTGAACCTACCAGAATCCCCTGACTAGACAATAGTTTCCTGCTGCTGAAATAGAACAAAGACCTTTTTGTGCCATATCTCTGACTGCCCTAATACTATCCTCAAAGATGATCCGCAAATAACAAATTGGAAATTCAATGTTTCTGCAGCAGTAGGTGCTGAATCCCCATGATAACCGATCTAAAGCAGTGGTCACCATTAAAAATAAGTATTAATCTACAGTCACCACATCATGGTATTGGAGTTACTGCTGCATAGCACTATTTTTTAGAACAGGAAGTAATTGTCTCTCGGATACCGTGGGCGTGGTAACAGCTGGTAAAATGTTGACTTTTTCATGAAAAGAAAAGGAGTACTTGTGGCACCTTAGAGACTAACCAGTTTATTTGAGCATGAGCTTTCGTGAGCTACAGCTCACTTCATCGGATGCATAGCATATCGTGGAAACTGCAGAAGACATTATATACACACAGAGACCATGAAACAAAACTTCCTCCCACCCCACTCTCCTGCTGGTAACAGCTTATCTAAAGTGATCATCAAGTAGGGCCATTTCCAGCACAAATCCAGGTTTTCTCACCCTTCCCCCCCCCCCCACACACACACATACAAACTCACTCTCCTGCTGGTAATAGCCCATCCCTCTTTGAAACCTCTCTTTATAATGCGCATGATAATCAAGGTGGGTCATTTCCAGCACTAATCCAGGTTTTCTCACCCCCCCACACACACACCCCCCTCCAAAAACCACACACACAAACTCACTCTCCTGCTGGCAATAGCTCATCCACACTGACCACTCTCCTTACAATGTGCACAGCAATCAAGGTGGGCCATTTCCAGCATAAATCCAAGTTTAACCAGAACGTCTTGGGGGGGGAGTTGTAGGAAAAAAACAAGGGGAGATAGGCTACCTTGCATAATGACTTAGCCACTCCCAGTCTCTATTCAAGCCCAAATTAATAGTATCCAATTTGCAAATGAATTCCAATTCAGCAGTTTCTCGCTGGAGTCTGGATTTGAAGTGTTTTTGCTTTAAGATAGCGACCCTCATGTCTGTGATTGCGTGACCAGAGAGATTGAAGTGCTCTCCGACTGGTTTATGAATGTTATAATTCTTGACATCTGATTTGTGTCCATTTATTCTTTTACGTAGAGACTGTCCAGTTTGACCAATGTACATGGCAGAGGGGCATTGCTGGCGCATGATGGCATATATCACATTGGTGGATGTGCAGGTGAACGAGCCTCTGATAGTGTGGCTGATGTTGTTAGGCCCTGTGATGGTGTCCCCTGAATAGATATGTGGGCACAGTTGGCAACGGGCTTTGTTGCAAGGATAGGTTCCTGGGCTAGTGGTTCTGTTGTGTGGTATGTGGTTGTTGGTGAGTATTCGCTTCAGGTTGGGGGGCTGTCTGTAGGCAAGGACTGGCCTGTCTCCCAAGATTTGTGAGAGTGTTGGGTCATCCTTCAGGATAGGTGGTAGATCCTTAATAATGCGTTGGAGGGGTTTTAGTTGGGGGCTGAAGGTGACGGCTAGTGGCATTCTGTTATAACAATAACATAAAATAACAGAACGCCACTAGCCGTCACCTTCAGCCCCCAACTAAAACCCCTCCAACGCATTATTAAGGATCTACCACCTATCCTGAAGGATGACCCAACACTCTCACAAATCTTGGGAGAAAGGCCAGTCCTTGCCTACAGACAGCCCCCCAACCTGAAGCGAATACTCACCAACAACCACATACCACACAACAGAACCACTAGCCCAGGAACCTATCCTTGCAACAAAGCCCGTTGCCAACTGTGCCCACATATCTATTCAGGGGACACCATCACAGGGCCTAACAACATCAGCCACACTATCAGAGGCTCGTTCACCTGCACATCCACCAATGTGATATATGCCATCATGCGCCAGCAATGCCCCTCTGCCATGTACATTGGTCAAACTGGACAGTCTCTACGTAAAAGAATAAATGGACACAAATCAGATGTCAAGAATTATAACATTCATAAACCAGTCGGAGAACACTTCAATCTCTCTGGTCACGCAATCACAGACATGAGGGTCGCTATCTTAAAGCAAAAACACTTCAAATCCAGACTCCAGCGAGAAACTGCTGAATTGGAATTCATTTGCAAATTGGATACTATTAATTTGGGCTTGAATAGAGACTGGGAGTGGCTAAGTCATTATGCAAGGTAGCCTATCTCCCCTTGTTTTTTTCCTACAAACCCCCCCCAAGACGTTCTGGTTAAACTTGGATTTATGCTGGAAATGGCCCACCTTGATTGCTGTGCACATTGTAAGGAGAGTGGTCAGTGTGGATGAGCTATTGCCAGCAGGAGAGTGAATTTGTGTGTGTGGTTTTTGGAGGGGGGTGTGGGGGGGGGTGAGAAAACCTGGATTAGTGCTGGAAATGACCCACCTTGATTATCATGCGCATTATAAAGAGAGGTTTCAAAGAGGGATGGGCTATTACCAGCAGGAGAGTGAGTTTGTATGTGTGTGTGTGGGGGGGGGGAAGGGTGAGAAAACCTGGATTTGTGCTGGAAATGGCCCTACTTGATGATCACTTTAGATAAGCTGTTACCAGCAGGAGAGTGGGGTGGGAGGAAGTTTTGTTTCATGGTCTCTGTGTGTATATAATGTCTTCTGCAGTTTCCACGATATGCTATGCATCCGATGAAGTGAGCTGTAGCTCACGAAAGCTCATGCTCAAATAAACTGGTTAGTCTCTAAGGTGCCACAAGTACTCCTTTTCTTTTTACGAATACAGACTAACACGGCTGTTACTCTGAAACCTGACTTTTTCATGGTGACCACTGTTTTCCAAGTTTATTTCTGTAGCTTAGGGATATGATCCAAAGCATTTTGAAGTCAATGGGAGTCTAGCCATTGACTGGATTAGACCTTCTTGTTCTGAAGGTCCCTCTTGATCAGGCTTGTGGGGGATATTCAACTGTTGTTTCTGCAGTAAACTGAATTTCCATTTTCTTATTTGCAGATCATGTTTTACTCAGTCCTTAACTTTCTTCCCAAGACCAGAAATCTTGGAGTCACCCCCAAAGTCTGCACATTCCCCCCCCCGCACACCATAATTCTGCAATCTGTCTGTCACTAGTATGAGGTTGGTACCATTATTCAGCCTCGTTTTTATGTTCTCTCTTCTGGAAATCCTTACTTCTGTCCTAATCACGTCACACCTGGACTATTGTGATTCCCTTCTTTTAGTATCTCCCTCAGCCCCTATTCGCTACAGTGCAGGAAACCTAAAGTGCTACAACCAGACTGCTCTCTGAGCCAGAAGTTGCAATGTATCTGCCATCCCTCTCCACCGTCATTCCCTTGTCAAGTCCAGCTGCAATCATACTGATAAAAAGCATCATGCGGGGAAGAACACCTGCCAGTTACACACATCTCTACAGTGCATTGCAATTAGCATTGATGCCAGTCACCCCAGCTCTCTGATGACCAGTCTGGGTGGACAATAATTGACACAAAATGACTTTTAATGGATTGAGTAGAGGTACCAAGTTGTCATTAGAAATTAATAAACACACCCTGGCAGATGGCTGGGGTGAAGCCACTGAATATCAGAAGACAGTAAAGCTCTGACTCAAACCAGTCATTATCCTAGAAAAGTCTTATTAAGGTGCCATAATAAGTACCTTTTCAGTGCCATGTGCCATGCACTTCTCATTACTGCTAGTATGAGTAGCATGACTAATCCACCAGGTACCCAGCCTGTAACACTGATCCCTATACCTAACTGTTTACCGTGTATTGGCATGGACAACACAGCAGCACATGGACATTTCACACAGATTGAAAAAACCCACAGCAATATTTGCACAGATGCAGGTACAGTGAGCATAATGTTATGACAGCTGCTCCAGTGGGATTAGATATGTCCAAGGCAAGATTACACTTAGCATGTGAGTGGGTGTTAAAGGAGAAGGAAAGCACAAGGAACCTTTGCCACCACTCATCAACTCCCTGCACTCTCCAGAGCACAGGAGCAGTCCCCATGATAGAGCCCCATATGCCTTAAGTGTTGCACTCCCTGAGACTGTATCTCTGTGAGGAATAATTCCTTCTAGACCTCCCTGCTCCTCCCATCCCAGAGCACAGCATCTCTCTGCACTTCCCCCACTGCAGGCAAGTGCCTAACAGGCACAATCCAGGCCACCATATTTTGCAATATTGATGGTGGGAATTGGCATAGATTTTTTTCCCTCTGCAGTGCTAAAAATTGGACAGGTACTTAACGGTGAGCAAAGACAGGGGAGAAGGGGATTGTTAATTCCAGTCTGAGAGTTGTAAGCAAACAGGGAAAACATGGAAAGGCTGTAATACTCCATATATCTACAGGTATGAACACAAAACCAAAACAAAGTTCTGGTTTAAAGTGCAAAAAGCACTATGTTACCAATAAGGTTTTGAAACACCAAAATCCAGCACTGGGTTGTCCCATCTCTAGATTAAATATTTTTGATTTATGAAAGAAATGGACTGTCAAATGGGAGAACATTCACCTACGCGGTCTCACTAAGAAGACTGACAAGCCCCCCATTTCTAATCTCTTGAGGCCTGACCTGCAGCCCTTACTCAGCCACTTAAACTACTAGGGTGATTAAGGCAAGCCCAGATCTGGTTTCAGTCACTGAAAACAGGAAGAGCACACTGCCAACGATATTACCATCATTAAATCGCCCTGGTTTAGAAACCTACATGAAACAACTATGACTCCACACTTAATCACTGTATTTTTACTAAGAACTGTTCTTCATTTCTCATAGGGGAAAAACAATTGGAAAGGATCTACTAGAGCAGTCAACCTTACTCTTAGTGTAGACAATACGAATGCCGCCAACTGCAAGCATTCAAACCATGACTTGTGCTCCCCAGAATCACGAGACTGACTTTAAAATTATGAGGTTTCAAAAATAATAAATGTTGGGATCTCTTTATTTGCCTTCTGGTTTTTAAGCCTTTGAGATTTGCATTTTCAAGTTTTTCCCCTACAACCATAAAGGCTAGACATTTACTTTAGAAAGAAAAAAGAAAGCTGAGATTCTCATGTAATCAGCTGATTCCAGGAGCTGAGGACTTATGGAAAGTATCAAATATTGAGAGACTTGCAATAAAATCATGAGAGTTTATGTGATGGACCCCCAGAACTAAAAGCATGAGCAGCTACAATTTGAGCAAAGCTCTTTAACTGGGACTGTAAAAGACACATCCTCTGTGGATCAGGCACAGTGCGGGAGATGTAACATACACTTGCCAGTGGGTTAAATAGGTAACAATGAAATAGTCTCTCTCTGGCTATTAAATACTGGGAATTACTAAGGGCCTGAGCCAAAGCTCAATGAAGTCAATGGAAAGACTCTTACCGACTTCAATGGATCAGGCTTCTAGCACTGAGCTCCTTCCTGGCCCGCTACAACACTATAATCAGATTTTAAATGTAAGGAATTGGGGAGCAGCCAGCTGGTGCCTTTCTGTGTTTGAAAATGCAATCATCAGTGCAGAGGGATGATGACTTCAACAGAGCTGCACTGATTTACACCAGCAGAGGACCTGGCCCAAGATGTTTAAAGGTGTTTCTCTTGTAGGGCTTTTATTAGAGGCTAGTAGAACCTGATGTTAATTTTATTTTAAAGCTAAAATATGTATACACTGTGATGGCTTTTGTAATTTTATCTCCACTGCAGCAACCTTAAAAAATTCAAAAGACCCTTCTATAAACTCAGAAACTGAAATATAGAATTATTTAAGGGAGTTAGCACTAGTTTTCTGGGCTCCTATACGGCAGAGGTGGAACAGCCGCTATGTGTGAACATTTTTCATATGATATGATAGAACTTAAACTGTAAGCTCTGTGGGGCAAGGTTTGACGTTTTGTTCTGTGTTTGCACAGTGCCTGTCTCATGACTGGGGCTCTCACATGTTACTGCAGTATAAATATGGAATGATAAGAACCACCCCCATCCCTGACTACTTTTTGACCCTGTGTAGCTTTATTTCTGTGCTGAGCACGGCACCTTTCCAAGATCGTTCTCATCATGGACATAGCCATAACCCTACAAGTTACAGCTGTGTGTCTACAATTAAGTAGTGCCCAGCAAAATAAAGGTCACAATGTTATTTATTTTTCATACTGAGGTGAATTGTGGTATCATCACACCGTTTACATTCCCATACTCACTTTTGAACAGAGCCATTCAATATTATCTGTGAACTTCTGTGTAAAGGATGTACAGCACATGGGTGCTATTTTCAGAAACCATGTCTGCAAAATATCTAATATGCTGGACTGTCTACCTAACTTACTCAGTTTACTAACATTAAAGGTCACGTCCTGCTATTGATAACTTACCCTGTCTTTTTCAGGTGTATACATTTCCTAATTAAGGGATAATCAGTGGGAGTTGCACTATATGAATGAATAATCCCACTGAAAGATGGTGTCATCTTCACTAAGGGTGGCAACTCAGAGTTATGATGATGTCATCCATGTTGTATTAGTCACGTGTTTACCAAGAAGGATTATTCACAAATTTAATTGCAATTGCTTTGAAAGTCCCTGTGATACAAATATAAACACACACTATATAAAAACTACGAATAATCTAATATCTTTTGCCTGAACACACAGCTTCTTTCACATTCTTGCCCTGATTTCCCAGTCTTCATCAGTCCATCACCCAAACCTACGTTCTCTTGAATTTTCACTTTTAGTTTAAAACACCTTGATACTCTGGCGCATCTGAGCTTTGCTTAGCCTGGGGAGAGATGGCTATAAAACTTCTTTATGCTCCCCTCATTTGGGGGCAAGTCTGGTCCCAGATGTAAATAAAAGTAGCTTCAAAGCTGCTTTGACCAGCTGTCCTTAGCTGGCCTGTTTTTAAAAAGTTTGGGATTTTGCAAAACATTTTATAATTTCATAAAACTTTTTATCCTTGTTACTACTTTTCCCAAGGGAAATTTAATTAAAACATATTTTCTAGCTACACCAAAACATGTGCTTTGTGTTTGAAATAATTCTCCCCCTCCCCAGCTCCCTCACCTATGGAGGAATTAAAATAAAATAAATACATAGAGTATTGTTGACAGAGGTAAAAGCAGCTGGAACCTAAAAGTTTCAAGTTCTGTTTGATATCTGGAACCTGCAGAGCAGCTTCTAAGGCTCATCGCGCCTGCATGAGAACAAACAGCAGTGTAGCTCTGGTAGCCAGGGTAGGGGCAGCAGAGGCATGGCTGAGCGGTGCCAAGTACGTACCCGCTGGTTACAGGAGGGTTTGTACTCAGCGTGGCTCAGCCATATGTTGCTGCTGTTCGTGCTACCATGGCTACACTGCTATTTGTACTTGTGTTAGCTAGATGACCTCTGGTGTGTCTATGCGCGCACGAGCAGGGGAATCACACCCCTAGCTTGTAATGCAAGTGTAGCCTAAATTTAGCAAAACGAGTTTTCTCATCCCTACATGAAGACCCAGATTACAAAGGTACTTAGGAACCTAACTCCCATTGATTTCCTATTTGAAAGTCAAATACCTTTGTGAATCTGGGCATAAGGGCCTATTTGTGGATTTACAGTTTCAGCCAAAGCCTATTGAAGGCAGTAGGAATCTTTCCATAGGTTTTGGATCCTAAGGTACCTCATAATGGAAGCAGCAGAAACTGGCTCAAAAGCAATTCATATTAATGGGAGTAATAGCTACAAATCTCTTGTTCCATCACTGTAGAATAGGATCGGTCATGTTTGATAACATTTTTATACACCTTGGACCAAATTCTAAAGTCAGTAGAGTTAGTCCATACTTACACCAATGAAAGTGAGCAGAATTTGGTGCATTATTAACTACGTTAAAAAAAATCCACAAATATACTAACATTCCAGAATGTTATTTTGAATGACAATCTTTGTAAATAATACCTGAGCATATTTTATTACATAGATTAGGGGTTGTGTTGTGTTTTTATTTCAGAAATTTTTATTGAAGTTAAAAGTTCTGATCCAGCTTCTGGACTGTGATCCAGCAGAGGTTTCAAAAGAGTCTGTTGCTATTCTTTAAATGTTTTCATTTACTATTTGAGGACACAATCCTTACAAATCCTCACTGATTGTCTTCAATGGGGCTACTCATCTGAATAAGACCTCACATGGGTAAGGGCTTACAAGATCAAGCCCTAATGTTGTAGAACAATATTCAACAATTGCTAACAGTATGACAAATTTAAAATGAACACACTAATAGCCACACCACAGGTAACATCTCCTAGTTATGATGCTCTTAGAAATGTTGAAGATTTGGCTTTGGGAATAAAGACTCAGATTCCCAACAGGTGTTAATAGTTTTCCATCAAGAATCCCATATCCCATTCAGATCATTAGCCACATGCCAGATTTGTTGGTTTGGTTGGTTGTTTTTTGGTGCATGGTGGTTGTTTTTACCGAAGTAAAGTCACAAACACATTCCAGTCCGTTATAAAGAGTGGAGAAATTTAGTCACAATACAGCAATCATTTCCAATTCTTCAAACAGCATGAATAGATCAACCAAAAAGTCTTAATGAAAAACTTTATTTGGAAAAAAAAACTAGCAAGTAGAACAAGTTTCCATATGTTTACCATAAAAATAACCTAGACTCCACCTTGGGGTATATAAAAATACAGACTACAGATTGTAGATTTTGGCATTCATGAAAAATGCCTTTGTAAACATACCCTATTAACATTTAACTGCAGCTTTTATCATTTACTCAAGTAACATATGAAAGGACTAGAACACATTTATCACAGAAGTAGTCATTTTATCATGGCTTAGTAATAGCGGTGATGTATTGTGCAATTTGCAGTGCATGCCTAGTTTACAGTACATTACTGATGAGTACTATCCATACACATCTGTAAAATCTCCTTTAAAGTGTATCCAAAAACATTAACTCATAGAAAAAAAAATAACAGAGGCAATAGACTTTTAAGTTCTGTAGATAAGATTTGGATTTTAAAGTTATGTGGGTTGACTCCAAATGATTAGCCAAAAGTGGGACACCTTAGCAGTACTGTGGAGGAGAAATCTCAGATTTGTTTTTGTGCTTGGTTAGTGAGATTAAATTAAAAACACATGAAGAGCTCTAAATAGCTCCTACTTGAAATTTAGAGTCACATTTTGGCGCTATATCTTATGGTATCAAAATAATTGTTGTAACAGTCTGTATATCAGTCTGCTGTCAGATCTGTGCCCTTCCCATCCATTCTGATTTCAATGAGCCAGAGAAGTTCGTAAGGTTTCAAATCTTCATAAAAAGTCTCTCACTGGTTGTCAGGCCTTAGCACATGTACCGGCCCTAGTCAATGCAATCCGTTCTGGTGGCTGCAATCTAAGGTCTTCTGAGAACATGCAGTGGAAGGATTTCATTGATGGAAATGGCAATTAAAAAGTTGCAGAACCACTCTACTAATTCTAGACTTTGATAAATGGTAACATCTATTAGAAATAGTTATACTGAACCATCACAAATACTGCGTGTAACTGAAGTATGTACTCCCCCATCTAGGTCAAATAGATGTCTGTACATTGCTATGAAGATAGAAAGCACCATATAAATGCTGATTATTATTATTATATCTCAGTTTTCATGATCATACATACTCTAGGACACTAGTTTAGGTTCGGTAAATAGGCAAACTATATAACAATGCATCTAATTGTATATAATGATTTAGAAATAGAACAGCTGAAATTACTGTGCAACATCATCTCTCTACATACAAGTTAGTCATTTTAGTAATAAAGTTTAATGTATTTTTTAGCACAGGTAGTGAGTGTTTTCCCTCCTCCAACTTTTCTTAACTTAAAAATTATTTTCTGTTTCACTGAGATGGGTTCCTACGTCTTTTTAAAACTGGAAATATCCGGTATCTGAAATATAGTGCATGGAAACTTCCTATCTTAAGGGCAGTAATTCTGAGTAAAGACAACATATGCCTGTCTATTCTTTCCAGTAATAAAACTTTTATCATTACAAAGGAGGAAGAAACAAGGGGAAACTTAAGATGATTGACAGGTGGACAGTACAATGCCCCTCTTTGAGCAGATGGGTAAAGAGGGTTCCTTAGTGCAAACACAGCTGTTTGGGGGTTTGTTGGTTTGTTTTTGATGAAACAAAGAATTCAAAGGATTGTATTCAGTGCAGTTCAGTCTTCTAATCCACATATTCCTAAATTTGCATGCAGCACTAAACATTACAGTACATCTCATGAGACTTGAGTAGATAATTTTTCGGTTGTTATTGCAAAAGAAATATCCAAAATGCAGTATAGTGTTTGGGTGGGTAGCAAAGTAGATACTGGCAACGGGTGGATTAACTAATTATCTCTCTGTTTACAGAGGGGAAAGTGTGTTTTGGTGTAGGATTAAAATAAAATTTTTTCTTCCACATGTACCAAACAAACATGCACACAATATCCCCACAGCTATTCATCACACATTCTGTTTACAGTGGCTTAACTACCCAGTCTTATGTAGGAAAACTGTTCCTTGCTCCAAGCTGAAAAATATAAAAAACATCATTTGTACACTACATATTACTATGCTCAAAATAGCCTTTCTTCCAGAAACATTTAGAAGATGGAAAAAGGACTTCACTTTTGTCAGATTATTCTCAAGGCACTTCATATATAAACAATAGCAGTGTCCAGCATGAAATGCTAATGGAAAACATCCAAGTAATGAAGGTAAGATGGCATTTTCTCAACTTTCAGAATTAGAAAGGTCTCCTCCAACAAGCAGAAATATCAGTGAATTGCATCCAATTCTGCCCTGCAATGCCAAGTCCAAAGGAGCTGTGTACACATGTACAAAGACTGTATTTGGACCTTAGCATCGGCTCTATTTTATCAGTAATATTTATAGCTGTTGCTATGTTCCTGCGATCTGTTGGGTCTCTAACTAAGCCTGGTTAGATTGAGTCTATACTTGAATGGGAACTTCTGGTGCTACAGGAAGTGGTTTTGGTGATCTAGTAGGTAGCACTTTCCTCTGAGTTTATAATGAACCAATGCTGCAGCATTACATTAAGGGTCACTCTGCTGCCATCTTGCTGGCGAGATGTAACATCAAGTTTCTGATAATTTAGCACCACGAAAGACCCGATGGTTCATTTCATAAGAGAGGTGCTAATTCTGATCTCCTGGCCAAATTCTAACTTGTATAGTTACATTCTGTCTAGCTAAATCCCCCTTGCACCTTCAGTAGTGTACGTCTTCACCAGCTGTCTTAAAATGCTGTGTATTGTTGCTGTGCACTGTTAAATAATTGCAAAACGCCTGGTGACTTCAACCAGAACAGAATCAGGCCCTTTTTAAAGACTGTAAAGCATTTGGGGATCCTTCAGCATGAGAGGTGCTATACATGCAGAAGAATAAACTGTGTATTTCTATAAAGATGTGATAACTGTATGTAATAACTGGTAGTTCAATGTGACGCCTAAAAGCCTGATCCTATTCCAAATGTTATGACTGGCAGTTTTGCCATTGACTTCATTACAAATAGTATTTAAGCTCCAGATCAGTCAGGAATCTGTAACTGATGGCTGTGAGAATGAATAATTTAACTATATGCTCACATAGGCTAGAGAGAAAGGATGATCTGAACTGGGATCAAGAGACCTAGTTTCAGTTCCCAGCTCTGCCATGGACTCCCTTGGGCAAATTGCTTAATCTCTTTGTGCCTCAGTTCCCCATCTGTAAAACGAGGACAAGGGAAGTATTACTATTCTACCCTTTGTCTGCCTTGACTGTGTAGACTGTAAACTTTGCATGACAGGGACTCTCTCTCATTCTGTGTATGTATAGGGCCTAATTCAACGAGCCCCCTATTTTGGTTGGAACTTCTAGGCACTAAAGTAATGCAAATAATAAATAATAATTACAGAGACAGATATCAATAGTACAGTCCATAGATTACAGATAGAGGTTTAGTAATGACGTCAATATATCATCAAGAATCAATCTGATCACTGTCAGAGTCCTTTTGAGAACCATCCTGTTGTGGCGCATCACGACGACCTAGAAGTTGTTACATTTAGTCATACCATCGGAGCACCAATCATTTCAACAAGACTTAAAGTGCTATAGACAATAACCACTAAATTATGGTAAGCAAAACAAGAAAAACCATAATGAGAAGCAAGAACATTAACTATACTGTTTAATGTTTCTGTGGGTGACCACAATTACTCCAAGTTTGCTGGAAATAACTTGTCCAATCACATGTCCATATTACAGATTGGATTATTCTGAAGAGACACATGCCAAAATATCACAAAAAATAATTCAAGCAGAGTATTCACTTTGTTCAATGGATTTAATTATCTGGCACTATACTGAACCTTGGCAAAATATATGAGGCCGGATCCTCAACTGGTATGAACTGGCAAGCTCCATTGACTGCACTGGAGTTTCACCCATTTACATGAGCTTAGAATCTGGACTGTTACATTTTACCGCTCTCTTCGGGACACAATCTCAGCTGGCATTAATAGACTGAAGTCAGTGGAGCTGCGCCAGTCTACACAAATGAAGATCTGGCCCTTTGTTTCATTATTGTTTAGACTTTTGTTCATGCTCCAGTCAAATAACTTTACCCGCTATATTCTTCGTAGATACAGACTGCATCTCTCAGAGTTTCCAGATAAGGGTCTGGATTAATCAAAGCAGTGATGTGTAGATTTTTTGCTTTTTCATCTTTACAGTGTTCCTCCACAGAGGGGGTGGCCAGCTTTGAAACCGTTGGGATTCCTGACACTTTTTCGCAATTGACTTCCACATAAAGACCTGCAGGGCTCACGTCCTACCAGGTAGTGGGAATTGGACAGCATGCAAATTACCTGTGTCTGTACTCTGGCAGCTTTGTGCCAATCATCTAATTTAGTTTCCTGTACGTAGCTTTCAATTCACAGGTCAGGGAAGCATGGAGTTAGTTAATCTCTAGATACAGAATTGTATCATTCTGAATAATGTATCCTGCCTGATTAATAATGGTGACAGCAGGGTCCTGAATGTTCAGCACACTTTGTAATCATCTACTCAGCCATACATATTCCCAAATTTTAATAAATTTTACTGTTTGCTAATTAGCCCTGTTTTTCTTGAAGATACCTTAAGTTGTCTCAGAAATGTTTGGAAAGATTTGATCTTTAGCCTTTGGTTTTCTAGAAGGCAATGATTAAGTTTCTAAATTCTTCAATCCATTTTTGCTCTATATACACCTGATGATAATCTTACAATAAAAAATATTTTCACAGTTTGGGACAAGGAAGGTGAAATTCCAGGGACTTTAATGAACAGGAAAGTGAGGCACTGATAGTTTTGGCTCAAACCAAGTATAACAGAAGCAAGTAGTTTGCCGGATTCCTTACTGCTCAGCCATTGCACCTCACTTGTGACCTATTGTAGTGCAGGCACTGTCAATTCTAATAGCACAGTGACTTAACGCTGTACATAGAGGACCACTAGGGACAAAGATGAGATGACTAAATTCGTTTTTCCTTATAACCCAAATTACATTCAATCTCCAGAGATGAAAGTATAGTACATAACTTGGTATGCAGTCCCCACCTAAAAAGAGTGACCTACTCTAATAATTTGGCCAATAATTAAAACTTGTCGAGAAATTTTTGACAAAATGCCAATTTGTTGAAACAAAAACTTTTTGTGGAAACATATCAGTTTTGACTAAACCTTTTCAGGTCAAGAGAAAGAGAGCCCCACCCCAGAACAGCCAATAGCCCAATGGTCAGGCAGAATGGGGCCTTGAATTAGACAAGTGCCCTAACCACCAGGTTATAAAGTAAGTCTCTCCTTCTTTCTCAGTCTCACCTGTTGGAGCTGTTCCACTTTATAATAAATAATAAAATATTCATTGGGCCAGTGTGAGACTGACTTTATAGCACAGTGGTTAGACACTCACCTGGCATGTGGGAGACTCAGGGTATGTCTACAGTGCAATTAAAAACCTGCAGCTGGCCTGTGCCAGCTGACTCAGGCTTGCAGGGCTCGGGCTAAAGGGGCTGTGTAAATGCAGTGTAGACATTTGGGCTTGGAGTCCAGGCTCTAGGGCCATACGAGGTGGGAGGGTCCCAGAGCTCAGTCTGCAGCCCAAACCCGAATGTCTACACTGCAATTAAACAGCGCCCCCAGCCTGGCCCCTTTACCGGAGTCAGCTGGCACAGGCCAGCCATGGGTGTCTAACTGCAGTGTAGACGTATCCTTAGAGTCAGGCTGCTGACCTGAAGCAGGCAGGCAGAGAACAGTTTGTGAGCTGAGTGCCCTAACCACTGGAATACTGGCTATTTTAGGAGTGATGGCTCTCTCTCATTTTTGCAAAAAAATTTCAGAAGTTTTTGATGCAAAATGAAAACAGATGTTAAAACTTCAAAATGTTTCACAAAATGGAATTCTTGCTTTCTGACCAGCCCTAGTAATAGTGCAACAGATTATAGTTAGAAATGTTTCCTAACAAGTAAAGATAATTACGGGCTAGAACAGGCTTCTAAGAGAGGTTGTGGAATACCCACCACTGGAGGTTTTTAAAAACAGGTTAACACTGGTCAGGAATGTTCTAGGTACACTTATACCTGCCTCAGTGAGGGGGCTGGGCCTGATGACCTCGTGAGTCCCCCCCAGCCCTACATTTCTGTGATTCTACACAAAAGACCCAGCTATGGAAGTGATTGTAAGAGTCTTGGGTTACAAGAGACTGTTAGCATTGAGGAAATGACATCCTGAGCCTCCTGTAGGAAGAAATTAGGGCTTAATCCAAAATCCAATGAAATCAATGGAAAAAAATCCCACTGATTTCAGTGGGCTGTGGACCAGGCCTTTAATATGCACCATGCTGGTACTACAGAAATACTCCTAATAGATTCTGATAAACCATTGGTCCAGATCCTCATTTTATGCAATTTGGAAGACAAAATTAGGAGCCCTATGTCCCCCTTTTGTAGGAAAACTTAGAAAGGAGCTAAAAGTCAGTCACTTTGTGTTGTCACACGTCCCTGGATCGGAATGGAGCTTATTGTGTTAGACCGCACAGTGAGTATGGATGCCATACTCATGGTGCAGATTTTTTCACAGCTATTGTGTTGAGGCAGATATGTGGTTGCCTAGAGTACTACACACTTAATGATGGTGGTGTTTCTCACCTAACCTATGTTGGCTGTGTAGGGGAGCATACGTACTTCTTGTGGAGATCTTAGACTCCTCCCATCTTCCCAAAAGCCTCCATTTTGACACTATTCAGGCGGAGTTGCAGATGTTGGGTGCAATTTTCAAAGGAGCCTAAAGGAGTTAGATGCTGAACTCCCATTGAAAGACAACACTGAAAAATCCCAGCAGTTGTCTGCTGCTACCTGACCAGCACACATTGCCTTATGGAAGTTTAGAGAGACCCAGGTGGGTGAGGTAATCTCTCCTATTGGACCAGCTTCTGTTGGTGAAAGAGACAAGCTTTAGAGCTTATACAGAGCTCTTCCTCTGCTCTGGGAAAGATATTTAGAGTGTCACAGTTAGCCTTGACATTTAGCCAAACATTATCTGTCTGAGCAGTTCACAGTCCCATTTTACCATAAATTAGGCTATTTAATTCCAATAACTCCTATTTAATAATGGCCTTAAACATTTGTCTTTACTTCTCAGCTGAATTGTGCTAAAGAAGAAGCAGCTCTGTGTAGCTCAAAAGCTCGTCTCTCTCACCAACAGAAGTTCATCCAATAAAATATATTACCTCTCTAACCTGTTCTTTTGGTATTTTAGCCACTCTTTTTAATTACCTGCACAGTTTCATAAACTTCAAATCTCCATGACATATTTCCAAAGCTATAAATCAGTTATACTCCCCTCATCAATTATAAACTCTTTTCCGAGCTGCTGCTCTTGAGAATAAGACTAATATGTTACTCATAATTCAAGTAAACATTTCCATATTTCATGACAAAAAAGAACATTCTGAATTCTTTTCATCTCCCCTCCTGGGCTAAATCATCACACAGTTCATTTCCAGACATTCATCACTCGACACCAGGGGTAGGACTTTAGTAACAAAAGAAGATCTGAGAAGAAAGGCCTCTAGAGCATTAACTTGCTGAGCTGCAACTCAGCTAAAGTTCTTTATGTGGAACAGAGGCAAAGCAACCCTGCACTCTACCTGCAGGACTTGAAAGCTTTAACCCCAATGCCTTTAAAGTAAGACCTTACAAACACATGCTAGCACATTTTGCTTAATTAAAAAGAGCCATTTTCTATAGAGGAATGGATTTATTTCAAAGTGCTGCATATTAAGAGATCAAATGCACCACATGTTAAAAACAGCTAGGTGAATAATTTGTAGCAAAAAGAAAAGGAGGACTTGTGGCACCTTAGAGACTAACAAATTTATTTGAGCATAAGCTTTCGTGAGCTGTGTACAGCTCACTTCATCGGATGCTGTAGCTCACGAAAGCTTATGCTTAAATAAATTTGTTACTCTCTAAGATGCCACAAGTCCTCCTTTTCTTTTTGCGGATACAGACTAACATGGCTGCTACTCTGAAATTTGTAGCAAATTATTTGTTCAAAGAATTCTGCCTTTTTGCCTGTTCAAGAATTTCCACAAAGTGCTATTTTCTCAAAATTATTTTAAATTATTTGGCAAGTAATTTCAGAAAATAAGTCTTCGTTTGTAAACCGTTCATGAGCAATTGGTGAATATTTGAAATTTGTGTTGGTTAGCTTTGAGTGGACAAACAGGGGACAAGGTTTTGTTCTGTTCACTGACTGGAAGAGTACCACTCTTAGGGTATGTCTACACTGCATTGTAAACCCAGGTCTGTGGGATTCAGTGTTTCCAAGCCCATGCTTGAGCATCCATGCTGCATTGTAAATCTGAGTTTACAACTTGTGCTAATGCATCCATACTGCACTACACAGACCTTCCACTTGGGTCTGTGGCTTCAGCTGCATCCATACTGCAGAATGGCAGGGCTTGGACCCAACTCACAGTGGGGCTCAGCTGGGTCCTAAGACCTGGGTGCTTGCTAACCCAATCAGATTGATTTGTGTGTGGATGGAAGTGCAGCTTGAGCTAAAACCTGAGTCATATCCTGGATTTACTGTGCAGTGTAGACATAAGCCCCTAATTCAGGAAAGCATCCGCTTTCAGAACAGCATTTAAGCATGTGCTTACCCTTAAGCTCACATTTAAGGCCCATGGAAATTAATTATGCTTAGAGTTAAGGATATACTCAAGTGCTTTCCTTAATAGGAATGGTCTTAATCCTGTCCCAGAATTGGGGCCGTAACAAGGTTTTCAGTGTGAATACTCACATTTACAAGTTTGAAATTCATTGTTTCTATGAATATTCCTACAGCCCCAGGGTCCTTTTGAGCTCCTCAGCACTATCGGGTGCTGAAATAGTCCTGCCAGCAAAAAACACCTACTTCAATCTCCATCTGGCTGAAAGGTTGCACCCTTTCCTATGAGGCACAGATCTGGCAACAGTGATCCATCCATTTGTGACCTCCAAACTTGATTATTGCAACTCATATCTAGGAAACTAGCCACGTGCCCTGAAAAAGTTCCAGTGGATACACAGAAGTCCATCTGCTTACCATAGCTGTTCACCAGGAAAACATAATTCTGCTGGCTCTGCTTTCTGTCCTGGCACCCCAGATTCCTAGCTTCCAAGGGCAGAAGGGACTAGTATAATCTCCTGTATAACAAAGCTGTAGAACTTCCCCAAGTAACTCCTAGAGCAGATCTTTTAGAAAAAGATTCAATCTTGATTTAAAAATGGTCAGTGATGGAGAATCCACCAGCACCCTTGGTAAATTGTTCCAGTGGTTACATTCACTGTTAAAAATTTGTCTTTTTTCCAGCCTGAATGTAGACTCTGGTTGAAGGTCTCTCTGTCCATGGGATTGGCCCTAGTAACCTAAAATATTCCCTCCCGCACTGTGACCATGACTTCTGTGATAGAAGTGTTCCACTGGATCCATCCACTGTCTGCCAGATGGAGAGGCTCATGAGTGCAGGAGGTGGAATTTCCACAGAAGCCAGACTGAGGTTACAGAACTTTCTCACACAAGAGACAAGACAGACCATGGTCCTTGCCGCATTCCGAATAAGTTGTTTTCTCACAAAAACACACATAAAACAAACAAAAACAAAAAACCATAAATCAACCAAGCTATTTCATGTATTGTTTGTTAATTTTTTCTAGCCTTTAAATATGCTTAAATATTTTTCCTCTGAACAAGTTTTTATAGTTCCATAAACCCCCACAAAACTTTTAAAAAATAACCAGAACATGCACAATGAATGAGTCATACTCTAATAGCAATGCGCCTCTTCAGGGTGTGCATTAGTAGGCTACTGATTCACTTATCAACCTTCTTATTTGTGTCTTATAATGCACCTGAGGCATGCATCAATCGCCTAATAATGCACACCCTGGAGTGGCTTATTGCTGTGTTAAGAGAGGAAGTCAAGAAAAACATCTCAAATTATAATTGCAGGGACTACTTGAGTGAGTAAAAGGTTGTAATTTTGCTAGGTCAAGCAGGTTAACACCCTTACCCCTGCCAAAAGTGCCATGGTAGCTAAGCCCACATGTTTATAACAGGAGTCATTTACATATCTAAATGCCTGTTTGTATGCCCAAATTCCAATGTTTATATATTATTTACACACACGCACAGCTTGTGTGCTGACCTCTGATACTTTATTTCCCCCACTAAATCTGGTTCATAATGACCATGTCCTAGATCCTGCAATTGGATCTGTGAGAACAGACACTTGCTCTGTTGACTCTAGTGAGGCTCTCTGTGGGTGCAAAGGTCTGCCTGCCTGGGTCTGATTGCAGGATTGGGGCTCATAAGAGAGGGTTCTGACTTCTGTTTTACTTCTCATCCAACAGAAGGTACCTCCACTAGTATGGTGTCCCTTAGCAGCAGGTCAATTCTGTGGTGTATCAGAGAGAAGACTCTCACCAGCTGGCTCACCCGCAGCAGCACTCCTGCTGTTTCTTAGGTGTCCCCTTCCCACCACAAGGCCCAACCACACTTCACATATGACTCAGGACTGTATCTCTCTCCATTATGTACTTCTGTTCATTTTAAAATATTTGAAAACAAGAATGTCTTATTAGCAGGGCTGTATGAAGCTACAAATTAGGGTCTCTCTGCATTTCCAGTATGATACCTGTTTATCAGGGTTTATAAATCATTTTGCCAGGCTGAAATGAGGAATACAAAGTCTACAGCTAGGAAACACAATTTTCTCCTTTTTTATTAAAAATAAAATAAAATAAAAGACACTTTTTGACAGTATTCAAAAAATATCACAAGACAAACTTGAATGATACCGAATAAAACAAACCTTTCTTTGTTAAAAGTCTGTCATGGCATTGTTTTAATCTCCAGATGTTACTGACAACTGAACAAACAAAAACAAAACAAAAAAGGATCCGGGGGGCGGGGGCAGGGGTTACCACATTTTTTTTTAAAATGGGCAGTGACTTTGTGTATCTCCACTTCTGGATGCCCAGCTTCAGACATGTTGGTCCTGATCAGCAGAGCTGCTGAATGCCCTTCACTCAACAGAAGCTGCTGGTGCGCCGCCCCTTTGGGAAAAACAGGCCCTAGATGTTTCTAGTTGGGCACCCAAAAATTGAACCAGTAAAAAAAGTGGTCACTTCTGAAAATTTAGCCCTAGATTGGCACTTAATTCTGAATCATTCCAGTTTCTTGGATAAAGAGTTCATAGACATTTTTAAAGGGCATTAAAAGAAAAACCCTACTGTACTGGTCTCCTAAGTATGTAATACGTATTTTAACAGCCTAACTATATACTGAACCAGTTTCGATTCATCATACGAGCTTTGGAACCTTCCATGAAAACTGTTTTGTTGGCAGTGACGTGTCTTTAGGAGCCTCTGAAAACCAGGCTAAATGTGCCCAGTGGTGGCAAGCCCATGGAAGAGCCCCAGAAGATGGAACCCCAGCGGTGTGGGGTAGGTGAGGAGAGGGTGAAGAAAAGAACAGCACAGGACCCACTTTTATTTTGTTTTTAAAAGAAAAACCATGACAGATAAGACATCAGAATACTTAAAAGCTTCCACCCTTCTCTCCAAATTACAAGCTATAAAGAGCAACAGGGATAATTAACTAAATTTTAATGTGGGACAGTTCTTTCACCTCTAAAAAATTTGGCTCACTGCCCATTTCCGGGTAGAAGCATGTCCAAAGTAAACCCATCTTATTAATTTATTCCTGGTCATCTTTGTGTAGGCAGAGCCTGATGGTTAACCCATTAGAAAGGCTGGAATGATTCCAGCTCTTACAGGGCGAGTCCCTCGTGAGTAGGGCTGGCATGAGGGATGGTGAAATTGGAAAGGTCTAACAAATCAGCACAGGTTTCCCAAATGGTAGGAGTCAGATTGAGGTGTGATGTGGACCATTTAGCCAGCTGCTCATTCAGATTTCAACTGTCACATCCGAAAATTGAGGTGAGCGATGGTATTTAGTTAAAAAAAAAAATCTAAAGTTTTGCAAAGCGTACGTAAGTTGGCAAGTTAGTATTTGTGCTTCCAGGTTTTTGCTCAGCATTCTCATTGTGAGATGGCAATCATGCTTTTTCATTCTGCTTTGTGATCAGTAAAACCCTAAGCAGAGATATATTGACTTGGGGCTAGCTCCACACAGAGATTTAGGCACTGCAACCCCTCATTTTTAAGTGCCTTGTCACCCAGTGGAATCCACAATACTGGGATGAGTTAAGCAGCCAAGAATGGGTTCCAGAGAAGCCAGCAGGCTGAGCAGGGAGCCACCTTGAGCTAGCCAGTAGGAAATGCCAAGGAGAGGGGAGTGCCATAAGCACCACACCTCAGAGGTCGTTAGGGACCTAAGTCTGGGCTGAAGGGACAACATCGATCTCCATTCAGGATTCACAGCCCTGAACAGTCTCCTGGAGCTAGCTACCTAAGCCGTTTCTTGCAAGGACTTCCGGAGGAGGAGGTACCCTGTAGCACACTTTGAGGTACCCTGTAGCACACTTTGAGCTACCCCATTTTGAAATAGAAGTAGATTAAACTACACTAGGGGGTTTTTAGTGCATGGTCCTAAGGCCCATGGACACTTAGCGTGCAGCGGGCTAGCGCAGGATAGATTCACACAACAGCTTGCCACAAACTAAGTGTTTGTCTAAGCAAGTCCACCGTATAAAGAGAGTAAAGACAAACACAGTCCTCAGAAAATAGACTTACTGCACCAACAAATACCTCCCAGAACACAACTTTTTTTTTTTTTTTCTAAAGTAGGACCCAATACTATTTGGAGACATGTTAAGATCCCACCCCCACTATCACACTGAACTGTTTCCTTCAACACGTTGGGGGACAAATGTGTTTGCATTTGTCAAATAAGTGGGCCCCAAGGTATTTTATGTTTTCTTTTGTGAGGGATAGTGCTAATCGGGTTGGTTTTAGCCCTGTTCTGTGACATAGCTGAGTTTCCAGCTACACTACCCAATGGAACCATGCTTGAACATGGGTGGGGGGAGAAAAACTGCCCAGGGCAATCATGTTGTAACCAGTTTCCTCCATCTCCCACCCCTGAAAGGTTTGTACCTATCCTTAAGATGCTTTTCTCTCTATTCCTCAGTTACAATTTGTTTTGTAATCCCTGTGATCACCTAGGTCCTTCATAAAACTGGATGAACGCTGACATCATGAATTAAACCCTTTGCCCATTTATACCAGCTAAGAATCTGGCCCCTTGAGACAAATCCAACCCTAATTTAAATGGTAACAACTCAATGTGCTTTACGAGGGTGAAGTTTGACTCTGTAACTTTGTTGTTTATTTTGTGTGTTAGATAGTCACATGAAGCCACTTTAAAATGCTATTTTGTAACCACTAGAACATTGGCAGTTTTTATATGGAAGCATAACTGATCAATTGCTTCACACACAAAAGAGCAGTTGAAGCTTAGTTTATGAAATATTTTATTGCACCCTGAAGTGCTGAAAATACCATGTAACCAGATTAGCCATGAGAAGAGTGGCAATTTATATCTCCATACCCTTTCATTGCATGCTAAATACATCTGAGCAGAATTGTACCATTTTTGGACATGAACAAATGGTATGTGCATCAGTACGTCCTGGTCTGTTATATCTACAACAGACACCGTCCTTTTCTGACCTCTCAAGAGAGGAGATGGAGTCTAATAAGTCTTAGGTGATATTTTTAAATTGCATCAAATTCAGTTTAGCTTTCCTTTGCTCTTCTGTTAGTACAGTCTAAAATCCATGCCCAAAAAATGACAGGCTGACATTCTGCATATTTCCAATAGTCAGGAATATGCTTTGGAAACCGCATGAAACATTGGAGAGGACTTCTGTCAGGCTATTTTTATTATGGTAGCACGCAGCTGAAACTCGGACCCCATCGTGTTAGGTGCTGTAAATATAAATGCTAAGAAAGAGCCCCGGCCTAGAGTTTACAATCTAAAGAGACAAAGGAAGCATTATTATCCCCGATCCATGAAAGTACTATATGTCTAGACTGCAATCACTGGGTGTGACTGCAGCTCAAGCCACCATAGCCAAGCAAGCTTGGATCCCAGAATAATGAAGCTGTTGCGTACAAACTTGCTACACTAGTAATTACACAGGGTTCTAGGTGGGCTTGTTCAGCCAAAGGTGAAGCTTCACTGCTATGGGACCTAAGCCAGCTAGATTAAAGATAGCTTGCCCTCTTGAGCTCCAGTCACACCCAGGGATGACAGTCCAGACATATCCTTAGAGAGACTGCCCAAGGTCACACAGAAAGACTCAAGTAAAGCCAGGAATTGACCCCAAATCTCCTGAGTCCCAGTCCAGTACCGTAACCACAAAACCACCCCTTCTCTTCAGGAGCTGTGCTACGTTTAAGGATTAAGGCATGTCTTAAATAAAATAGTAAGACAGCACTTTTCCATTATATATCCCTGTCACTATGGTTCCCTTAATGGGGGAGAGAGGATTTAACTTTGTTGTAACTATGCTGAAGACTGTTTTGTTAGCATTTTAATGTGGCTCCTGTGCTCGCGTCTACTACCTCTTGACATATAACAACCTTCTCTCCATTTTAATTACACCAGACAGGAGATTGCGGGCACCACTGAAGTCAATGGGAATTTTGCTGTGGACTTCAGTGAGAGCTGACTGTAGCCTTTGTAGACAGGTATATTAAGTTTTTTCTCAAGTAATGGGTTTTTAATTATACCATCCCTTTCATTGTAGAGTTTTCTACCTATTTCACAGGGAAGGTCAGGTACCAGCTCAGCAAGATTAAGATGTGGCCATACTGAAGCATTAGTTCCTCTTATTTACATCGATGACAGCATCTGAGCCAGACTATGCACTGAACAATTAAACTCCAAATTTGTTAATCCTAGCCCCTTCCTAGGACTGTATGAGCTTGGAGTGTCTCCGGTTACATTTTTGGATGTTCATATCCCATACAATACATTTTATTAAGTTTTCTATTAATAAGTAGTCCCTTAGTGGTATCATTGGAAGCATAACATGCAAATGCTGCAGTTTAACTCAGGGGCTACTGCCATTTTAGCTATAGGAGTCCAAGCCCATTCTGAAGGTGTGTGTTTGTTCCAGTGGGGTGGGGGGGGAATGAATTTTAAAGGATTTCCAAACAAGACACCCAGTGGTACGTCCGTACCTGATTGCTGTGATGATGAAAGGGAGCTCCTCCACACCCTCTGTTGGGAGCTTACGCCTGGGATCCTGACCACAAAGTAAACACCCAGTCTTAGCCTCACACTCTCTCTGCTCCCTTGCCCGGACCACTTTTTCAGATCTTCTCAGAATACTTTTCTTAGTTTTGTTGCTTCCCTCTTGGCTCAGAAATGTTTGCACAGTCATCATTGGGGCTTGTCTGAAGCCAGGAATAGGGTAGCATTGGACCAGAAGCCTGTCTCAAAGGGGCAGTACACCCTGTTACACCCCCCAGAAAGCACCAAATATTAACTTTATTCTGTTTATCCGGGGAAGGGGTTGGAATGGGGGTGGGGAAGAGGTGGGAAGAGGTGGGGCAGGGGCGGGGCCTCATGGAAGAGGTGGAGTGGGGGCAGGGCTGGGGGCAGCGAGTGGGTGGGGTGTCAGTGATGCAGCCCTCGGGCCAATGCACTAGTCCTCATGTAGCTCTCGTGGTCATTTGAGTTTGAGACCCCTGGTTTAGATGGTCAAAAAACCTTCTGGAAACCCTAAGAGTAGAGTTGGACAACATTTTAAGGCTGAGGCTTGCCTCTGCCCAATGAAAAATGCATGTTACCAAATACAAACATTTTGCAAATTTACATCCATTTCACCAAATTGTTTGTGTTGAAATAAAACAGAACAAAAATCAGAAAAAGTTAAAACACTTTGCTCAGTCATTTTCAAAATGAATTGTTTTTATTTTTCTATTCAAAACTCTGTTCTGAAATTTGCTTCATTTTATTAAAAAAATTATTTAAATTACTAAAAATAATACTGACAATCAAAACAAAATGTTTTGTTTTGAGTCAAACAAAATATTTTTTAACCCCAAATTACTTCTCTTTCAATTTTTCAGTTCACCAAAACATTTGAAAAAAAAAATCATTTTCAGGTCGACGCAAAATTTTTTTTTTCTCCATTTTTCAGAACGGTCAGTCAACTAAAATTACCCTTTATTCACACAGCTCTGCCCAAGTGACCTGCACAGCAAGAAACAGAAACTGTCACTGCTTGATGACCAAAAAATGTTTCACCTAGGAGAAAGAAACAGCTCTCTGAGACTACTTGGAAGTACACTGTGGAACAATCTAAGAACCAATGGATGAGAGGAGAGGCAATGAAGATGTGAGTAAACTTTGCCAAGTCAGTATAAGGCAATGAACAGTGCTGGCAGTTTACTAAATACTTGTAAAGTGACTTACATACTCTGAACAAGCAATGAGTGCCTTTCCCTTCAAAGGGCCTCAGGACTTAAATACATATACAGGAACTACTGAATGCAGGCACCTATAAGGTGGGAAATAGCAGTTGTTTAACAGAAGACAGCAACACTACACAACAGGTTAAAATTAGGAGTGAGGAAGAATGTTGTATCCAGGGAAATGTTAGAAGGTAGAAAGTAATTACTTACCTACAGAGGTGCTCAGACTGAGGCAACAAGTCTGGGCCTTCACACAAGGTCAACCAACAACACTTGATAATCCACTAACCTCAGACTGGCCTCTGCCTTGACACCAGATCAGGAAGCTAGATGTGCTGAGTAGGAAAAATTCAGAGACCTCTACCAAGACATCAATGTAGCCAGTTAATGGAGACATTACAGGTCTCTGTGGGGTATCAGCCCAGAAAACTACAGATGATGAGCCAGTGACCTCATAATAGCCTGCAAGCCAGAGGTGATGAGAGCTCACAAAGGCCATCAGCTAGAGGTGCTGATGTAATGACATCGTAGCAGCTGTATCTTGACATAAGCCCAGCCAGGAAGATCACATAAGCCTCTGCTTTGACAACAGCTCAGCAAATGCTGTGTCTAAAACTTATCAGCCCATTTAACACTGCCATTTAGTGCTCTGTGACTGACCACTCTTCAAAGCCCATCAGTGAAAACATGACAGGTAGAGTTGTCCTTGTTGTATTGTGTCAAACAAATATTGCACTAACTTCCTGTTCAATTACATATTTCAAATAAAAGAAAAGGAGTACTTGTGGCACCTTAGAGACTAACCGATTTATTTGAGCATAAGCTTTCGTGAGCTACAGCTCACTTCATCGGATGCATTCAGTGGAAAATACTTCAAATAGTGCCTGGCAGGAAAAAAGAACAAAAGGAGAACAGAGGTGGAGAAAATAAGGAGCTACAGAAAGATAGGGTGAGGGAAGGGAAACAAAGGATTTACTATTTACATCTATACAGCATCTTTCACTTAAGGGGAATGAAAATTTAAATGAGTTGCTCATGGGCAGCAGTGCCAGGAATGCAACCCAGGAGCCCTGACTTCTTGTTTCCTGTGCTAAATGCTAGACTAAACTGTCTTCCCTGAAGGCATGGAGGCAAGGTGGGGGGAGGAGATAGCTCAGTGGTTTGAGCATTGGCCTGCTAAACCCAGGGTTGTGAGTTCAATCCTTGAGGGGGCCATTTAGGGATCTGGGGCAAGAATTGGGGATTGGTCCTGCTTTGAGCAGGAGGGGTTGGACTAGATGATCTCCTGCGGTCCCTTCCAATCCTGATATTCTATGAGAGAGAGAGATGAAACAGTAAGAAATCAAACAACCAGAGAGAGCACGAAGAAAGTAAATAGAAAAATAAGTGAACAGAACACAAGAAAGGAATAAAAGATGGAATGAATAAATTGTCTGGAAGAGAGAGAAAATGAAGTCTAGAGGCATTTAGGGCCTGATTCAAAGACCACTGAAGTCAGTGGAACAACTCCCATTGTCTTCACTAGGTTTTGAATCAAGCAGGCCCTTTACAGGAGGCATGCGGAAGCCTGGAGAAAAACAGATGAAAGAAAGAACAGCAAACAACCAAAAGAACAGTAAGATGGGAGGCAGTAAACAAGAGCTAGAAACACAACATAGATTTTTAAAATGTTGATTTTATTTAACATTAATACCATAAAAGAACAGCGAGCTATAAAACATCTGGCAGAAGCTTTTTCCATAAATCAATCCTCATTACAAAGCAACAACAACAAACCAGGTTATTTCCCCAATGCAATAATGTTTTATATAATTACAATAAGGAATCTTCAGGGAGTGTGGTCACTCTAACGTCTGTGCAAAGAGCAGCTAAACTAAATTGTAATATAACTATGGTAATTGTGCTTAGAAAAACAAATACCTTTGTAAGAGTTGCTTTTAAAAGAAAGATATGAAACACTTTTAAACAGCTTACACAATAGTGCCTAACAGATTTAAAAAACAACACCACCTGTATCTATAAGTGTCAATCAATGCCGAAGATCTGAGGTGGAGGACACAAAATTAGACTTAATTCGAATTTTTTTAAAAAACAGTTAAAACTGTGTGTATGTCTTCATGAATTATGTAGAGTGGATTTTATTTAGTGAAATGCGTCCCTACACTTTGTTCTTTAAAAAATAAAAATCAATCACTGCCAGCAGCCGAGAATTCTTGGGTAACCTTATAATGACAAAGCAGTGTCTATGTACAGAGCAAAGGGGGAGAAATAGTAACAAACATAATGTGTAGTTTCAAATGTCTAAAAGGCTTGTCTAAGCACAGAGCTGGGAAAAAGGAACCAATGGGTTCTAATCCCATCTCTGAGAATGACTCACTGTGACTTTAGGCAGATCACAGTTTTAATTATGTAAGTCCTCCAATACTGAGAGCATTCATTTTAAAGAACTGTGTAAGGATTCTATATATTTATTTTGATTATAGGACAATATAAAATGAAGCCTGTCCTTCTGTAGGCACCCTTGCCATTAATTAAAATATCTTCTTCTCCTTTTCCTCCTCCACCAAAAAACGACACATTTCTCCCTCAAAGCAATCAAAGTCTCCTACCTGTTGCACTCTGCTCCTAAAAGCCACGCCACCAACTGCCTCAGCTCCCTACCCCCACCAAAGTCTGCTCAAACAGGTGGGACTTGCCGCATGCCCAGAACATCAACAGACTCACAAGGCTTTGGATGCAGGGTGAGAGTGAATGGCAAAGATGAGGGTCCATCGCACAGTTCCCCATCAGCAGCTCCTGTACTTATATAGTGAAGTGGCTAAAGCTTATATGCTTCTACACTACTCAGAACAGTAAGGCGCCAGAAGAGGGGTGCTCTCAGGTAGGAAGGTTCCCAGGCCAGTTAAGGTTTTACAGTTAAAAATCAGCACCTTAAATTCTCCCTGGAAATAAACAGACGGCAAGTGCAGATTCTGGACACTGGCGTGAGGCGCTCAGACAGATACTCTGCTTCATAAGCAAGCTACTGAGTTCTGCTCTATCTTCACCCACTGAATGGATTTCAGGTAAAGCACACTGCAGTAATCCAGTCTAAAGGTGATAAAGGCATAGATCATGGTCGCTAGGTCCATATCCCAGAGAAAAGGTTGCAGCCTCCTAGCTAGATACAAATGGCAAAATGTTGTCCTGGTCATTGCTGTCGTCCGAAAGCATCTGGGAATCTAACCAAACCCCTATATGACCATTGTTTACTGTCGAAGTTCCCAAACATCCTCTGTCAAAGAAGTTCACGTATCCTCTGCCAACTCTTCCATTTGTTTCGCCCACACTCCATAATCCTCAGTTTTCTCAGGAATGGGCCTCAGCCAATTTGCTCTAATTTATTTCCTAACCTAGCATGGACACTAGGAAAAATGCACAGCCTCATTCACTGGCTGGACTTGACAGAGATATAAAGCTGGGGGTCATCAACATACTGTGAATCCTTCAATCCAGAGATTTGTATATAATTCGCCTCACTGGCCCACATACATATTGGATAAGTGGGGTTACAGAATTGTGGTACTCAACATGAGAGCGCCCTCCAGGCAGAGGGACAATTGCCCCACGCTGCATGCTGGAATCTGTCAGCAAGAAAGCAACAAAGCCACAAAAATGCATCCCCATCCACTCTAGCACTTTATACAGACATGCTCAATAACCTGCACTTAGGTGCCAGCCTACGAGCAGACAAAACATGACTCGTAAAGCTCATGTCATTTTTATGAAAATCATAGGGTGGCAGTTTTCCATAAGAACTTAAAAATCAATTTACTGGGTGAATCCCTGTCCCTCATTGAAGCCAATGGCAAAACCCACATTGACTTCAACAATGTCTGTATTTCACGCAGTGTCTCTCTTACATTTTACATATGACAATATGCTGAGTCACAGTGGGCTGGGGGAACTTAGTTCTGTTGTGTAATGTCACCAACCTTACCCGTGCAACTAAATGCATCGTAAACCAAGCTGATGCAATATTTCTGAAATGTAACTATATATTTATATAAAGAACGATCTTTTATTCCCAGAAACAAAGAGCCTTGTTTAAAATGGCAAATTATTGTGAAGAGATTACATGCCACAACTTTTATTAAACCAAGTTCCTCAGAAGTGAATGTTTTAAACGGCCAAATTTTTCAGTTTTATCTGTGTGAAAAAACTGGGTTGATTATTGTGAAAGAAATCAGGGCATTCATCTTATTGTCGGGATGTGTACCGACTACAAATGTCATGCGCTGTCTCCAGGAAACACACAGAGGGCCAAACAACAAAAGGCCATAGATTCCTGGGATGAGATTAGCCATTGAAAGGCAGCATGAGAAATACCACAGCACTATTTTTGTGAAACTAGAGCTCATCATCAATGCAAAATCTATGATGGAGCAGTTATATCGAAGTTGTGACCATTGATATGAACGTCTCCATAACGTCTGTTTATAAGCCCCAGGGGAACCATTTGCCTTTATGAGCCCAGGAAATGTAGATCACAACAAAGCAAGCGTGATCACTGGTGACTTTAATAGCCACAGCATCACATGGGGTTACCACAAAAATTATGAGAATGGAGACTTGTCAAGATGTGGGCCAAGGCACATCACCTAAGCCTGATCCATGACTCAAAACTACTCCTGATAGAGGGGAAGGTATAATCCCAATCTCGCCTTTGTTGACAGCAGCATAGAAATTATGTGCAAAGACGACATGTTGGAACCCATCCCACACACACAACACAGATCAATCACAATCAATGCCCTAGCAGCCATAACTCCAAATTTGGTACCAATGCGTAGATGCTTCAATTTCAAGAAAGCAGATTGGAGAGGCTTCTCTGAAGACCTTGATAAAAAACTGGCTTACATTGATTCAACTCTGGAGAATTATGATCTCTTTGTCATTTATGTGCTGAAAATGATGGGCCAAACTCATCCCTGATGCGACTTCATGTTTCACTCCCTTTCCTCTCGAAGGATCCCTTTACAGAATGAGGAATTGATTCATCCTTTGGGCTCAGAGTATTGGACTGTCTCAATGGGGCCAGCTCTCCTCTCAGGAGCATGTGTGTGTGGGAGAACGTGGGGGAGTTCACCTCCGGAAATGAGATGGATGGTGGTATCCCACCCTTCCCTGGAGGTTCCACTGGCGAACAATAGCTTTACATTCTCCTCCAGGATCCATGATAGCCTCTCTGGCACAGGTTATTCAAAGTACATGCAGAATCCTGGCATGTGCTGGGTGTCCTTGCCATCCGTGACCACTTTGGGGGCCACAGCCCTTGGGTCCAAACCCCTAAAAGCAGCAGACTTAGGGCAGATTGTAGTACTGTATCCCCGCTTCAGGTGGATTTCTGCCAGCAGATTCCAGGCAATGAATCTGGTGCATATAAGGGATCTCTTCACCCACCATTGAGGTAGAACACAGCTTTCATTGAAGTTTATCATAAATTATGTAGTATTCACCCAGACAGTCTTTATGGCCTCTTGCTCAAACACATGTACTGTTTGAGCTCACATTAATACAGAGAGGATTATAAGTCTCTCCAGGTGTGCACATAATTTAAGTAGCTGGTTTTAATTATTTTTTCCAAAATACCAAAGTCCTCTGATCCACCTTGGGGCCCAATACCGGCCATTTCAATTTAAAAAACAAAGACTTTTTTAAGCCTCATTGGCAGGACCCGAGGGGAGAGTGCATGCTGCACTCAGAACGTAAAACATCCAAAATGAACTGTGTATAAAATGAAGAGGAGAAGAATTTGGGGCCTGGATAGCGCAGGAGGCTGGGAATGAAGATGCACCAAAAGGAACTGTGATTGCGGTGCTCTGGGGAGTCCTTTCCAGCCATCAGACAGCATAAGAGCATGCCCTCAGACAATCCTCTCCCCGCCCCGCCCCCTTTTCTTTTTAAAAAATAATCTTGTCCATCTGCCACTCATCCATGGCTCTCACCATACCTCTCTTCTGCGTCTAGGAGCTGCCCTCCTCCTCCTCCTCCTCCCTTCCCCCACTGTCTCCTCCATTTCCTGTCACCCCTCTACATTTCCCACCAGCTCTACCTACCTCTCTTCCCCTCTCCACCTTGGTCTCCTTCCTCCTTCTCCCACCAGAACAAATATAGGTGGCACATCCACATTCTCCTACTCACCTCTGGTAACACTTGCCCCAACCCTGTCCCTCCCTCCATGCCCACCCTCCCCACCTCCCACACCCATCTCCTCCTAAAACTCCACTCTTCCCATTCCCAACCTCATGCTTACCACCTCCCTTTCTCGTGAATGCCCACTCCCTCTC
Organism: Chelonia mydas; assembly: GCF_015237465.2. Classification (NCBI taxonomy): domain Eukaryota; kingdom Metazoa; phylum Chordata; order Testudines; family Cheloniidae; genus Chelonia; species Chelonia mydas. Next base: position 157,683,451 of record NC_057849.1, on the reverse strand, counting down.
TACAAAGATCACAGCCATCCACAACCTCTTCCTCTCTCTCAGCCTCCAGCTCCTGCCTCTCTCAAAGACCTGGATCCCTTCGTCGGCCATTGCCTCTGCAACTGCCCTCTCTTAGGGAGGCCTCTCCTTCTCTCACACTCCCTGCCCCGGATCAGACCACGGATGTTGTTAGGGTGTTGGGCTTCTTCTCTCCCACTTTTCACCTCTCTCTTCTCTGCCTTCCCTCCCACTCTATTTTTTGAACAGCACCACAGCTGAGTCATCTCTTTTCTCACCTTCCATGCTGCTGTTATCTACTGTCTACCCAACTCTTCTCCACCAGCCTTCATATCAGATTTCGACTATTGGCTCACTCACTCTCTCTTCCTTTCCTCACAGTCTCCCACACTGATCCTCAATGACTTCAACTTCCATGTTCAGGACTCATCCAACCCCTTTGCTGCAGGTTTCCTCATGCTCACCTCTTCATTCAACCTGCTGTCCTAGTTCACCTCTCCCATTCACCAATATGGCCTTTGACTTGACCTAGTCTTCACCAAGCACTGCTCTCTCTCTCTGATTTCTCTGTTGCTGAGTTCCCCCTCTTCAACCATTACTTGGTCTCTTTCAGGATCACCCATCAGCCCCTGGTCTTTCCATGACTTCCAGCCCAGCAGCAATGACGACTTCTCATCTGCTCTCAGAACCTCTCCGCCCTGCCCACTCTTCCTTTTCTTCTGTTGATATGGTTGTTAATTCTCTCTGTTTCTGTCTCCTCCTCCAAACTTGAGTCTTTTACCCCTCTCTCCCATGACAAGGTCAGCCCTGCCAACCCCCAGCCCTGGCTCACCCCCAGCATCCACTTTCTACACTCCTTTTGTGCTACAGAGAATTTCTGGAGGAAATCCCATGACTATGCTGACTTCCTCCACTACAAGTTTGTTCTCTCTTCCTTCAGTTCTGACATCTTCCTGCCTAAACAATTCTACTTCTCCAACTTAATTGAATCCCATGCCCACAATCCCAGCTGCTTTTTCCACCACCTTTGAGTCAGTCCTCAAATTCAGCCCTCTGCCTCTTTCCACTCCTCTCTCCGCAGAAGATTGTGCTAATTTCTTCCAAGAGAAAATTGACAATATGCAACACAGCCTTCCTTCCCCCTCCTACAACTCTCTCCTCTAACCCCCCTCCCCATCAAAGATACAGATGTTTTTGCCTGCTTTTCTCCTCTAACCCCCCTAGTTGCCCCTGTGGTCCCATCCCATCCCGACTCCTGATCTCCCTTACACCCACTCTCATCCCTTCCCTTACTCTTCTCTGTAACCTATCATTCACTGTCCTCTGGCTTTTTCTCCTCACAATGCTTCAGTTTCTCCCATTTTGAAAAGCTCACCCTTGAGCCCACTCCAACTCTCTACCTGCCCTTTCATACCTAGGTGGTCCCTCTAAGTCAAGGATTAAATAGGTTAGTGAGATGGTATAGGGAAGCCTGCACTGCCAGGGCTTGTTAATTGGATGAAGGACCTTAAATTCTCCTTTTCATCTCTGAACATATTGTCTACAATAGCAGTCTGGAGTTCCTCTCCATCCTAGACCCTCTCCAATCCTGCTTCTGCCCCTTGCACTCCACTGAAACTGCTCTCACTAAAGCCACTAATGACCTCTTTCTAACCAAAGTTCAGAACCAGTAGTCCATGGTGACCTACCAACCATCTTCAGCACAGTCAGCCATGCTCTTCTACTTGAAAACTTGTCCTCTCTTGGCTTCCATGGTTCTGTCCACTCCTGATTTTCCTCTTACTTCTCTAATTGCTTCTTCAATGTGTCCTTCAGAGAATCCTCCTCGTCCTCCCACCAACTTTCTGTGGGGATTCTCCAAGGCCCCTCTCTTCTCCCTCTACAACCATCTGCAAAGACAAATGCAACTACCTTCTGGATGCTGATGACTCACAGATCTACCTCTCTATTTCAAACAGTCTCCTTCTGTCCATACTAAAATCTTGGCCTGTCCCTCTGGCACATCCACATTGATATCTGGCCGTCAGCTCAACATAGCTAAAACAGTACTCTTAATCTGCCCCACAAACCCTCTGTGCTACCTCCTTTCTTGATCACTGTAGACAACCCCAACATCCTGCCTGTAACCTGGGCATCATCTTCAATTCAGACTTCTCACTATATCCTCGTAGCCAGGCTCCCTCTAAATCTTGCACATTCTTTCTGCATAACATCTTGGAGATGTAGCCTCTCTTATCCATCCATTCAGCTTGTCCAGGCTGTCATCTCCTCACACCTCAATTACTGCAACATCATTTTCTCTGGCTTGATAAGTGCCATATTGCCCCATTCATATCCATGCAGAATGCTACAGCAAACATTTTCCTGGCCCATCATTTTGACCATGTACTCCCTCTCTTTGGATCCCTCCATTGGTTTCCCCTTCTATACCATATCAAATATAAGCTGCTGTCTTCACTTTCAAGGCGCTTCACTGTTGAGATGTTGACTTCTGCCTCCATTTGCTCAATGATGCCAGCCTGCATTGATTAAAGTTTCAAACAAGAACCTTCGTGTTATGCTCCCCCATAAACATCTGCAAAGCTACCTCACTATCCTCCTTCAAAACCTTCCTCAATGCTCTTCTTTTCCAGAAAGCCTACAAATATCTTGGAAAGGGTTAGGCAACTGGCATGTGGATATCAGTGTCCATCATGCTGACCAACACTGTCTCATTGTTTTCCTTGTGCTCCCGCATTTGTCTGTCTACCTGTTGTCTCGTCTTATACTTAGATTGCAAGCTCTCTAGGGCAGGAACAGTCTTGCTCTGTGTTTGTACAGTGCCCAGTACAATGGCATCCTGGTGCCACAACTCGGGCTTCTAGGCACTATAGTAATACAAATAAATGGTGATGATGATGATGATAAATATAGGTAAGTAATGGTCTAGGAGGTCAGTACTGACCTACTGTGTTGCTAGTGAATTTATTAGGCTCACAGCCAGCATTTTAATCTAGGCAGGGAGTGACCAAAAGCGGTTCCTGTCGGATCGCTGTTTGGTGGCCTGTGTGTAATGAACTGGTGGCGTTTGTTCAGTTCTCGGTGGACAAATGAGTATCACCCAAGCCCACCCACCACAACTGGCTCTAGCTCACATTCAGCCTCAGTAGAGATGCCAGTTGCCGAAGGGGCCTGGAGAATGAGCTACCCTCTCACTCCTAGGTGGTCCCTCCAAATCAAGGATACAATAAGTTGGTGGGATAGTATGGGAAAGCCTGCACTGCCACTGACTGCTCACTGGATCAACAGAAGCTTTCAGTTCGTAGTGTTATTAAATACGGCACTTTCAAGCACAAAATTCACACTTAAAAAAAGAAAAAGCTTGACACCAATCACATACCTAGGTTCAGGCCAGAACCATTTGCATTGACAGTTTATAAACCTGTGAAAATATTGTTATCCAGCTAGCATCCAACTCTTGGTTGAGTTATATAAGCCTCCTGGCACCTCTGGATCTGAATAGTACAATATGGACAAATAAAGAAATATAGGCTATAGGAGGAGAGAGAAGGACTTATTACACAAGGAGAAGACTCAGTCTAACGAGCTCGTAGTAGTAGCAGCAATGGTGATGGACAAGCTTCCCAGAAGGGAATGCTGCATATCTGTGTTTACATATTGATTGTTTTAACCATCGTTCAGTTCCAGGAATCACAGACTATAAAAATGATCTATCTTTGTGGTTTGGCACCCATTGCGGGCTTCAGTGCAGGCACCACTGCTAATTGCCAACATCTGCAAATTATTATGTGGGTTTTTTTTAAAAAAAAAAAAAGCCTCAGGCTGCAATACCTACGTCACTAGCTGGTTGCACCTACTACTGAGTAACAGGGTGGAATTTGGAAGCTGGTGCTTAGCCAACGCAGGTCACTGGGTTTACCAGTAAACATATTTTTTATAATATTTCTTCTCATAGCTACTGTGTTGTACAACAAATTGTAGCTAAATAAAACTCAGAGAAAACAACTTGTAGTTTCATGTTAAGGGTTAACATTACCCTAAAAAGACTGTCATCGCTTCAGAACATATTGGTGAATGAAGAGCATCCAGATCATTTAAAAAATAAAACTTTCCGTGATAATGTACAGAGCCAGAGACAATTAATACAGTGGTATCGTTATTGAATCTGTCCAAGAAGGAAAACACTCCATACAGGTAGTTTTGTGATCATATGTAGAAGCAATACAGAACAGTTTGTCAAAGGACAGTGTCCTCCTTGCTGAAACGTTTGGCAATAATCTGTATGTAGCAAGTCAGCCACAAGGGCTTACCACATGCTTGCATAAGTTAGGCAGATCTCATGACTGACACACAATAGAGCAAATGTTTTACAAGGGAACCATCCTTACCCAACATCTGTCTGGTAAATGAGTGAGAAACCATCATCTTGAACAATTAAGCCACAGCTGCTAGGCAACTAAGACAAGTAGCTGGAAATGCATCACATGACATTAAGTCATAGGAGAAAACAGGTCAAAGCCTAGCAGCTCTAGAATACTCTCTTTCTTGCTTCTAAAAGGCAAAAGCTTGTAGTTAAGCTGGGTTGTGATGAAGCTCTCAGCCATGGCTCTAACTTGTACCCACTATTTGCCAATCAATTTACAAGGTAAGTAGTACAAGTTTCATTGAAAGGGCTCCTGCATGAGTGTCAGTAACCAACAGTTACACAAAAGTAAAGGTCATTGGTATACTTCATCTGTGTGTGGATTTGGCCTGGAAAACACTCAGGCTCTAATATGAAATGTGTTAGAGGTATGGAAATCAGAGTATTAGACACCATTCCTTTTTAATTTTCCAACTATATTAAAAAGGCAGTGAGACAATATTTATTCTGTGTTACTTTGCTGTGGACGAAGGTAGATAAGGCTGAAATACATTATTCATTCTCAACACACTGCCATGTTCAAGAAAATCATTATCACTTAAGGCAAGACTGATTGTTAAATGCATTTGTATCAAGCTGCACAAGATAAATTGCCTTGCATTTGTTGTATAGCCAGTACAGGACCAGCTATGAGAAAACAGACATATAAGCCCAGATTTTCAGGCCGGCCTCAACCCAACCTTCCTCTTTGTACCTTGTATACAATTTACACACACATCAGTTTATTGAAATACAGGAAGGCAGCTGGCAGAGAGAGACAAACATTCCCAAAATCATGGAAGTCTGTGAATTAAAGATTTGCTTACTCCTTCTAGGATTAAGTTAACAGGCAGTTAAGAAGATGAACAATGTCAACTAGCAGTAATTCCTCTATATATTTAAGCTTGCCATTTGTTAGTACAATTAGCCATATCCTAAAGTTTCTCATTCTTGGACTCTGTGGTCTCCATTGACAAAGAGCTAAGACATCAATCTGAAGCAGGGAAATTGTTCACTGTGTTACTGAAAGTCTTTCAAATAAAATACGCTACTCTTGGCTGCTGCGGCACGGGCGGGGGTGATCTTTCATTTCTCTGTGAATTCCGTTCACCCTTGATGAGTAAGAACAGGGCTTGGGCAAGGCAACAGACGACAAACTGAGGTAAATGTGGGAAAAGTGATAAAAAGTAGCTTCATAGTCAGAATTTACTGGCCATAATCATGTGTCAAGGGTCTTTTTTTCATCAGGCTGTAAGCAGGATTTCACTACAGGTGGGGGCAACAATGTGACCATTCTAGCCTTGTTTATTTTACTAAGGAGTGGCTACTAGCTGGAAACAGACAACTAAAAGAACCCTGTACAGCAGTGGTTCTCAAACTAGGGCCGCCGCTTGTTCAGGGAAAGCCCCTGGCGGGCCGGCCTGGTTTGTTTACCTGCCGCGTCCGCAGGTTCGGCCGATCGCGGCTCCCACTGGCCGCGGTTCACTGCTCCAGGCCAAAAGGGGGCTGTGGGAAGTGACGCGGGCCAAGGGACGTGCTGACCGCCCTTCCCGCAGCCCCCATTGGCTTGGAGAGGCGAACCGCGGCCAGTGGGAGCCACGATCGGCCGAACCTGCGGACGCGGCAGGTAAACAAACCAGCCCGGCCCGCCAGGGGCTTTCCCTGAACAAGCGGCGGCCCTAGTTTGAGAACCACTGCTGTACACAGAAGGAAGAGGTCAAAGGTTAATTATACCCCCTAAAGGGGTATGAGTAATGGAATTTGTGCCTGAACACCTAGATAGTTTAAAGAAAAGCTGCCTAGAGAAGCGTGAACATAAAATATCACTTTGTCCATTACTCAGGGTGTCCTTCTTGGAAACAGATGACATCATCTTCCTTACATCAAGGATGGGATCTCTTTGCCTGGCAGTCTTTCACCCCAGCCCTCAGGATAAAAGTTGAAAGGACTTGGGAAATCCCATTTGCCCTAATGCCACAACTTGCTTTTCTTGGAACAAAAGTCAAATGCTCACCAAAAGTTGGACAAGCTAGAAAGAAATTAATGGAGAGAAGAAAAACAAAAACAAAAAGCAGGAATACAAAACTATGCACCTACATGGAAATGTTCCCTGTTCTGTATCAGGTGCAGTAATAATTGACATGTATATTACAAACAGGCCAGGCCTGCAAAATATTTTGCTACCAGTTTCCCTCCATACAAATTCAAAATAAATTACTGACTCCTGGTGACCCACTTTTCCTCTCCCCACACTCCCATTCCAAAAAGAAAATAACAGGCTCATGTGAATGATCCACAAAATTTCAGGTTTGATAACTAAATAGGATGATCATGTGTCTCTGAAAACTGGAATGGTCCTGTTTTCAGGGCCTGTCCCTGTTGGTCTTACCAAAAGAAGAGTTTATTTTGGCTTTTGCCAATCTCACCTGACTGTCCACCTGAAAGAGCCAGAGGCTGGCAGAGCTGGCAAAACTGATACCATGCTGGGTGAGCATGCATGCACTAGGGTTGCCAGACATCCGGTTTTCGACCCGGGTGCCTCTAGTCAGCACTGCTGACTGGGCCATCAAAAGTCCAGTCGACAGCACAGCAGGGCTCAGGCTGGCTTCCTGCGCACCCTGGCTACACACAGCTCCCCAGAAGCAGCTGGCATGTCCGGTCCTTAGGCACAGGGGCAATCAGGGACGCTCCATGTGCTGCCCCCACCCCTAGCGCCGGCTCCACAGCTCCCATTGGCCAGGAACCACAGCCAATGGAAGCTACAGGGGTGGTGCCTGGGGGCGCAGGCAGCACACACCATGCAAAGCCACTTGGCCTCCCCTGCACCAAGGGGCTTCTTGGAGCGGCACGGAGCCAGGGCAGGCAGAGAGTCTGCCTTAGCTCTGCTGTGCCTCTGACCGGGAGTCACCTGAGGTAAGCACTGCCCAGCTGAAGCCCAAACCCCCACATGCATCCCACTCCCCTGCCCTGCTCAGAACCCCCTCCTGCACCCAAACTCCCTCCCAGAGCCTGCACCCCAGAGCCCAACACCTTGCCCCAGCCCTGAGCCCCTTCCAGCACCTCAAACACCACATCCCTGGCCACACCTGAGAGCCCACATCCCCAGCCAGAGCCTGAACCCCCCCCCCCCCGCATCCAACCCCCTGCCCCACCCCGAGCCTGCTCCCTCACTCCTAACCCCTTGGTCCCAGCCAAGAGCCCCCTCATGCACTCCTCATCCCCAGCCACACCCCAGAGCCTACACCCCCATCTGGAGCCCTCACCCCAACCCCCTGCCCCAGCCCAGATTCACATCCCAAACCCTGAACCCCTCATTTTTGGCCCCACTCTGGAGTCCACATGCCCAGCTGGAGCCCTTACCCCATTCTGCACCCCAACCCCCTGCCCCAGCCCAGTGAAAGTGAGTGAGGGTGGGGGAGAGAGAGTGACAGAGGGATGGAGGCTGGAGTGAGTGTGGGGAGGGACCTCAGAGAAGGGGTGGGGCAGGTCCTCAGAGAAGGGCCAGGGTAGGGGGCAGGGCAGGGTGTTCAGTTTTGTGCAATTAGAAAGTGGGCAACCCTAGCACACACTACAGATCTGTCATACACTAATGTTGCTACCCTACCCCTATGAAAGCTTGCAGTAAGCAATCCCTCCCTCTCACAGAGTCAGATCTGGGGGCCTGATTCACCTCTAATGTAGACCTGTATAAATCAGGAGTACATCCACTGAAGTCTGGTATAAAACTGGTGTCAGTGAGTGGAGACTCAGGCCTGAGACTCTGGGCACAGAGACAAGCAGTTCAGCTGGCCTGCTACAATATGTGGGCAGCTACTGACCCAGATAAAGAGGAAGCACCCAGGCTTCTGCACTCCTCCTCTGCAACATTGCTGATGACTGAGCGGTAACCTCAGCAGATCTGTGTTTTCCTATCAGCCCAGAACGCTAGACGCGTTCCGTGAGTGAGCTCACAACACCTGTGCCCTGGCATCATCTCAGTAAACTAAAGGTGCTGAGTCTGTGTTTGGATGACACCCAACGAAGCTAGAGGTGCTGAATCAGTGACATCACAGAGCCCTGTCTCTTGGCATCACACCACCAAGCTAGAGGTGCTGCGCAGGGGTTAACGTGAGGAGCACGTGTAAGCACAGTGCACTCTCCACAGCTAGTAGCAGGAGGAGACTTCCCCCTCCTCTCCCTCTACTGAACTTGGGGGAGTGGATGGATTTGTGATGGCTTCAGACTTTCCACCCAAAAGAACAACTCAGAGGATAATGTTCTTTGGCTTTTTAAGTAGGGTACCACATAATTCAACTGTCAGCCCTCCTGGTCAGTGTGTCTATGAAGCCTTTAGGATGAGTGTGCAGCTTGAACATAGCGAAGGAGACAAGGAGACAGGCAGCAGCTAATCTGTATAGGACCCTCAAGGTGAGGATGGGTACATAGATAAATGGACAGACAGATTTAACCTGGTAGTGAAAAAAATGTATGAGCACACAAATAGCTAGGGAACGCATATACACGTTCAGTAGAGGATCATGACTCTTAAAAAACAAAAAAAAAATAAGCTCAGAATGGCTTATCACGTTTTTGCCCATCTTCTAGAGACACCCCATCCCATCCTTTCAATTGGACACAAGTTTACTACATCCCTTATTATTGATTTCAGTAAATGTGACACAAAAATAGCTGTGCGGTCATCGTTTCCAGATCATACTGTATTTTTCTCCCCTTCACCAGTGTCATATTATAACAGACTAGCTAGTCAGGAAAAATGCCTTAAATGTGTGATCACATTGTCCTGTACCCTGACATCTTCTTTGGGTGACTATTCCTTCTGTATAATTGGTCACAGGTACCATAATTAAATGTAAAATACACAAGATCAAAAAGCTCTGAAAAATTCTCAGTGGGATTCATTCCATTTTGCTCTTCTCTTTTATCTTCCATTGAAGACTCCAGAGTGCAAGGAAAAAGGCACCTTTAAAAAGTACTCTTCACTCTTTTGGCTTCTCTTCTCTTCCTCCATCACTCTTACTGACCCGCAACTCTTGATTCCAACTCAACCACACCCACGCAGTCACATTATGAATTGCAGATAAAGATGCAGCAGACCTATTGTGAATGGGGCAGGCTTATTTGTTATGAACTCTGGTGATGTGGCAGTTCTTAGGTTTTCTTGGACCTTCCAAGTGAATTTAATGACTGAATGAAGCTTACGTGATTGGAGGGACGTCAATTGCAACTGAGAAAAAGTTCAGGTGGGATTGTATTTTTCCCTGAACAAGGCCTGTCTTGACCATGCTGAGCTAAATCAGGAGATTACAGGCTTGAATTCCATAGACTTGAGCTTTGCAATGTGATAACCTTTGTGCTTTGAAGTCACCTTAACACCCACATGCAGAAGAGTCCATGTTCTAGGTTCCTCATCTCAGTATTAACCACACATTGAATGCGAAGGCTGCTCACTCCTGCCATTTATTCTCCATCCCTGACAGAAGGGCTCTTGGACTGGGCGTACAATAAAATGTTTATAGGGTCACAACAGGTTACTATAATGTTTGCAGCTAAAATCATAGACTCAGACTTTCAGGCCAGAAGGGACCATCATGATCATCTAGTCTGACCTCCTGCGCATTGCAAGGCACAGAACCTCACCCACCCACTCCTGTAATAGGCCTATAACCTCTGGCTGAGTTACTGAAGGGGGCAAATCTTGATTTAAAAGATGTTAAGTTACAGAGAATCCACCAGTTACTCTAGTTCAAACAAGCAATTGACCTGTGACCCATATTGCGGAGGAAGGCAAAAAGCAAACAAACCCCAGTGTCTCTGCCAATCTGACCTGGGAAAAAATTCCTTCCCAACCCCAAATATGGTGATCAGTTAGACCCAGAGTATGTGGGCAAGACCCACCAGCCCGGCACCTGTAGGAACTCAGAGCCCTCCCCGTCTAGCGTCCCATCAGGACTAGATTTTCCTTCGCTTTTTTAATTTCTAGTTAGCAAATAGTTAAATCTCAGGCAAGCAGTTCACAGGAGGTGTCCTCTGGAATCACAGATAATTCCATCCACTGGGAGTGGTTCCCAAACAATCTAGTTTACCCAATATCTGTCACCTCACTTTAGGAGTTTAGTAGGACTGGATCATTTCCAAGCAGGAAGTTTTGTCCATAAGTGGGTTAAGAGGAGGGCGGGGTTGAGACGGGCCACTGCTGAACACAAAAACAGACATCACCTACCCAGCAGTTATAATAACTGGGCATTGTCACTGGCAGTCTACAACAGGAGAATTGCACTGTAATAAGGATTTAACCAGCACTTGGAATTGGGACCAGGTCACTCACTTCCAGCATGTAGCTGTTGCCTAGATACTGTGGTGAATGGCGTTCTGCACAACAGACAAAGACTAGACAGATCACGATAAACCCTTTTGTAATAAAAAAGGCCTGTCATCAATACTTTGGTAATCAGGGCATTTTTTTCCCCACTTAAATCCACGCAGCCTCACACTGATGTCTAGGGGCCTGCACAGCTGCAAAGCCAGGGCAGAATCTGGCCCATCGAGTGCCCATAAGAATGTTTTTTACCATGTAAAAAACGTTAAGGTCAGATCCTCTAGTGCCATACATCCATTGTGTGACATCCCGGACATATTCCGGCCAAAAGCCATTTTAACCTGCCCAAGGAGGATCACCACCACAGTGCAAGGAGAATCCTTTAGTCAGTGGCATAGACCAGACAAAAAGGGTTTTACACCCCTCAACGTCTCTGCCACAAGCATTACAGTGGAAAGGAAACATAGCCAGAAGAAAATGAACCAGGCCAGGATGCCCTGAGCTATGCTGATCCTCAGCTGTAAATTTGGATCCCTGTGGCCATCGCAGCCAGGCATAAGTTAGATCAGCCCTCACACTGCTCCTTACACAGGGCAAGAGGACTGGCATGCATAGAGCAGTAACAGGACCAGGGGAGTGGAAAGAGGAGCTTTAAAAAAGCACACAACCTAGCTTGTACTCTGTGTAGTTTAGCTGCACTCCAGGATCTGGCCTTCTATCTGTGCTTACTTGCACATGCAAAGTTAACAGTCTAGGTAGATATTTGCATGCAGGTTACCTAAGAAGCACACATCTTGCAGGAACTCTGTGCACAGTTGTAGGCAAGTGTACACTTGTGCACTTTTTCTGCATGCAAGAAAGCCTTTGTTTTCAGAAATATGGCCCTTAATGGTCTCTGCAGTTTGGCGCTGCTATGCAATAACCACGCACACCAGTAGTAAACCAAATGAAAAAAGCAGTCTCACAGGAATCTAAAAACATTTGTTTCTAACCTTGGACAACGTAGGAAAAGAATGAGTCCGTAGCTCAGATTCAATTTGGTGAGTTTGGATCCACTCAGATGGATCAAAAACAAAGTGTCCGCTGCCAATATGGCATCAGCACTCCTAGCATCCTCTAGCTCCTTTCACATTCCTTACTGCTGTCTGGGCTGGCTGCCTCCTGTCTCTTCAACCCCAGCATTGGTTCTCCACCTACCTCTCCCACCTCATAGAGGCCTCAGAGTCCTTCCACTGATCCAACCTGCTGACTGGCTGTCTCCCTCCACCCCATTGCTAGTACCAGACTTCTTTCACCCAGTCCCTCCGCGCAATACAGCAACTTCCACCCTGCAGCCCTTTCCCTGCCCCAGAGGATCCCAGCGCTACCTGGCTCCCTTCCGCACCTGCTTTCCATCCCAGTGGTATGTGTCAGGATTGGTGTCTGTCACTAACACATGGCCATTCTCCATTATTGATGAATCCCACCCCAGAGTTTCATCAGATCCAGAATATCAAGTTATGGATAAGTTAACACGACTGGCGGGTTGCAAATTGGAGAATCACAGATCATTCACTTGGATTTCCTTAACCAGAACAGGCCTGATTCTCTCTCCTCCATTTCAGCCTGACAGCAACATAACACCATCACAGTCGACGGATGCAGGCAGTGCAATGGAGCAAATCTGCCGTGGGTGTCAATTGGCACAGCTCCATGGAGGTCAGTGAAGCCACTGACTTCAAAGGAGCTATGAGGACTTACACCAGCCAAGGTGTAAGTACAAACAAATGTTGGCAGACGGTCAGCGAGCATCACAACAGCCCAGTCAGCCCAGCGCTCACTAGCAGCTCTGCCAGCCAAGCCGCTGGAGGGTGGGAAGGAGCATCCCCCCACAGCAGTGTCCTCCAATAGCAGTGGAGACATTATGGCTACAAAGGCCAGGCACAGGTATAATGCCTGCAAACGTGCTACAGGGAGCATGACTGCGGGTTGCCCTTTCTACAGTTCCCCCCCCCCGCCCAAAAAAAAAAAAAAAAAGTACAGCTTGGTCTCTCACAAGCATGGTGATCTTTGCACATGTGAGTGTGGCAGGGACCATGACAATGCCACCCACTCAGGCAAGTCCCCTCTGGAGCACTGGATACTTTCAGCATCCCTAGCGGTCAGAGAGCACTGGTAGCTTTATTATAGCTGTCTCGTGTGTTGGACAATTACAGTTTGATCTTTAAAAGCACCTTCCCGCCTGACACAACTTGGTCTCATGATTAATTAGACAGGTGCAAGCCAGACATCAAGTACAGCAACATACCATCTCTGACAGGGACAGCCCTATGAATGTGCCAAGCACCTGGCTCAGTAGTTCTCAAACTTTTGTCCTAGCGACCCCTTTCACACAGCAAGCCTCTGAATGCGACCCCCCTTATAAATTAAAAACAACACTTTTTTTTATATATACACATTTAACACTATTATAAATGCTAGAGGTGAAGCGGGTTTGGGGTGGAGGCTGACAGCTCGTGACCCCCCACGTAATAACCTCACGACCCCCTGAGAGGTCACGACCCCCAGTTTGAGAACCCCTGGTCTAGCTGCAAAGGGCCTTCCCTTTGTGGGGCCCCTCTTTGTTAGCTTTGCTTTTCAACATGAGCTCTTCTGCCTCCACCGTGGGTGGCGGGAGGGAAGGGGTGAACTTGGGGCCTCTACTCTCTCGAGCTCCTGGGATACTCAGAGTATATCCAGAGCCAGGAGAATCAGGCTGGGAGACAACTGAAAATATATTAGAAAGCACACTGCTTGCTGGTGCAGTTAGCCAGTCAGAGGCTGCACGCTAGCTCCCCAATGTCAGTGTGCAGTGAAGAGGAGCAGTAGCACATTTCTCCTCAACTAGCACAAAGAGCAGTTACACCCTGGGGCTCCCAGTGCTGGGGCAGGGTGAATATGAGCATAAGTAGGCACAGGGGACAAAGTGTTGGACTTCTTTGAGGAAGATCAGTGCTGGGGTTCAAATACGTGGGCACTGTCATCTCAAACTTGTTTACTATTGCAATTTTCTCCTGCAGCTTTTCTCAAATGTCTTTTTCCTTTTACATTATGTGATTCCATTTTAACTGCTGCAGATTTTCCCAGAAACAACTATTAGTACAGGATGACTGCCAGTTTTTTATCACAGGTAGAATCATAGTAGATTAGGATTAGAAGAGACCTCAGGAGGCCATCTAGTTCAACCCCCGCTCAAAGCAGGACCAACCCCAACTAAATCACCCCAGCCAGGGCTTTGTCAAGCCAGGCCTTAAAAACCTCTATGAATGGAGATTCCACCACCACCCTAGGTAACCCATTCCAGTGCTTCACCACCCTCCTATTGAAATTGTTTTTCCTAATATCCAACCTAGACCTCCCCCACTGCAACTTGAGACTATTACTCCTCGTTCTGTCATCTGCCACCATTGAGAACAGCCTCTTTGGAACCCCCCTTCAGGTAGCTGAAGACTGCTATCAAATCCCCCCTCACTCTTCTTTTCTGCAGACTAAATAAGACCAGTTCCCTCACCCTCACCTCATAGGTCATGTGCCCCAGGCCCCTAATCATTTTCATTGCCCTCTGCCAGACTCTCTCCAATTTGTCCACATCCTTTCTGTAGTGAGGGGCCCAAAACTGGACGCAATACTCAAGATGCAGCCTCACCAGTGCTGAAGAGAGGGGAACAATCACTTCCCTCGATCTGCTGGCAATGCTGCTACTTATACAGCCCAATATGCCGTTAGCCTTCTTGGCAACAAGGGCACACTGCTGACTCATATCCAGCTTCTCGTCCAGTGAAATCCCCAGGTCCTTTTCCGCAGAACTGCTGCTTAGCCAGTCGGTCCCCAGCCTGTAGCAATGCATGGGATTCTTCCGTCCTAAGTTTGGGACTCCACACTCGTCCTTGTTGAACCTCATCAGATTTCTTTTGGCCCAATCCTCCAATTTGTCTAGGTCACTCTGGACCACACCCTCCAGCATATCTACCTCTCCCCCCAGCTTAGTGTCATCCCTTGCTAGCTGTAACTCCAATTGTGTTTTGGCCTTCCTGATTACACCCCTGCATGCTTGAGCAATATTTTTATACTCCTCCCTGGTCATCTGTCCAAGTTTCCATTTCTTGTAAACTTCGTTTTTGTGTTTAAGCTCATCGAAGATTTCTCTGTTAAGCAAAGCTGGTCGCTTGCCATGTTTGTTATTCTTTCTGCACATCGAGATGGTTTGTTCCTACGCTCTCAATAAGGCTTCTTTAAAATACAGCCAGCTCTCCTGGACTCCTTTCCCCCTCAAATTAGCCTCCCAGGGGATTTTGCCCAACAGTTCCCTCAGGGAGTCAAAAGTCTGCTTTTCTGAAGTCCAGGGTCCATACTCTGCTGCTCTCCTTTCTTCCTTTTGTCAGGATCCTGACCTCGCCCATCTCCCGATCACTGCTGCCCAAGTTGCCATACACTTCTACTTCCCCTACCAATTCTTCTCTGTTTGTGAACAGCAGGTCAAGAGGAACACAGCCCCTAGTTGGTTCTTTCAGCACTTGCACCAGGAAGTTGACCTAAACACTCTCCAAAAACTTCCTGGAACTTCCAGCAGATGTCAGGGTTATTGACGTCCCCCATGAAAACCAGGGCCTGTGATTTGGAAACTTCTGTTAGTTGTCCAAAGAAGGCCTCGTCTACCTCCTCCTCCTGGTCTGATGATCTATAGCAGATGCCCACCACAACATCACCCTTGTTGCTCTCGCCTCTAAACTTAACCCAAAGACTCTCAACAGGCTTTTCTCCAGTTTCATACTGGAGCTCTGAGCAATCATACTGCTCTCTTACATACAGTGCAACTCCTCCACCTTTTCTCCCTAGCCTGTCCTTCCTGAACAGTTTATACCCATCCATGACAGTGCTCCAGTCACGTGAGTTACCCCACCAAGTCTCTGTTATTCCAGTCACATCTTGCTAGCTAATGAGCAGGACCCACCACACCACACATGGAGAAGAGATATAAAACAGCAAAATCAATTCTTCGGAAATAAGGTGTTAGTTTTTATTTTCTTACATTGTGCGGCTCCGTGTCCAAAGCGATAAATGTTTATGGAAGAAGGTACTGGCTTTATAAATATCACTGCACCTTCCTTCTTGTTTCTATTTCAGGCATAAATAGTTATTGAAGGCAAATCACAGCTCTGTGTAGGTGTGTCAGAATTGATTCAGCAGAGAAATATGCATGGCTGAAGACACAACATCCCTACGGAAACAGAAGAAATGTTGTACCCTGTCTACCCAATTTATGGAAATCTCTCCTTTGATGTTTACATGACCGTATAACACAATCCAGCTAGTTGCTGTAACCGGTTTACCTCAAATCACTTGCCTAACATTAATCATGTACACTCAGTGTGCATGCGTGTGTGTGTATATGCATATGCATGCACATGTGCATACACCCCCCCACACACACACACACCATATAGATGATAATCATGCACATATCGATGATAATCATGCACATATCTATGCACACTCAATATTGGGGCAGATGCTCATCTGGTGTAAATTTTCACAGGTCCATTACTATCAATAGAGTTATGACAAATTACTCCAGAGGAGGGTCTACCCCATTACACACACACAGTGGAAATTCTGAATGTGCAGTCCTTAACTCTTCACAGACCATCAGCCGTTGAAAGTGATGATTTGTGGATTTCAGACTTAGAAAACCTATGTCCACAATATCACAAAATACTAACGATGTCCACATGGGTATTACACTACCAAATCAATGTATGATTTTTATAAATGTATATGATTAACTCAATAAAAACAAACCACATTCAGATTGCATATATTCACTCTTCTGCCACAGAGCTCTGATAGCATAAAATAAAATCTGAGTCAGTGTAGCATAGTATAATGCACATTTCTAGAATATGTTAAAAACCCTATTTTCAGTAGAATCTTATATAGCCAAATACTCATTATTTCCCCCAGCCTCCCAAAAAATAAAATCCCAGTATCTAAATCAGGGTTATGATTACCCTCAAATGGCATCATTTACATTAAAAAAGTATCCTGCAAATTCAAAACTCCATTTACACAAATAAATTATGAGTCTCCCATTCTATTCAGATAAACGTGGCTTTACATTATTGCTCAACATGTTTATGGCATTTAATGAATACTGGCCTTTATTTATAAAATATTATGCCTTGGAATGACATCCAAAGATTTAATAGCCATTTTAATTGCTGTTTTTGACTTCATAAGGAGCAATCTAGAAGAAACACTGGATTTTTACAGGGCAATGATCTAATGTGCTGTGTATACTGCACCAAAGTATTCCTATTGTTTATTTCTCTGTTTTTGGTTCTCTCTGCTCTTGCTTATGCAAAGACTCCAGGGGGAATATTACTAAATTATTCTTGAGTGAACATGGGCTTTTGTGAAAGGGCACTGTATAAAAAACACACACTTTTAGTTCAAACCTCATTAAGAAATGTGCACCGTAGACATTGTCAATTTTGGAATAGGGAGTTGCAAAAGAAAGGAAACATTTCTACTTTTCCCATTACCAGAATGAAATCCAGCAGGTCCATATATGAAAAGATTCAAAGCCCTTCACACTAGAGATTTGGCAGAAACTTACAGTTTGACATTATCTTAAAAGGTAGTAAATGCAGTTTCTAGCATTTCTAAGCTATCCTAATAGCAGTTGTATTATGAGGCCTCTCAAACATCTTATAAATATAATGGAAAATTTGGTTTTAGTCTTATTGGTCCTCCAGAAAAAATGTACATGGTACATAATGTGATATCTCTTATTTGGAGTAAAAGGTCTATTTGTCTATTATAGGTATTTATTTGCAAAAAGAAAAGGAGTACTTGTGGCACCTTAGAGACTAACCAATTTATCTGAGCATAAGCTTATGCTCACGAAAGCTAATGCTCAAATAAATTGGTTAGTCTCTAAGGTGCCACAAGTACTCCTTTTCTTTTTGCGAATACAGACTAACACGGCTGTTACTCTGAAACCAGGTATTTATTTGTGCATATCAAGGAGAGAATACATCTTCTTAGACCGTTACTAAAGACAAAACAGAGCTGTAAAGGTCAAAATTTGTATACAATCACTACTAAATGGTTTGTCCAGCTGCAAATTTTGGATTGGGTCTGACCACCCCCAAGATTTGAGGGATGTTTGAATCTGGGGATTTGATTGGGATCCATCTCCAATATTTACATCTTTTGGTAAATGTGCTTAACACATTAAAGCCTGGATGGGTGGAGCATGAGGACACTGCAACTGGGACATGCTTCCCAGATCAGGTAGACAGAGATGCACTAGCTCTGCTTAAGATAGCACACTTATGGAGGGGATGGTATGCTGAGATGGCCTTCAATGGCAGGTGGCCCATCTGCCACTGCTAGCAGCAAATATCCCCAATGGCTGGTGATGGGACACTAGAGGAGGAGGGTTCTGAGTTACTATAGAGAATTCTTTTCCCACTTGTCTGGCTGGCGGGTCTTGCCCACATGCTCAGGGTCCAACTAACTGCCATATTTGGGGTTGGGAAGGAATTTTCCCCCAGGTCAGATTGGCAGAGACCCTGGGGGTTTTCGCCTTCTTCTGCAGCATAGGGCACAGTTAATTGCTTGTTTGAACTAGAGTAAATGGTGGATTCCCTGCAACTCGAAGTCTTCAAATCAAGATTTGCCCCCTTCAGTAACTCAGCCAGAGACTAGGGGGGTCTATTACAGGAGTGGGTGGATGAGGCTCTGTGGCCTGCAATGTGCAGGAGGTCAGACTAGGTGATCATGATGGTTCCTTCTGGCCTGAAAGTTTAGGAGTCTAAAAATAGCAGAGGAGCCAGGGGTAGCATGGGTGGCAGCTTGTGCTAGCCACCTGAGTACATACCCAGGGATCCAGCCAGATTTGTACTCAGGCAGCTGGCCCCAGCTGCTCCCTGTGCTACCCCTGGCTACATGGCTACTTTTAGCGTGCATGTGTCTGTCGACCTGTGCTGGGCACAGGGTGATCAGATGTCCCGATTTCATAGGGACAGTCCTGATTTTGGGGGCTTTTTCTTATATAGGCACCTCCCCACCCCCGTCCCGATTTTTTACACTTGCTATCTGGTCACCCTAGCTGGAAAGCACACTGCAGTGTAGACATACCCAGAGAGTCATTTCAAATCAAAACAAAATGGACAAATTACATAAAGGAGTACAACAAAGAGAAACACAGTCCAGATGTTAGATAAACCGTCACTTTAAAAAAAAAAAAAAAACACACAACTTTTTTCAAGGAACATTTTGTAGGCAACCTTGTTGGGTGTCCCAACAGAGAGGCCAAACGCTGAATGGGCCTTGGGGACTGAACTGCCATTAATGGCCATCAGAGGCCAAGGCTCAGGCAAACTAATGGTTTTACTAGACCACACACTCACACTTTATGCTTTGGAAGACCCATCACAAGCCAAAAATGTTAACTGCTTCAAGATTCAGCAAGGACTATAACCCATCTATACTCAACCCTTCCCCTTATTTAAAATTCCAGATTAATAAGCACCTCCGAAGAATGGGGGGAATTTTACTTTGACTCACAGGGCGATTATTATTGTTTATAAGACACACCTACTAATTTTATACTGAATACAGGCACACATGAATCACGGGCATGTGACAAACTTGGACACAATGAATGTAGCACATAGCGAATCTTGAAAATTGCAAAGAAATTTATTGTTAATTATTCATTTCCACCCCTGGGTATGTGATTAAACTGTTATTCAAAACTAAAAGAGGATACTGGAAAGGTTTACAATAGTTCCCTTTTTAAAGGGGTAACCTATAAAGAAGTGGAATGTTTTGAAGCCACTGAATACAGTAACTCCTCACTTAACAATGTAGTTACGTTCCTGAAAAATGCAACTTTAAGTGAAACGATGTTAAATGAATCCAATTTTCCCATAAGATTTAATGTAAATGCGGGGGGTTAGGTTCCAAGGAAATTTTTGGGGGGCAGACAAAAGGCATTATATACTGTACTGTACTGTGGTTGCGAAGTGTCCCTGGCTTACCCCACACAGGCACAGCCTGCTGCAGGCAAGGACACTAGGAAGCACCTTCGCAACAGCAGTGGCAGCTTATCCAGAGAAGAACAGGCGCTGACTTTGCCAGGGGATGCTCCAGGCCCGCCTCTTCCCGTCCCTGCTCCACTCCAGGCCCACCTCTTCCCACCCCCACTCCACCTCCTCTCCGGAGACACGGTGCTTCCCTGCTCCGCCCCTCCCTACCAGAAAGTGCTAAGTGCTGCCAAACAGCTGTTTGGCAGTGGGGGAAGCACTGGGAGGGAGGGGGAGGAGGCGGAGAAGAGGAACTTGTGCAATGCTCCCTTGTAAAGTCGCTGCTCTTCCACATGCAGTGGACAGAGCAGGCAGCCAAAACGACGTTATAAGGGAACATTGCACAACTTTAAACGAGCATGTTCCCTAATTGAGCAGCAACGTAACTTTGAAACAACATTAAGCGGGAGGACATTAAGTAGGAGGAGTTACTGTACTTAGGATCCAGACACTGCCCTCAATCAATGCATGCAAATACTTATGAAATCAGTAGGAGTTTGACAGCAGATGAAAACATATAAGGGCCTTACGCTGTTAAAAAAAAAAAAAAAAAAAAAAGCAAAAAACAAACCAACCAAGCAGTAAAAGTAAGCTTCACCTGACATTTTGTATCATGTTTTTCATCCAGCATGATCTCAGTGCACACTTCAAGCTGCTTCAGAACTACACAAACATGCACAGGAATCCCTGAAAATGCAGCCACATATGATGTGAAATATAATAGAATCATAGAATCATAGAATATCAGGGTTGGAAGGGATCTCAGGAGGTCATCTAGTCCAACCCCCTGCTCAAAGCAGGACCAATCCCCAATCAAATCATCCCAGCCAGGGCTTTGTCAAGCCTGACCTTAAAAACTTCCAAGGCAGGAGATTCTACCACCTCCCTAGGTAACGCATTCCAGTGCTTCACCACCCTCCTAGTGAAAAAGTTTTTCCTAATATCCAACCTAAACCTCCCCCACTGCAACTTGAGACCATTACTCCTTGTCCTGTCCTCTTCTACCACTGAGAATAGTCTAGAACCATCCTCTCTGGAACCACCTCTCAGGTAGTTGAAAGCAGCTATCAAATCCCCCCTCATTCTTCTCTTCCGCAGACTAAACAATCCCAGTTCCCTCAGCCTCTCCTCATAAGTCATGTGTTCCAGACCCCTCATCATTTTTGTTGCCCTTCGCTGGACTCTCTCCAATTTATCCACATCCTTCTTGTAGTGTGGGGTCCAAAACTGGACACAGTACTCCAGATGAGGCCTCACCAATGTCGAATAGAGGGGAACGATCACGTCCCTCGATCTGCTCGCTATGCCCCTACTTATACATCCCAAAATGCCATTGGCCTTCTTGGCAACAAGGGCACACTGCTGACTCATATCCAGCTTCTTGTCCACTATCACCCCTAGGTCCTTTTCCGCAGAACTGCTGCCTAGCCATTCGGTCCCTAGTCTGTAGCTGTGAATTGGGTTCTTCCGTCCTAAGTGCAGGACCCTGCACTTATCCTTATTGAACCGCATCAGGTTTCTTTTGGCCCAATCCTCCAATTTATCTAGGTCCCTCTGTATCCTATCCCTGCCCTCCAGCGTATCTACCACTCCTCCCAGTTTAGTATCATCCGCAAATTTGCTGAGAGTGCAATCCACACCATCCTCCAGATCATTTATGAAGATATTGAACAAAACCAGCCCCAGGACTGACCCCTGGGGCACTCCACTTGACACCGGCTGCCAACTAGACATGGAGCCATTGATCACTACCCGTTGAGCCCGACAATCTAGCCAACTTTCTACCCGCCTTATAGTGCATTCATCCAACCCATACTTCTTTAACTTGCTGACAAGAATACTGTGGGAGACCATGTCAAAAGCTTTGCTAAAGTCAAGAAACAGACCTGATTCTCATTCTTACTCACCACTCTGGCAGCGTAAAGGTGCCTTAAAGTGTGTGTGAATGCTTACCCTAACTGTAGGAGGTAGATAACCAAAAAGTTGAAAGCAGAAAGCCAATGGGAATTTGGCCAGGACATCAGGGCTAATACTAACAATACTGTCAACTCCCAGCACTCAACAATCATGAGATTTTTATTTTATTTTTTTAAATAAAAGAGGGTGTTTTTCTTTGCCTTCTGGATGCACCTGGCCACAATTCTGAGCTTTTCTTTGCAACCGTGAGATCTAGAAATTTACTTATTCTTCTTAATGAAAGCCAAGATTCTCCCATAATCACTTGACTCTAGGAGCCGGGGCTACAAGGAAAACATTAAATATCATGAGACTTACAATAGAATTGTGAGAGTTGGCAACACTTATTCCCTTGCCAGAAATAGCACAAGAATACAATTGGCCTCTCTTATTTTTCCTCCAAAAGATGGGCACTCCCCACAGCAGCTCCGCTCTCTCCGCTACGACACTGGTTCAGCATTGCCTCAAATGGAACAGTGTCTCCAGCACTATTTGCAGCACCCTGAATTTTCCTTGAAGGTGCATCTTCGAGGTATTCACCAGGCCTTTCCCTGCTTAGCCTATGAAAGCCAGTGAGATCACAGCCCACAGTAGTATGGTCACCTGCAAATTATGATTATCGTAGTACCTAAAGACAGACCAAGAATGAGGCCCCATTGTATTAGGCACTGTACAGACACAGTAGTAGATGGTCCCTGCCCTGAAGAGCTGACAAGCTAAATAGACACGACAGACACAGGGGAGGGTGCCAGGCTATAACGTACAAGCAGAGAGAACAATGTGATGTTAGGGCTATGTCTATTTAATTTTTGGGGTGAGATTTTGTTGAGAGGGAATGGCCTAAACAGTGAGACAAAGGAAGGGAGAGGCAACATTGAAGGGATGGGGTGAGGAGACAAGGCAGAGGACAAAAAGAAGGGAGGAGAAATGGGGAGCATAGAAGGCAGATGGAGTTGAGGTGAAGAAACTATCGGGGGGTTGGAGCAAACAGCCAATCAGCATAGAGCAGAGAAAATCCAGAGTCAGAACTAGGATGTCATCTGTCTTGGGTCCTTGCTGAAGCTGCTCCTCTGTCTGCTCCCACCAGCTCCAGTATCTTTGGTCCTTGGTGTTGGCTCATCCCTAGAATTTCTTTCTTCCAAGCCCATGTGGCTCAGGGGAGAGGGCGTCCCAGTGTCCCTGAAGGGGAAGAGGGTTATTCCTGCACACTTCTAGGCCCTGCACATTCCTAGGAAGTGCATGGGAAGGGGGGAGTGGTAGTCCTAGCTTGGACCCATCTAATGAAACTGTTATCCTCAATAAGGGAATTGCTTTTACAAATGGTGAATGACTAATATTTAAAAGGAAGAAAATAAGGGGGATAACGTATGGTTAAGTACAATGGAACCTGTCACCGCCCAGTGGCGACACTTCATCTCAAGCAATGTAAAACAGTTTATTTGTTGCTTTATCTCCATTAAATGTCCACTCGTTGGCCACTGAGTGGCCTGAGGAGGGGTTCATTTCAAGCAGATTTCTGTTATTTGGAACTCATCAGCATGGAGGTGGCAATGCTGTTTGTCCCCCATGGGGAACAGAGGCAGTGGCAGTTAGCTCTAGTACAACCAGTCACTATTTTTCAAATAAAGCAGGTTTTTCATCAAAAAGAGGTGTCCTTTCTTCAGATATCTTTTCTTTTCAACAAAAAAGTCGATTGTCAAAAACTGAAAAATGGCATGCTCTTTTTTAAAAAATTATTTTTTAAACCCAGTTTTTTTGAGAAAAAAGAATCCATTCCAATAACCATTTTGATAACGCTTTTGATCAAATTAAGAATATTAGCGATATGAAAAAATGGGTCCGTTCTGAACACTCCAGAAACACAAAAACATTGAAAAATTTTCCCATGAAAATAATGGTTTCCACCCACTCTAATGACCAGCCATTCTTTGTTTATGGAGCAAGAAAGAAAGAAAAGCTACCAATACTGGATCTGTCTAATTCTGTGGGTTGGAGGGCTAGAGAAAGAAGGTATTGCTGCCAGATGCTCTTCTCATGGTCCCCACGCTATCCTGCTTCTCTGGGGGTAGGAAGGAGAAGGAATAAGCAGTGGCTGCCTGATTTTCCTAACTCCAAATTCACCACCAGTCAATTTTCTTCTTAAATCTTTAGTAAAAAGATATCGATGTTTGTTGAGGCACTGGATGAGGATGAAGTATCGGGTTCACTGTATTTTATAACTGGTATTTTAAAGAGAAATGTTTTAATTTGGCTTTATTTTAAAGTCAGTTTGTTGGTATGGAAAAGGGCCCATTGAATTAGAAGCAGGTTTATTTCTATAGAAGCAAAGAACATCCCTGCTGAAAATGCCTCCTTTAACACACCTGAAAACAAACATCCGATCACCAGCCATTCGACCCTCTCTATTCTCTGGCATCTGGCAACAGGAGCAGGAGACAACACAGTTAATGGCATACAGGCAGACTCAGAACAGCATGTAATGCATATTGACTGGGTATGATTCATTTTACAGGCTATGAACCACGCTAGACAGAAGGAGGAACCGGATTGGTTCACCAGATTTTGGAGTCATGAGGACAGCCAAAACAACAGGTCATGGGTCAACCAGACACGCTCCTCTTGTTTTTATAAAAACAGTGACACATACCACACATTACTTTGGTAATTACAGGCACCTGGCCATCACACAATGCATCCATGATAACCACACACCTCGGCCAGTGTTGTGTTAGTCAATTTATCCCCCCACCAGTAGATTGTCCAACTGCAGGATTAAAAGATTAACGTTTTAAAGAGCTAAATACTGAACTGGATTCTGATCTCTGAGTGACTCCAAATGCAGAGCCCCTGGATGTTTGAGGGGGAGAGCAGGAGGGACATACTACTCTAACAAATATCTGAAGGGTGTAACCACACAGGATTGACAGCAATTAGTTAGAGTTGTAGGAGGCGTAAATTTAAGAGCAGTAGGATGGCATTAAGAACAGGAAAATTTGAGATGAACATCAGGGAAAACATTCTGAAAGGGAGCTTGAATTAATAGTAGAACAGTCTCCTAGGAAAAACAGTGGAAGTCCCCATGCTTGGGATATTTAACATTAGACAGGACGAATGTACAATAGGGAACTCACAGTGGCAGGAATGTAGAGTGTATGAGTCTTTTCCATCCCTAATTTCTAGGAGGCAGGTTCTCAGTAAATCAGCAGCACTCCACTTACATCAATTGATATACACCAGCTGAGGATCTGCCCTATGATTCGCTATATTGCGACTGCCTGAGGGGCGGGGGGGGCAAAATACCATGTTCAGCTGTGCCAAATCAGAATGGCAGGAAACAGATTTTTTTTAATTCCATGCCAGGCTGAGTAATTAAATAAATAAATAATAAATAAATAGAGCGGACATCAGTTCCTCAACAGACATTCAGCTACCTCTGCATGTAAATATATATTGTCAAAACATTTCTTATAAGGCATTCCCTACTTGTATGCCTTTTATTCTGAGATACCCTCCCCTTCTCCTTCCCCTGGGCTCTTATCTCCTTGCACATGTTCTGCCTCACAAGAAATAACCATAACAAACTGTGATTTATAGCCAACTTGGAAAATGTGATGACGTCCAGGGTTCCATTTGAATTCCTTTATGCTTGCAAAGTTTAGACACTGTCCTAAAAGCTGCCAAAGCATTCTTAGCAGGAAGTCAGCAGAAGAGGAAAGATAAGGGTATTGCTGGGGCTTGGATACATTCCTTGCCATATGTTTTGTTTTCTTCCCTTTCATGCTTTAATATTCAACTAGAAAAGAATCTTCCCTAACTTAAGCTTCCTGTTCTTCCCCTCCACTTCCCCCAAAACAAAAAACAAAACCAAGCAGTCTCAAATATGTTTTCTTAACCAAAGCTAGGCCAGGGGTAGGTAGGTGTTCAGGGAGCACCAGGAGTGATGATTCAATATAGAATTTTTTAAATAGTCATTTAAAGAAAACTTGTACATGATTTGGAACTATTAAGCTGCACACACGGTTAGGTTATACCATCATGTGATACTGCTACCATTAATCTCGTGCTCAGTTCCCCCCACCTTTCTCTCCTACTTGCTGTTCTGCTGACTCGTTATATCATGTCTTGAATTAGATTGTAAGGTTTTTGGGGTAGGGACTAAAACTGTTTGGGAATTTTTTTGTCAAATCCTTATTTCAGCCAAACCAAAACTGTAAAACAGAGTCTGCTTTGACAAATTTCCCCGAGTGGAACAGGTCAAGAAAAAAATTTGATACTTTGAAACAAAAAGTTATTGTGAACTGGACATTTGCACATTTTGTTTTGAAAATGTAAACTAAATTGACTGGGGGAAAAAAGTGGTTTTTTGGGGAAAAAAAAGGTTGAAACTGGAATGAAACATTTCATTTTAGAAATTGCAAAATGTTTTGATTGACCAGAAACCAAAAGGGTTTTCAGTTGGTGACTATTTTTGAGATTTCGGCCTTTTGTCCCAACTCATGATGGAAAAACATTTTCAACTCTCAGAACTATTCCCAGGATGTGAAAACTATTTCCTGACCAGCTCTAGAAGATCCACCAATGAACTTGTACTGCACAGTGGGGCCCCTCTCCTGGTTGTGTGCCACTGTAGTTATAAAATACTTGAGACACAAGGTGGGTGAGGTCATATCTTTTACTGGACCAACTTCTGTTGGTGAAAGAGATGCTTTTGAGCTACACAGAGCTCTTCTTCAGGATCTCATCTCTTTCACCAACAGAAGTAGGTCCAATAACAGATATTACCTCAGCCACCTTGTCTCCCTAATATCCTGGGATCAACACAGCTACACCACCACTGCAAAATAAAATATTTATCTAAGAATCATCTTGGGCCAGATAGCCCCGTGCAGTGAGGCTTCTTTCCACTGCACCACTTGCCTAAATTGGCCCAGAAGCTGGTATAACTAGACCAGGAAGAATCTCCCAAGCAAGAGAGTGATCTTCCAATGGCACAGAGATGATATATGGGGCGCATATGCCACATCCCCTTCTTTATTACAGGCTTGGCAAGGGAAAAGGGCATGATCAGAGGAAAGACGACGTGGACAGGATGCCCCTGTGCATCATAGGGGCATAGGACTGGAATGGACATCCTAGCTCATATAGTCCATCCCCCATTATCGCAGACAACCCCGTCATATAATCCCCTCATAAACATATCATGTTCGTTCTTAAAGCTAATTAAGTTGTTTGCCCCCCCAATACTCATATTTAGATGCTGTTCTAGACCCTCATCCCTCTGATGGTTAGAAGCCTTTTCATTGCCAGTCTCAATATATATTATTCTTGTGCCAACATTTTCCTTTGACTTAATTAGCTCTTCTCCCTCCATGGTAGTTACATCTCTGCTGTATTTAGAGAGGGCAATCATGTCCCCTCTCAACCGTCCTTTTGCTAGGGTAACCAAGCCACACTCTTTTAGACTCCTCTTTTAGACCCCAGTCCCACAACCTGCGCAGTGCGGAGTTCAGCCGTAGCCATGGATTTGGACCATTGAGAACAACAAAGTCAGCCACCAGCGAAGGGAAAGTTTTAATGTCTTAAATTTGCTCTTTTCCCCGTTGCCAGCTGAATAAAACTTGCAAAACCTGACTCTGGTTACCACTAAAGTTGCCTTTCCTTTTCACACCTACATTTGGTGGCACAAATAATTTCTGTCACTCTCTTGTGCCCTAGTATGTGTGGCCTCATTTTTGTTCCTGCCATGATTCCTGGATGCAATCTAGGCCATTTAGATGTCCAAATACCTTACTGAGAAACCCAAGTGACAGTAAACTCACCTGCAATTATCTAAGCTCACAATTGTGTAGGTACAAAAAGGGAGGCTCAGTGAAGATCTTACTGATAATTTGGCCTACAGAAACTAGTGCACTCAGGCTGCTAACTTATACTTACACTTGTACATATTGTGCAAAGCATGTTGATATGTTCCTCTCACTTACATAACAATCTTTCTGCCCCCACACAGCCATCAAGTACAGTAGGTTACTTGTAGAGCACGGTCAATACTGCCAAAAGAGATGAGGAGTATCCACTCAAACAAACAGCCCTAATTTGCCACAACCCTTTAATTAACTTTCCACAAACTGTTGCATGAGCACATTTGTCTTCATAAAACTGTCTGCAGAAACTGAAAGCATTGCAAACGCCCACCACAAATATGTATTTGTACAAATGTCATTGGTGGAAGTGTTCACATAGCTGTCCTTAAAGTTTGTTGCAGGTGTGACAAAATCACACCACAGGAACCATGAATACTCAGACAATAGTCATGCTGCAGAGCAGAGCTGAGCAAATACTTGATCTTTTGGTTCAGCGGCTGAAATGATTCCCCCCCCCCCCCCGCCCCAAATGGTTAATTTTAAACTGAAACTAGTTTTTGTGTGTGTTTTTCCTCACAGAATTTGTTCAGGTCACATGATATTTTCAAACAAAACAGTTTGTTTCCAAATGAAATGTCAAAACGATTCATGTAGAAAATGTCAAAATGAAATATTTTGACTTTGACAAAAGAATTTCACATTTTATTTTCAAGCAAAATTAGTCGCCAAATTCAACCTGACTTCAAGAATAGTTTCAGTCACCCCAAACCAGCAACTTACTCGTTCTTTGAAAAAGTTTCACCCAGATATTTTGAATAATGGGGTCAGCAACCCATACGCTGAAATGCATTCACAAATATATTCAGCTAACAAATAAATTGGTCCGAACTGAAGCCTGCTCCTGGATAATTTGTGAACAAGAAAGGGGTTAAATATGTCACATAAATTACTTGCTAAAAATAGACCCCCCAGCTTTAGTCATTTGCATTTGTCTCTGTGCTGCTAGTAACATTGGCACGAAAGACAGCAGAAGCTTTTGTTTATTCTTCCTGCTTCTAGTCCTCCAGATGTTCAAGTCAAGCTCATTTTCTTTAAAGTTTTATTTACATATTTGATGAAATCTCAGCCGAATGCCTAAACTGACTAGAGTTACTGTCATACTGTAAGATGACCATCTAGGTCCTGAGAGTTCTAAACATGCCCAGCACATCTTTCCAGCCATCAAGTACATAAATAACTCATTCTATTCAGTAATGTTTTGCCAAAGAAGAGGCTCCCACAAAAATGTCCTCCCACTCCCAACCAGTGGTAACCACCACCTACCAGAATACAACTGCTTGCAGAGGAGGATCTAAATCATTTGTTTTCCTAGTTAAACAGTGCTTAAATCAGAACCAACAAGGAAGGCAGCACCATTTAGCAAACAAGCTTATCTTAAATGGATTTGCTGGAAACGCTTTTACTTGATTTCTGAAAAAAACAGATGGAGTATATATCACGAATAGCACATGGTTCAACTTGTGTCATTGGAATTGGGGCTGGGGTTCGACATTTGCAGGGAGAAGCAGAGTTCTATCCTCCCGTGTGATTTGCTTTTAAATACCTTCTCTTTTGTGCAATCCAGTTTATTCCAAAGATGAAAATGAGCCCTTCAAATATATTGTCAGAGCCCCAGGAATAAGACAGTTCAGGGGAGGAGGGGATGATTTAACAGTTCCCAAAGAGTGAGTGATCTCCATTAGCTCCATAAGAAACAGAGATTTCACCCCAACATTTTCTATGAAAGCAAGCACCAGCACAATGCAATCCTGTCACGTTAACCCTTGAGTTTCTAGCAAATCAGTGGAAATTGCATCAGCTGTAGACTTCTTCCCAACAGGAGAGAGTTGAGGCTTTTTCTGTGGGTGAGAGATGGGAATGGAGAGTAGACGTTTACAGATTGCAGGTGGAATGGATAGCAGAAAAAGGACAGCCCGAGAACTGGAACCCTGGATCAAAGACTTAATAGGTTATTACTATACAGCATTCAACCCTGCTTGATGGACATATGTGTCATCACCACAATACATTGTGCTTTTGAATGGCTCTCAGCTGCCACTAGTTCTCTCTTCTATAGTTCCCTTAAATAGAAATATATTAGTCCCCAGCTCTATGGTACAATGATTATACCCCAGTGGCAGGGCCGGATTAACTCTCCTGTGGGCTGGGGCTATTAGATTTTGTGGGAGCCCTGTATACAAGTCTTTTTTCTGGGAGGGAGTTTGGTGCAGGAGGGGGCTGCGGCAGGGGATTGCGGTGCAGGAGCAGGTGTGGGGTCTGGGAGGGAGTTTCGGTGCAGGGGATTGGAGTGGAGGAGGGGGTGCAAGGCGCAGGCTCCGGGTGGGAGGCGCTTACCATAGTCAGCTCCCAGCCGGTGGCACAGCAGGGCTCAAGCTGCCTGCCAGCCTGCCATATTCCCATGCTGGTCCCGGAAGCGGCTGGCTGCTAGCACGTCTGTGCAGCCCCTGAGGGGAGGGAGGCAGCAGGTCTCCATGCACTGCCTGTGCCCACAAGTGCCACCCCCATTGCTCCCATTGGCCGGGAACTGGCCAATGGGAGCTGTGGGGACAGTGCTTGGGGCGAGGGCAGCGCGCAGAGCCACCTCCCCCCTGTCAGGGGCCCCAGAGACATGCTAGCAGCCAGCTGCTTCTGGGAGCAGCATTGGGCCACAGCATGCAGGCAGCCTGCCTGAGCGCCCCTTTCAGCGGCCCAGAGATTGCTGCTTGGGATTTATTTTTGCAGGGTCCCGGGCTGCAGCCCCTAAAGCCTGTGCCTTAATCCGGCCCTGCCCAGTGGAATGGTAGGGAAAATTAACTGTGCATTTCAAGCCTGTTAGGAACATGTTGAAATGTTTCCAGTGAGGGAAAGGGTAACTTTCACTGGAAATCTGAAGGAAATTATTCTTTATTAGTAGTATGACAATAGAGCCTAGAGGTTTCAACCAAGAGAGGCAACGCTGAAGCCTCCCTCCCCCAGGCCCGCAGAGTTAATGACTGCTGGTCTGCCATTACCTTTGCTGTTACCAAGTGCTTTCTACTGCCCACTTCTGTAGCACCTCGCAAGCTAATGGAGTCCTCCACAGTTGTCCCATGATTTCCTACAGGGTGTTGTCCACTTAGTGTGGTTAATAAACAAGGTGTCAATAGCGGCTGCAATTCAAACAGCTGAATCTTACATGCTGTTTACTGGGCTTGTGAAATGGAAATAATACTTCTTTTGTCTGTTCTTCAGAATGGAAGCCCTTTGGAGCAGCGACTGCCTGTTGCTACATACCTGTGCAATGCCAAGCACAAGGACCCCTTGAGCGCCGCGGGATTGCGGGACACAGCTCACGGTTGATGTGAGCACTACACGATCATTGCTTAACCAGGCACTTCCATGACATTCTCCCACTGGATGTGGAGCCATGCTCATTTTACATCTAGTGGCCCTGCACTAGTGAGGACTTTGTGACTGTAGGAATGGCCTGCTTATCTGTGTGCTCTCTTTTAGTTTAATTAGATCTGTTCCCTGCAATTCATTTGCAGCCTGTTACACAAAAACATCACAGGCTGAGGACTGCCCCAGATGGTTTTCACACTGGTCCACAGTTTATCTTGCTGGAGGATGGCCGGTTTCTCAGTTCTAGAATGCTACCACATCGCCCTTTCATCGGGGCAGCAACAGAGCAGCTGAACGGTTTAAAAGAATTGGGGGCATATTTTGTCTCAGGGGTCTCAATGCTGCTGAGTGAACTCTATTTCAGCACTCCAGGGTAGTTTCTGAATCAATGCCTGACACCTTGCCAACATCGCAAATGACTGGCCAGAAGTTTCCTTTAGCAGTGACTCAATTAGCAGTCTCAGAGCTAGGATGAGATGGGCAGCTCCTGGTGTAAGCCACACATCCATCGCCAACAAGAGTTTGTCGCAAGATATGCTGATGTTCATCCCCATCTCAGACCCTTTAAATCCAAGGCCATATGGGGGCCCTTGGCAGAGCCCCAGTCTGGGGCTTGTGTTGTCCACAGCTTTTCAGATTGGAAAAAGTGTGAAAACCTTACGACATTCTGTCTGTTTCTAATAATTTTTAATTGAATCTCATCAAAATGTTTCTGCAATGTCAGATCACATTTTGTCTGGTGAGTCAGACTGATATGCCGGCTAGCTGCTACGCTGGGTGGGGACAGAACGACTAGCTACCCTCAGAACTTTGTATTTATGGGGCCTGATTCTCTCCTGCCTTTCACCTCACATCATCACCACCACCTGTGCAAAGCAGTTGTAAAATATTACCTTTCCGACATGGGAGCATCTACACCAACTACATAGAGGTGCAAGAGCCTATACAAGGTGCAGAGTAGAGGAGAAGCAGGTTCATGATTGATAAAGGTGCAGCCTCCTGCAATTTGTTTGAATATATTTGTCGGATATTCACTCTGAAATTCCAGTGCAGTATACGAGGGAGCCAGAGCCAACTCCCATTGAAGTCAGTGTGAGCTGACCTCAAGGGGGGCTAGATCAGGCTTGTATTGCTATATTTCTATTGACACGTGCATGTATTTGGACCTTAATAGGAACTTAAAATACATTCTAGAATGTACTTAAAATGAAGCCATTGGTGTTAAGAAGAATTCTTGCTGGATCTCACTGAAACTTTCATAGCACCATATCTAAAAATAAAGAACAGTCCTCAAGGGAAAGTTCTTTTCTCGAAAAGAAAAGATCAAATAAACCACACTTACTTACCAGCTACTACATAGAGTGATTCTCACTTCTTAAAATACCAGAGTACATGCCTAATTAGATAATAAATGACATCAATAATTATTCCAGATAATGAGACAGAGGAAGGGAGAACAGAGAATTCCACACACGAACATGGCTTGATTTCTCTGGAAAGTTTACTACATTCTTCCACTTATGTCATGTCCTAGTAGAAAGTAAACATGACTATACGTAGCCCTAAGGCAATATAAAAAGACTGGATTCTTTTTAAATAGACTTACAGTTAACTTACTCTACCAAGAAGCATTTTCCATAAAGTGCTTTGAAGGTTGTTACTTATGATTTGTCTATAATACAGCAAACTGAAAGAAGCAAAAATACAGTGTTTACTTCCTGCTTCCCCCAGAAGAAACTATTGATAACCACACACTTCATTAACATAAGCAACTTTTCCTGCCTCTTCTCAACAAATTTCCTCAGTGCTTTGAGGCTTCTGGAAGTTTGTTTGGCTTATATCTTTGTAAACACAACTAGACCAAATATTCTTCTCTTACGCAATTCACTTTTCCTTTTCTTCTACTTATGGCATGTGGAACACACTTGGGCTGATATTCACGCCTGGGCAGAGGGCCTGAACAGGCCTATGTCCCACTTAATTCCTCCAAACTGGGCTTGCTTGGGACTGAAGTGAAACTTAATGGTGCATAGACTTTGTTTTGGCCCTTTGCCCAGGGGTGAATAGAACCCTTTGTGAGTATATACAAAGAAAGCACCCTGAGGTCCTGTCTACACTAGGAAATGGTTTGCCACTGTAACTAGCAGAAACACAGTTTATACCAGCAAAGACTTCTTTGGCAGCATAGCTTACACCAGGTCCCCAAACAAGATAAGTAATACCAGTAAAAGCACTGTTTTGGCTGTCATAACTGCATCTACAGTCAGGATTTTGCTAGCATAGCTTTGATGGTTACACATATGATATTTTTCTCACACACACATATCTATGCTGGCAAAACTTTTAAGTGTAGATCAGGCCTTAGTAATACTAATTTTTGCTACGTGGTAAATATATGTACACCTTTATCTAGCCCAAAAGGTGAACAAAGCTTCCACTTAGTCAACCTTCCTCAAAGTTAAAGGGAGGCCCATCAATGCCAATATTGTCAGCCCCCAAAATTGACCTAGTCTGAAAGTTGCCCCATAGGGCAGTTACTAACCTAAAGATTCTAGTTGCGTGTGTGTACATGTATGCATATATGAGAACGCTCTGGGTGGGAATGTTAAGCCCATCTTTGCATCAGCACAAAAGAAAACAAGAGCAAATGAACATCTGAGTTACTATGCTATTCAGTGAAAGAAAATTGATGCACATGTTGTGATAAAAGATAACACAATGTACTTTGATTTTGTTCCAATGAGATGCACGAGTTTGTTCTTTGTCTTTGGATTTCATGCCGCAGCAAAGACTTGTTTAAAAAAAAAACAACTGAAATTCTTAAAGGTAGATCTGATGAGATGCATCAGTTGTTGGATTGTGTGCAGTAAATGAGAAAAAACAGATATGTCACTACTTGGGATGCTCTCTACTACAGCAGGGGAAATACAGAATCTGGAGGTCAGATATGGCAAGTAAGAAGGAAATAATTTGCAACTATTGTTTTCAAATGTATTAAAATATAGACATTACAAATACAAAAATATTCTGCTGGTCATTTGTAATCAATTTTTCTGTCTTTCCAATTTTTCCATTCTGCATTAAAGTGGGATCTACGGGGCCACATCTTGAAACAGCATTATAAACTGTCCTTTACTTGGGCTGTTTACTTTTTCACATGCAATATACTGAGTTGCATCGTTTGTGTGGGCTACCACCTGTGCATGCCACTGCTAGCATTTGTGCCCACAAAACCCATTTCCTCTGCATTTGGCATGTGCAAGTGGGTTTGCAAATTCTGTTAATTCCTAGTGATTGCTTTAAAAACAGCAAACCACAAAACAGGGAAGACAAGACTTTCTGACATTTTTAAAGATAAAAGACAACAAACAAGTTTTGTTTGTTTTTTTAAAACCCACAATAGTACACAACCCAAGCAGAAACCAGCTAAGGCCTTCTTTATACCTCAAAGAAGCATAAAAAAGGGCACAGATCCAGTTCTTCCTCCCCCCACAAAATGAAGGCCATGTTCTGAAGATTTGGTCGCCAAAGGCCACATCTTTATACCTTCCCATAAAAATGGAACTCTGCTGAAAGATCCTTTAAAAAACCAGTTTGAAATAAGAGCTAGGAGTGGCGAGCACTTCTAATCCTATTCTCATACATTGTTGCTATCTATCATTTTCCTTAACACCAGATAAATAAATGCCATTTTGAGCCCAATAGTGTTCCTTTCACCCCCTCAGTGGAACGCCTGCATCAGGCTCAGATAAAGCAATTCTCTGTGTTTTGCATAGCTTCAGTCACTCTTGTACTACAAAGCTCTAATTATATGTAGCAATAATCATAAAATATGTAATAATAAGAAGGATGTTGGTAAATTGGAGAGGGCTCAGAAAGGAGCCACAAGAATGATTTAAGGATTAGAAATCATGCCTTATAGTGATAGACAGACTCAAAGAGCTCAATCTAGGTTACCGAATGAGCAGGGGCAGGAGTGAGTTGATTACAGTCTATAGGTATCTACATGGAGAACAAATATTTAATAATTGGCTCTTCAATCTATCAGAGAAAGGTACAGCATGATCCAACGGCTGGAAGTTGAAGCTAGAAAAAAATAGACTGGAAATAAGGCACAATTTTTTTTTTATGGTGACAGTAATTAACCATTAGAACAATTTACCAAGGGTCATGGTGGAGTCTCCATCACTAACAATTCTTAAACCAAAACTGGATGTTTTTTCTAAAAGATCTGTGCGAGGAATTATTTTGGGGAAGTTCTATGGCCTGTGTTGTACAGGAGGTCAGACTAGATGACCACGATGATCCCTTCCGGCCTTGGAATCTAGTAATCCATCTGGTTTTAAGATTATTTCCCCCTTCCTCCTCACTCCCCTCCCCCGAGTCAGCAAAAACTAAAATTCCTGAGGTGCTAGGATTACTTGTAAGGGATTCTTCTCCCACAGTATTCCTTTCTGTCCTTGTGACATCTATCAGATGAAACCATGGTCTGCTAGGAGGACATTACATGACATTCTAAAGCATCGTATCATTCCTTCTTTGAGTTTTGGACAATATTTCTGTTACATAATAATGTAAAAAAAATCCCCTTGAATCATTTCACTTTATCTACTAGGATTTTCTGCTCTGTTTGTTCTTCTTTCATGATTAATTGCTCTTTACTGTTCAGACAACCCAGTTCACAGGAATTGACCCCTATGTTCTACTGAACTCACCTCTGCCCACTCTTTCCTGCCCTGTTACTGAAGTAAGGCACAGAAGATGCACTTGGCTTGATATACTGTCCACCTGTCCGTCTCTTTTTCCTGTTTTCACTCTGCCTTACTACAGGACTCCACATTGCACCCCTGACCTCAAAATCAAAGAGGCGAGGCAAGGCCAGCAGGTGAGTGATGCATTGGTTTCAGCAAAGGGGCACTTTCCAGGCTAAACTTCAACAATAAGTTAAGCAGGGGAGGGTTATATGTCCCTCTCCATCAAGTCATCTCTCATTCACATATTGCATGCTAATCATAGACACACCCTCTCTGCATCCCTACCCCTACTAAACTATCCCCTCTTCCAGCTATCTCTAGTCAATGCGTTCCCTCCTCCCCCATCCCAAGGACAATTTCCCACACCTCAAGTTTGTTAGCCTAACAGTTTGGTATTCAAATCATTGTATTCAAAAGCTGAAGTCTTTGAATGGTAATGTCAATGAGTTCTTGAAGCCCTACATGTGTACTTATGAACACACTTCACCTCAGGTCCCATGGAAACAGTTCCTTACAGCATCGGAATGAATCCTCCTATGTGAGTTTATAGCAGGGAACAACAAACAATTTAACTCTCCTGTACATTCAGAATGTATTCTTACTCCACATCTCACATATATATCATGTCATGTCTAGACACAGTCCCAAGGCACAAAGCTTGGATCCAAATTCAGATCCAAACTCAACAAGAAATGGATTCAGACTAAAACCCTTGCCGTGTCCCACCTCAGAGACAACATGAAGTCCACTAGGGACTTGGCTATTGGTGTTGATTTTACGTGGAAGGCATTCAGCTACTACGGTGACGGGCAGTAGTATAAAAGAGAGAGAGAGACCGAGGCAGATATGCATCTATTTCCAGGTATGAGATAAGAAGTATGTGTGGCGGTGTCCTATACCTGGATGCTTCAGAGCAAGGCAGATATGACCTCCTTAATTCCCCTCCCCAAAAAATGTGCCTGGAGAATTCTGAAATACATTATATGGTCTGCTAGGGGCCTTCCTTCCTGGCCCCAATTTACAGCTAGGCACCCTCTGGCTGTGCATAAAGACTGTACTTCAAATACTGTTTAAATATGAATATACCTAGAGCAGTAAATACCAGTTATTCCACCTATTTTGTTCCTTTGCACTGCTCACTACTGCATCTTGGAAATGCCACCTTGAATTTCACTGCAATAACATTTGGGTGGGGCCTGGGGAGGGGAGGGGAGGGGAGGCTCTTCTAGTATGATACTTCAACCAACCACTGTCTTATGTGGACAGAACACAGCAGCCTCCAGAAAAAAACAGCTTTTCCTATTCTATAGAAAAAAATTTACACTCTGTCCTACATTGCTTTAGGATGTCTGGCATATTTCTGGCCTCTCTCTGTAGTTCCAATTCGACACTTAAGTATGAGCATAAAATGTAAGCACTTTGATAGGATGACTCTTTTGACCTCAATGGGACTACTCTCAGCTTAAAGTAATTCACATGCTTAAGACAACGCAGAACTGGGGCCTATATTTGCAGAGCTACATGTCCTAACTGTTCCTTTAAAATAATGTATGTGTGATACTGGGCAGGCTGACTGACAGAAGAATGGTCTGCAGCAGAGTGTGTTAGCACACAAATATTGAGTTTTCTTATATCTGATTGACACACCACCTCTTCACATCTTCTGTCGGTTGAGATCATGGTCATGTAAATTTTAAAAAAAACCAACAACAAAACCTAGAATGCTTTCAAAAAAATGTCCTGATTCAAAATCAGTGGAAACAATTAATATACCAGTGTTGTCACTGGATGTTTCCCTTTGAAATAAACCAAAACCATCTAAATCACAAAGCCAGGTCTAGGATAGAAAAGTCGTAGTGATCATTAAAATACTTGAGAATTCCTGCCTTCCTCTGTAAGTGACAACCTTCCTTTAGAACATCCAGGAAGAAAACAAAGATTCAAAGAAAGGTAGCAGTGTTTCATCTCATACAAACACCCACCCAAATGGAAACAAGTAGCTGTCATAACGTGTCTCATTACACACTCACTGTGACCACTTCAGCTGATATGTTGCTGCCATAGAAAACAGGTATGCAAAGTACTTTACAAGATTGCACAACCTGGACTGAGCAAGTAGCTATAAACCTCAGAGAAACAGCTGGGGGGACTTTTAATATCAAATTTGCATACAGGTCAGAAAGAACCAACTGTAACTTGTCCCTAATTTTGAAATCTCATTAGTATCTCCGCTGATTCATTTGTTCTGTTACTTATTTAGAAAGTAACAAGCTGCATGCTGAAACTTTGCATCCAAACATTATAAGCACAGAGAAGTACTGTTTTGATTAACAGCATTATAAATATTTTCCAGCAAGAAGAAAACTTTCACAACACGACATATTCTGCAAGATGATCACAGCAGAATATGTATTATATTAATCACATGTTCCTATGATGGCTTCATGGCTTACGGGGTTAGTAACTGGATACAGAGCTTTTCAACTACTAAGTCACTGCTTAAAACTCAGCCCAGATGACTATTTACAGATATGAGTTGATGATCTCCATCTAGTTTCCAGCAGAAAGAAAACATTCAAACCACAAAAATCACCAACAGCTTCTCGTTCCTCTGTGGTCAGTTACAATGAGCTCTTTGAAGAGGGACTGTCTTTTAGTCCTCTTTGTACCGCACCTAGTACCATGCGGTCCTGGCACGTGCTTGGGGCTCCTATGCAAACAGCTATACTAATGATACTCATAAAGTATGGACATGGAAATGATTTCTTATTATAATAGGTCTGAGTTTCAGCCCATAGTTCAAAGGTCTCAGAAAGTTATGAGCAATTGGAAACAGTTAGCTCTGTCATGTAAGTACACGAACATGGAGACGTTTCTATAACGACGTTAGCAAGAGCTCTGCAAGGTATTCTGTTTATCTGGCTGGAACTACATGTTGATTGAATAAAACTAATATTTTGATAAAAGAAGTTAGTTCAGATTCTGTAACCTCTGTGTAACCCCCAGACCTTTGTAGGACATAATAGGCCTCGTTGTCAAAAAGTCAGACATGCCCCTGTATTCCTAACTTATACCTGTAAATATTGCCATTGTACGTGCAACTCTAGTACAGGTGTGCACACATCACAAGTTAGACACATAATTGCTCTTGGCGTGGAAAAGTGCAGTAAGTGCACAGTTTTGCGCATACAATTGGGCACAAAGGGAGCAGATCAGATGATACGGATCTTCAGCGTGTGTCATATGTCCCCCTCCAGGCCCAAGCCACAGAGGTGGTGACAGTCTGTCACAGGCTCGAGCTAGAGACTTTGTCTCTTTCACTCAAGCTATAGAGAGTCTCATGCTTTCAGGTCTGGAGACTCTGGCCCTGTCCAAAGTGGCAACCACTACAGAGGCAACACATTCTCGCATCCTTTGCTGGCCAGTACAGCTAATCAGCACACAGGGAAGGCAGAACGATGGCTCAGCCTCATTAACAGTGACTAACACCCAAGGGGGTACTAGAGTGGAGGAATCCTCAGGGTCAAACAAATGCAAAGACTGCAGGTGTGTCCAGGCTGCACAGGGGAAGCCTGGCGGATGTGGGCATAGGAAATCTGCCATGAATAAGGAAAATTATTAGACACAGAGACAGACAGACAGCCCACCCTCAGGAAAATGGGCAATTATTGACAGACATGTAGGATGAGAAGGGACCTTGAGTCATCAAGCCCAGCCCCCTGATCTCAGGCAGGACCAAGTAACCCTCCACCTTCCCTGGCCAGTGTTTAACATTCTCTTAAAAACCTCCAGTGAGGGGGACTCCTCAGCCTCCCAGAGAATCCTATTCCAGAGCTTAACGATGCTTATAGTCAAGAAGTTTGTCCTAACATCCAACTTAACTCTCCCTTGCAGCAAGTTAAGCCCATTACTGCTTGTCCTACCTCCAGTGGACAGAGAGAACAAGGGATCACAGTCTTCTTTATAACAGCCCTTTATCTCTCTGAAGAGGTGTCAGGTCCTCCCTCAGTCTTCTCAAGTCTAAACATGTCCAGTTTGTTTCGATTTGCCTCCTAGGTTAGGTTTTCTAACCCTACCATTTCTGTTGCTCTCCTCTGGACTTTCTCCAATTTGTCCCCACCTTTTCTGAAGCGTGGCACCCAGAAATGGCCATAGTCCTCCAGCTGAGGCCTCATCAGTGCCGAGTAGAGCAAGACAGTTACCTCCCGTGTCTTATGTATGACACTCCTGTTAATGCCCCCCCAAATGATATTAGCCTTTTTCACAACTGCATCACATCCCTGACTCATTCAATTTGTGACCCACTATAAACTCCAGGTCCTGGTCAGCAGTACTACCACCTAGCCAGTTATTCAGGAAAGAGGAAGAGATTTCAGATACGACAGATCTACAGGCTAGCGGTGGGATTTGTCCCAGCGAATGAATCTAAGACAATACATTTATAATGAGATTAGCATTGCACAAGTAAAAATCACTGTTGCATAGTTAAGAACTTTAAAGGTTGCTTTTCCTGTTCCCCATAGGTTCTACTTCCAGTCACCACTTCTTTTTAGACCTTCAGTTTGTTTGCGTTGGTTGTCATGGAGAGATAGAATTACAAAGACTTACTGGAGAAAAGTCATTTCAGCGACCAATAGAGCAAAGATAAACAGAGCCCAGTAGGAAAATTAATTCTTTTTCTTGCAATCCAAAGACAGAGAGACCGATTGCTATAGGATTTCTGAATTAATTTATCTGTGCACAATGTATTTACAACATCATGGTAACCCCACTCCTTATAAATTTGTTGCTGTTTTAAATTAAATGTTATGGTTAGATGGAGTGCAAACACGTAACATTAACAAATTAATAAAGCACCCAGTGTACCAGGTGACATTTACCTAATAAAGTAGTTGTCTCCATTAAATTACACTGAGCAGAAGAAGAATGCGACTACGTGAGGAGGCTGGATGCATACATTGGAAAAGAAAAAGTGGGCCAATTTCTGGTTTTAGCTCTTCTGAAAGCACAATTGGGCCCAGCATGTTTAACATGGAAGCCAGGCGAGGAGAACTTTTCCATAATGAGTACAGAGAAAGAGGATCTAGAGAATGCCCGGCAGCTGGACCTGGTTTTGGGAAGGAGCTACTGAGCCTGGTGAACTGTAGAATCTGGGAAATGGGGGCTTTAATTTGAGTTAACATTGAACTATTATTTCAATACACCAGAACCCCAAGGAGGGGATGACTCAAAGGACAAATCTATATGCTACTATTGGGGACCCCAGGAGAGGGAAACTGAAGCAGCTGCAAGGTATGATACTGGATTAGGCTAGGGCCTGCCATGACAACCACTAAAGAATTCCC
Organism: Chelonia mydas; assembly: GCF_015237465.2. Taxonomy (NCBI): domain Eukaryota; kingdom Metazoa; phylum Chordata; order Testudines; family Cheloniidae; genus Chelonia; species Chelonia mydas. The sequence continues at coordinate 157,642,287 of NC_057849.1, read as the reverse complement.
CTGGTGTAAAGCTGCGGGGAGGGACTACTGCACCAGTCTCTCCCAACCCCAAGCTAAGAAGAAGCAAAAGGGCGTGACACAGTGGTGCTTCTCTGCACCAGTCTTCCTTCCATGGGCGTAAGATGGAACAGTCAAGGGCTGCACCAACTCTCACCAGGCTGAGGCAGACCAACCCTCAGGATTGGGGATCTTTAACCCACACCCTCCCCTCTCTCCTGTGCAAACAAAGGCTGAGGCCCAATGTGTCTGAGATGCCTTTTCACCCCAGTAATTAAAAAATGACTTTGGCAATGCTCTAGGTAGTCTGGCTTTCTATTATATCTTGTACATTAACATTATGTTGTTGTTTAAATCAAGGCACACTCTCGCCCACCTGAATTTCCTTTTTCACAATAGCAATAGAAACCTGGACTTCCCAAATCCAACTCTTCCCACAACATACTTTTGGATTTCCCATAAACCAGAATGAGAATAGGATGTTTGACACCTTTTGGATGTTAACAAAAACGGAGCTGCTCACATGGTGATAGGGCCCCATCCCACTGAAACCAATAGTAATTTGTCCTTTAACTCCAGTGGCAATTGGATTGAGTGTTCAAAGTGCACCAGAAGTGTCTGGAAAGTGTTCTTTGTTTTCCATAATACTATCCTGTCTTACCATGGAAAAGTTCTGATGTGTCAGTTATTTGCTCTCTTTTTTAATCTTCCCTTTTGAGTCATTCATTTTCAATAGTTTAAAAGAAAACACGTTACATATTCCTAAAGATACCGTATGGAAAAACACATTTCCCCATTTCAAAGTGACATTCTGAAAGTGAGCAATATGCCCTGTGAGAACTAACAGGAACTTCCTACTCTTTTCAGTTATGAAAACATACTAATTATGGGTACCACTGAGCAAAATGCTGGGACTTTCTCATTTTTTAAGCTTGAAAACCATAGGGTCTGAGTTTGCTATCAGAATCAAGCTTTCATCCACTACTCAGAAGTTTTACACAGCTGTAACTCCATTGTCATCAGTGGATTTACTCCTGATTTATAACTGGGTGAGATCCAAATTAGGCCCAGAATGAATCTTGACACTTCAACCCTGGGAACCTTCTTCTACAGGCTTCAGTAGCAGTTCCTAACATGAAACCTAACATGAATAAAGAAACTAGTTACCTGATTGTGAGATGGGGAATCAGATGTATTGAATTCATATGGACTGCACTAAGCATGCTCAGAAAGAACTGGGGCATCCTCAGAGTCTAGGGGTAGGGCTTTCAGAGGTAAACTGGTCACACTTCCATCCTTTACCACACTTAAAGGGAAACAAATGTTTCTTGCATACGCCTGATAAGAGCGTTGACAGTTATTTGCAGGCTCTTGACAGTCACTCACTTTTGTCACTCTAATTCTATTCATAGCCTGTTTGTGGATACAGGTTAACCTTCTGGGATCTCTCCTTCACCTCTGTGCTGCATCATCAGCATTTGGTGCCTAAATACTATGGTTATGCATTACAGATGCAATAGATTACACAGATTAGCTTTATGTTTGTCTGTCACTTGGTGTCTTTGGTTAGCAGGGTCATACTTTTATAGATTATAGACTGCATACAACCTCCTAATAAATACATTGTGGAAGGCCATTTGTTCATGAGTTTAAAAATTCTTCTTGGCAATAAACCTGTCTTGTTAGACTCAATACTGTCCAAGCACCATAATTCCCTTTTCTTCAGTGCTCAGATAAATTTTCTTGGCACATAAATGAAATACTTAACATTTCTGTTGGACTTTGTGTATTCAGAAGTACTGTAGAGCAAAGCTGGGGAAACAGGATTTTTCTGTTTATTGGCAATTTTAAAATCATTTCAAGTAAAACCAAAAATGAACATTTTAAGTGAATCAAAGAGTCAAAAAAAAACAAACAACAAAACACATTTTAGGTCAAATTAAGAGTCTCATTTCCCTTTTGAATAATTTATAGTTCTGAATTTTTTAAATAAAATTAAAGAAAATTTTAAAGTGAAAAGTCATTTCAAACCAAAAATCAAAATCAAAACATTGCAAAAGTGTCTAAATGAAACATTTTGTGAATTCACATCAGTTTCACTGAATCGTTCATATTGAATAAATAAACACAAAATTTGGAAAAATCAAAATGTTTCAGTGTCAACAAATCTTCACTTTTTGCTGAAAAAAAAACTTTTGGTTGAAAAACATCACCCAGCTCTACTGTACAGATAGACATTTATTAAATTCTCCCCACACTCCTAGCAGGTAAGTGAGTAAACAATATTCCAATTTTTCTGATGTGAAAACTGATACCAAACGTTAAGTGACATGTTTAAGGCCACAAAGTGCATCAGTAGCAGAACTGAGATTAGAACTCAGGGCCTCCCAACTCCCCCCCGCCACCCTTTTTTCATTCAGCTGCTTTTCAAATCAGTGGATGTGACAAAGCCCAAGGAAAGCCAATTTTTTTTTTTAATCATACAGGAAATATGAGATGCAGATGAGATTGTATTTTGTAGTGCTGTTTTCCTGCCCATATAACTCTTGATTCCTATTTAGATCAGATTCTTTCAATGAGGTCTATTTGTGAATAAACACAATGAGAACCCAGCCAGGAGAGTACCAACTGCTGCACTTACGTTTAATAATGAACTATATCATCAATAATTTACAGGGCCAGCTCCTAAGCTGCTGTGAATTGATGCATCTCCATTTACTCCAATGGTGTATGATGATATACACCAGCTGACAATGTGGCCATCAAAGACAAACAACTGGATAAGTAGTAGTTTTAGCCTGTCTAATTGCATGGGAGTGGTAGGAATGAGGACACTCTAATCCCCTTTTGTCTGAGTCAACCTTTATGCAAACTGGCAAAAAGCAGGGTTCCATTTCCAGTCAACTTCATCATACTGCTAGATTTTGCAATCCTTCTGCAGCAGGTGAGTACAGAATATTTGAGGCAAGTAAAATATGCCTAAGAGCCATGAAAAAAAGTTTCATACAGAGTGCAATACAAATGTTTTCTAGCTCTCTTGAGCTCTGAACACCAAGCAGTTTGGAAAGCCTGAACAGACCACGCTTTGACAGGCTTCTGATTTTCTCTTTGTGTGAGCTTTGACTCGCCAGCGTAGCATACCCAGAGCTCATATTTAATTCAGAAACTTAGACGTAAACTCAAGAGAGAGTCATTTTTCTTCATAGAGTCAAACAAGAAATAACCACGCCTCTTCCTCTCCCCCTCCTCATTCAAGAGAAAACAAACCTGCCTACAGGTCAGATGCAAATCCAGGACAAGTTGCTGCAGCACATGTGAAAAGAGGGCAAAGCTACAGAGATTAATCCAAGTACAATGCGAGGCTTTTAAGGAACATGGCAAGAATTTTGGTGTTTCAACACATAGCGGTTAGTGCTGCTCTGCCAGCTACAAATTTACCGGCACTAGGTTTATTGCATCAGGCGCTGAAGTGTGTTCTTTAGGGCATTGGTTCAAACTGTTACTTTTCTAATCTACACATTACTCCACAAAGTGATCACATCACTTGCCCCCAAAGTATTTAACACCTAATTCAGACTAATCCAACAAAGTAGGCAAAAAAATCAGGAATGAGAAAGTGCAGAGAAGACCTGGGCAAAGTTTTTGGGACCAGCACTTTATTCAGCAAAATATAAAGTGTCTGTCAACCTGAAACTAGTCACAAATTTAACAGCCAGAGGAGGAGGAGGAGGAGGAGGAGATAATGGTGCAGCTTTCTCCTCATCCTCTGCCCCAATAACCTTTAGCCCAGTAGGAGGGCACTCACCAGAGATATAGAACACCCAGGTTCAAATCCTCGCTCTGGAACAGACCTTTCGATTTCACCAAAAATTCACAACAGTTTCAGACTCAGTTCAACCCAAATCAAATTGTTTCTCCAATTTTTCAGAACTGCCAACACAAAAAGCACACACAAAAATCCAACAAGTAACCCCACCTAGCTCTAGCACAGAGACATTGTGAGGAAAAGATCAGCCTGGGAACGGGGCCTAGGTCAGAAGTGACTAAAAGTCTTCTTCACTGGATAATTGTTCGGTGGCTTTTATTAAATGGGCAGATGGTCTCATCCAGTTCCAAGTAGGCAACTATCCACCCCAGAAGATGGGACTACGTGGCCATCCGAGCAGAGAGGTAGAGGACTGAATGGGCACAGAAAAACTGTTCTCGTCTCCCTGGAGGTACTCTCTCCAGGTCAGGTTTGACATACATTAGCAGTACAGAATGGGGAAACTTGCACTGCTGTGCAGTGATTAAAGCAAGTGAATGGAAATGGGGCTCTATTCCCGACTCCGGTGTTGATTCGCTGTGTGACCACAGACAAGTCCTTTAAACTAGCTGGGCGAGAGCATTGTTCCCTCACCTCTGAGAGAGGGATAACCACCACCACTTCCATTAAGCACTTTGAGATTCTCAGGAAAAGGAGCTATAAGCACACTGCCTGTTCTTTACCAGTTGCAGGAATAAATAGTGGGCATCAGTCTCCAGGGGTGTGAATCCAGCACCTTCCACAAGCATTATATTCAGTCAGTAAAATGGGGGAGGGGGATACAGAGCAGTGGCAGAGGAGAGAGAGACAGAGACAGAGACAGAGAATGATTCTCTCTACAAAAGAAAACTAGGAAAGTTACAGAATACAATGCGGATGCACTTAGGACTGAAGACACTGAGCAGGAAAAGAGGAAATTTACAATAAAAGGGAGAAACTATAAGGGATGAGTTTGTCTTGGCAGTAAAGAACTATAGGGGTAAAGGGCCAAATTGTGGTTGGTCCCTGTAGGCTGTGCTGGGAGAGAGGGAGTAAAGAGTACAGTCCCTCACCCACCCCATCCTCTCAACACAGGTAGGGCATAGTCACCTGAACACAAGCATCACTTTTGGTTAGCACATCTAAATGCCCTACGAGCGATGGGGAGGGGAGGGAGCAAGCAGGGCTGCAGCCCACCCTCATGCACATCCACCAGCTGAGCTCCAGCAGCAGAGGGGACCCTCTCTGAAAGTGACGCTTTGGCTACGCTCTCCAGGAGAAGCATTGTGCACAATTGCTCCTGGAACTCTCCCTGGAGCAATGAGCTCCGCACTACCTCCAAAGCAGGGCTGTGGCTTAATGCTACCATTTAGCTCAGAAGGAAAGTGAAACATAAATTATTAACTAAGGGATTTTTTTAAATGGTTTATAAAACTAGCTATATATAGTGTGGGTAAAAGGACTATGAAGGAACGTGTAGGACCCTGATGAAGGAGGTAAGAGTTCAGATAGCAGAAGGTAGGGGAACAACTGAAATATTCAACAATTGTTGCAGTCTTCAGCACACAGGTAGAGGAAGCAGCAGGAGACCTGGTGAGATAAATGCTAGAGTGGATCTGGGAATAGCAGGAATCAGAATGAAATAAGATACAAGTGAAAACATACTTTGCTGATTTACAAACATTAAAATCAGTGGAGTCAGATGACAGGTTATTAAGGAATGGGATGAGGAGGATCACAACCATTTGTCAGCAGTTACCTTTGAGAAGTTATGGAGAGCAGGTGAGGTAATAGAGTTGGAGAAGGATAAATTTAATATAAGCCCAGAGACCAGAGGGGAGAAAGTATGATATGAGAAATCACAGGCCAATTATCCTAAAATTAATACGAGCTAAATAGTAAGAAGCATTTTGAAGAAAACAAACAGCATGTTCAGCACCCTGGTGCTTATCTTTATCTGATCCCTTACTTCTCTAGCTTCCACACACCCGCCCCCCCTTCCCCCCCGCCTCCCCCCCCACTCCGTTTTGCCTTCACATTAATTTTAAGATTCTGGTTCTCATTCTAAATCTTTCCATGCTACTGGCCCACCCCATCTGCAATCCCTAATAATTGAAGATGAGCATATATTACACAACAAATTTAGCCAATGATACCATCTGTTTCTGATAATTAAATATTCAGCGGCACATCAGTTTCCAAACATGATTTCATTATTCAAAAGTTACACATTTTTTATTTGCCAATTTTTGTGCGTGGTTGTTCATAAACGGTTCTGTATGAGTATTTTTATTTGCTAGATCAGTTGTGTTAGTCAGAATTGGTCACATAAGTCACATTGTATTGTTTCTATTTCCTGATTGGATGAAAGTGCAAACAATTTGGGTGCAAATATTCACATGTGAAATACATTCTTGTTTCTACAAATACTTGTACCTGCAACTTTGAAATACTCTTTCCATGAATGTTCATGCCAGTAAAAGGTGATTGTACTAATGTTCACAGGGAGCAAATGTAAAAGGGATGCAAGCATGGCTAAGCAAATTCAGTGAAACATTTGTGCAAATACTCATGGATTTTTTTTCCCCCCAGTATTTACCCAGCTCTATCATCATCCCTTATCTTTCTTCCTCTCTGCTCTGAAACCAGTTTTCTTCCAGCATTTTCTTTCCTGAGCGGTTTCTTTCTATGTTGGTTTTCTTTTTTCCCCCCCTTTGCCCATAAACAGTTTCCACTTTCAATTCATTCCTCTAATTTATTTTTTCTTGACAATCGTTTAGCCAAAACTTTCTTTGTTCCTTACCCTACTCTTACTTATAGCTTAATCTTTTCCTTAGAATGTTTGTTCAAGATTGAAAAGAAAAAAAGACCAAACTTTTTTATTGTAACATTTTAAAATAATATTTATAAAAGATGTTGACCAAATCCTCTCTAAAATGTAACCCCAACAATACATAGTAGAGAGCAGGGGTTATTAAAAAGCAAAATCATATCAACACAACAACTTTTTAAAATGTAATCTACCACATTTATTAAACAGGCGAGTATAATGGATATACAGTAACATACCTAGACTTCCATAAGGAATTCAACATGGTTGTACATGAGTTCCTCAGACTGAAATTAAAATGAGATATGAGAGAGGGAGAGAATACACTATCTGAAAACAAACCGCGTAGTTGTTAAATGGTACTATGTAGATCTGTAGAGAGGTATTGAGCAGAGTTCTCTAAGAGTCAGTGGTGGGTCCAAAATTATTTAATCCCTTATCTATAGGAAAAAATGAGAGAGTACATTGAGAAAATCTGCCCACTATGCAAGGTAGGAAGAGTAGCTAGCAACATACTGTAGGAGGCAGACTTAAAATACAGCAAAATAGAGAAAAATTGGAGAAAGGAGCAGAAAAACTCCCGTGTCAGGACTTGGTTTACTTGCTTAGTCTAAATAAGACAAGTCATTTTAGAGGAGAAAATGTGTCTTATGTAGGCTTGTTAGTCTGCAGGTAAATTCACACTATATAAATATTTACTAACAGAAAAAAACAACTAAAATGGAGGTTAGTCCAGATGAGATTTGATCCAGATCAATGCAGAGGTAGTTCACACTAATGAAAGAATCCAGCGTGCATATGTATTAAATGAGGGAGGATGCTGGTCAGAAACACTACCACCTTAAGAGAGGTATGGATAGAATAGCGGGCAATAAATTGAACACAGACATATATTATAATACTGCTGCACAACACAAAATGTGACCCTAGAATGCATAAACACAGGCATTTGTACCTAGAAGCAGGGGGTTCTTTATTCTGTTATGCAACATTAGTGGGTTGCAGCTGGAGTACAGCCTTCAGTTTGGACACCCTACTATAAAAATGTCAATACACTGAAAACAATCCAGTAAAGGACACCCAGAAATGATAAAATACAACATGAGAAGTTAACAGAACAGAATTTGTACCGCCGGGAAAAAGAGAACTAAGAAAAAAGGAGGCCACATTATGCAGTCCTCAAATCAAGCAAAATCCCCATTGCTCAGTTAAGGAGCAGAGAAGTTGGTTCAGTGGCAGTGCAGAGACCAGAAGTACTAATGGTCTAAACTGAAGAAAGGAAACCTTTAGGATAAGTGCTATGACGAGGCTCTTCATAAACAGTGAAGTCAATTAGACAAGGGAAGAAGCTGCTAAGAGAGGCTGTGGAATAAGCATCACTGGAGATATTTCGTTGTGATGGGCAAACCCCCAAAAGTTCAGTTCAGATAAGCCATTAAGACCGAATGCTTATCCAAATCTCTTCACAGTCAGATTTCATTTCTCCCTCTCTACTTTTCTACTTTCAACCTTTCTTCCTCCCTCCTTTCATTCCTAGCCCCACAGCACCCTTCTGCAGAATTTAAGACATGCTGAGACTCCAAAGACAAATTTCAGATCAAGTAGAAAGCCTTTCGGGATTGAGGATAAGAGGTGTATTTTTCAGATTATTTTCAACTCTAAAAATAGATTCAGGTACATACAGGCTAATACTCTGTTGGCTATTAGGTTACAGCACCTGCACCTACCTAGCTTGTGTTGTAAACTCACTACATCTTTAAGAGTTCAATCTTCCTAGAATTAACCTGGGGAAGAGATCTTCAACTAACCCGTTAGCAAAATTCACTGAGCCAAAGCAAATTCCTCAAGTAAAGCATCCACTCTCCACCAATTGAGAAGCAGAGATTTTGCCCAGATATCGTTTTTTCTCTAGGGTAGCAGAGATTGCTGTGAGCTAAGACACCCTTTTAAAACGTTGCTGTTAAGCTTTACAATCTGACAAAGAAAGTGATTCTTAAGTTGTAAAGCTCATCACATTCTCCTATTAAATAGTGAGAAATGTCCTACATACCCACCTCCTTTGCACTATAGCCCTTTGTGGTATTGGAAGTAATGAAAACAAACAGCTCATATTTTCACTGGTTCTGAACTTTTCATTTTGTAGTAATTTTTTTTTTAAACAAGATGTAAACACAACGAAATACCATTCATTTAGGGTATAGATTCTAACTCTTAAATAAAATTGGAGAATCATGACAAACATTGGACAATTTTTTGAAACTGTTTATTAAGGCAATGTTATGTTAAATGTTAACGTACTACAATGTATATTACTTATTCAGGATCAGTTTAATATACAAAGAACCTGGCTAAAGATTCTGGCTTGCTGGCTGAGGAGCCCTCGTCCTCTGAGGACACTCAAAAGGGTGGCCAAACTCCTAAATATCTATTGTCTTTTTGGTGCTTTTCTTGTGTACAGACTTGGTATGAAAACTTTTCAGTTACAAGAACACTCCAGATTTTACTATACCACCAAGAACATTCCATATTTTATTACTATTTCATAGGCAGAAGTGACATTTTCCCCAGTAATGTGTAATAAAGAGTCTAGCTGCTAACAATAAAAAATAAATTAGTCATTCTGTTTAAAACATAGATCTTTTACTGGAGCATTGAGTAAGCAGATCAGGAGATCTCTAGACATCTGGCATTTTGTAATATGATGAATTTCTTTAACACTTTCCTCCTAAAACCGTCCAATTCTTGGACACTACCACCACATGTGCAAGTATGTTCCCCTCTCCTCTCAACCCCATTAATAGAGCACCCCCCTAGTAGCAAATATATGATGGATCTTAACTGGAGTCAAATGCAATCTGTACAATAAATTAACAAAAAAAAAAATTATGAGCTACACAAATTGAAGATGAACTTCCCCCTTCCCATAACCAGACCCACTCATTCAGATCTTTTTTCCTCCCCAAATCTCTCCCCCATCATTTCACCTGGATTATTTTCTTGTCAACATCTTTTTCGAACAAAATTTGTATTTATATATAATCTTAGAAATTAAGTCTTTTGTTCCAGCTGGCTCTTGGGTAAGGACAATACCATAGGCTTACAGAACTCATATAAAGTTAGTTATTAGATGTGTTTTTAATGTATTGTTCCTGTTTACTGTTCTCTGTAGAGATGCCTGGTTTGGAATCAGCTGTGTGATTAGCTAGTTGAATGAAAGAATATATCCAGCTAGGTCATATATGTGCCTTTGTGCAGTTCACTCAAATTGCGAGACAGATTTTCCATTGTATCTACCTCTATATGTGTGGTCAGGTCATCTAGCAGTCTCTGGACAGAGAGGGAGTAAGAGGCAGGAATGAATATGGTCTTTAACTTCAGCATTAGTCTCCCTTCTCTTCGAATATCCAACTATTTTTCTAAAACCAGAAAAGTACTGACAAATCCAGAATAGTTTACATAATATTCAAAGAGTGTAAAATAACCATCTTCCACCACAATGACTTTTTATTTTCAAAATTAAAACAGATGCCATTTAAAAAAAAATTTAAAGAACAAAACCACAAATAAATCTTCAGGTCTGATCACTCTCCCGGTTACACTGGTTTAACAGTGCAGTCAATGGAATTATACTGGTGCAAAGCCTGTAACAGAGTGAAGAATCAGGCCCTTTATTTCAAAGGGAAAAGAAGAGGGTGGGGAGGACTTTCCAAGTTATATGTTATATAAAGGGAATGTCTGCTTTGCTAATGAAAGGTGTGAGCTGCAGAACGAATGCCCTTCAGATAAAATGTATGATGAGTCTTCCTGGAATGCCCCACCCTGGTGTTATACTGTCAGAAAACTGAATGGCAAGTGAGAGCATGCATGATATAGTCTTTTTCATTCATGTGAAACACCATCAAGGTAACTTTATGAGCCAAGTAGTACTCTGGTAGCCCCACTGAAGCAGAAAATATAGCTACTCATGCACAAGAAAAAAAAAAAAACTTCATTGTGAAATAGCTCAGGTTGCCACACACCTGACACAACTGACAACCAAAAAAGCAAGGAAAAGAAAGTTAAGCTAACAGTCCATATCCTCTACTACTTCACTCACAGGCGTGCACCTTACTTCAGCTACTGACCACTACTCACCACAAGCTTGACTCTTCCCTCCCAGGAATGCTAGCCCACACGCCTCATATTTTGCAATACGTGTCACTTTACAGAGAGCACTGTCTGTCAGACGAGAGTAAAATAAAAGGTAGTGAAGTATTCACAGGAAAATAGCATGCCTCACTTTCGTGGCATCTGCATGTATAAGAAACTTTTTCATAATTTTGAGGCTCTGAGGACCATGCTAAATGAATTGTGTGTGAACACGGTGTGAAATTTCACTCCCCACCCCACTCTAAAAAAACATTTTGCCAATTTTGACCAGCCCTAATTAAAATGTACATATTCTGAGTTTCTCGTATTTAGGGGCTTAAGTGGAGGGTGTCTTTTAATTATATTTTAAAGACAACATATTTTTATCTGTACTTGAACATTCTTACTGAAATCATGTTTGTGAATCTAATACCATCTATATTTACAGCACATTTCTCTCATACACCAATATTCAGATGTAAGCTAATAAGAGTGTACACACACACACACAGTTGCTTGGATTTACCTAAATCGGTTTAAAATAATACTGTTAAATTGGTGTGACTTCTGTGTTTAAAGAAGGCCTTGCGTTAATGCATTCAGTTATCTCAAAGATGACATACTGTGATGTCTCCCCCCAAAAGTTTAACTTCTCATCCACAAGTGTGTCTGCGGTGACCACATCTATTGAGTACCAGTAGCACCTGTCATGGACTTAATCTCATCAAGTACTTTTACAGAGTTAAAATTTAACCAAGCTTCTTCTATCAACAGCAGCAAATATCCGTAAGATTCTGTATTTCTCTCTTACAGTCAGATAAACAAACTGCTTAGTCAATAAAAAGAAAAGTCCAGTTTATAGTTCTTAGCAGAACTGTTAAGTAGTTGTGGATTTAACAGCTTTCAGGATCAGCTAGTACAGTACTTAAAAGAGAGACCACAAAAAGCCTCATTTTCCTAATCCACCATCACTTTTACCACTTGCATTTAAAAGTAATACCACTTCCGTGCAGTATTTGGAAACTTACCAAGTGTCAATCCATTCACCTTTCTGTACTTTTCATTGTCTGTTTCCTTCTGAAAAAAAAAAAATCAATAAAAATTAGTCACCAAAAAAAGCAATACGGCTTCATGTTATTTCCTGAAAGGTCAGTAATGAGACTTTGGACAGTCCAGCATTTTTATTTTGTATTCTATCACTTTTTATTTCTCCTCTTTTATTCTCTGGCAGGTGCCGGGGGCTCTAGTCAGTGCTCAGGCACAACTAGGACCACTGTATGGTTAGCTCTGGAGTTCACCAGGCCTGGGGATGGTCCCCAGGGTCTTATCCACAGAAGTAAATTCTGTCCTCCCTGCTTGTGAGTGCCTCTCTTTACACATGCAGTGTCATTTACAGGCACAAATCACGTGAACACGAAGCGAATGATTCACATATACAAGTTTCCCTATTTGCACACACTAAGACCTGTTTGTTTCAGGCCAGTGGAGGACTCTGCATGTGCTCAGAAGCACTTAAATACTGTTAATGCCATTATTTATTGTTATTCCCCTATGAGAATCTACACAGAACAATTTAGGTACCACAGTGCCTAGCACAATGAGATCCTGGTCCCTCACTGGGGCTCCTAAATACTACAGTAATACAAATAATATTAGTAACCATAGCGCTTTCCCTTTGCTTCTATTCTTTCAGCACTTTGCGTTTTTCATTCTTACAAATGAGGAAACCCACCCTATTACGCTGTGATGCTGTATGGTGATATCATACCATAGGGTTGTACATGGTGACCTCGCTTATGATACTGCATCAAGTCACCATCATTCCCTATATGTCACCTTATGCATGGTGACATCAATGCATTTCTTGAGCATAGTGACAAAATGAACAGAGAACAAAGAATGACATTTCCTTTATTTTATTTACCATTCTTTTAACCAGGTAATCTCCAGCTCAGACTACTAGCATCCACCCCTCTCCCCCACACACCTCCCCCCCAAAAAAATCACTATTCTCCTGCCTTATTCCTAGCAGCATATATCTCAGTTCCCAGCCATCTTTACCTTTGAGTTAGTTATCCTTTATTCTTCCTTTAGTAAAGCTCACCACACATCCACAAAAGTCCTAATTAACAGTTAATCTGTGGAACTCATTGCCAGAGGATGTTGTGATAGTCAAAAGTATAACTAGGTTAAAAAAAAAAAACTAGTAAAATGCAAGGAGGATACATCCAGCAATGGCTATTAGCCAAGATGGCCAGGGATACAGCCCCATGGTCAGGATGACCCTAAACCTCTGACTGCCAGACGGGGAAGAGCAGGGTGGATCTCTCCAAAGGCCCTGTTCTGTACACTCCTGCTGAAGCTCTGGTATGGGCCACCATTGGAGACAGGATACTGGGCCAGATGAACCATTGGTCTGACCCAGCATTGCAGTTCTTATGTTCTAATACACAAAAGTACACAGCAGACATGGCTGTACAGTGGCTGGCTTTTTGTTTACTGCCCCCATGATTTAAAGAAAGCTGGTGAGTTTTAGGATTCAGCTCTCTGAATAAGCTTACCCCACCAAGAAATCATTCTGACACCTGTATGATCAGGTCTCCCAGATCTAGAATAGAGACCATAGTCCTCAAGGTTATGGCATTCTACGTGTTATGACCACAGTCTTTAATGGCACTGAAGATCCTCTAGCCACAAACAGCATTACATCTCTTCAGCACCTCACAGCAAGGAACCCTATACACCAGCAGACTAGCATCAGGTGGGGGAGCCTTTAAAAGCTGCTTCGCAATTGAGTGCCAGCTACTGCCAAGCTCCTTCCCTCACTTTCACAAAATTTAACAGGGACAAGAGCCAGAGACTCTATGGAGTCCACTAAGGCCTTTGGCCCAGATCCTCAACAGGTGTTAGGCACCTAACTCCCATTGAAACCAAGCTACTTTACGTGAAAAGTGCTCAGATGGGCAACAGTACAAATCCCTAGGAAACACAATGTATAAGCACAACATGCCTCCCTGATGTAAGGAGTTCCACACTGCTAGTGCAAGTGATGTCTCTGAAATAAAAGCTACAGATATAAATAAATCAGCAATTCTGGGGGGAAATTTTAAAGGCACAAAGGGCAGCTAGGCACCCAGATCCCATTGGCTTTCAACTCTATTCCTTACCGAAATGTAGCATATTTCAAGTATATACCGACAGGCTTGCAATGTACTAGCATGTTAATTCTTTGCTCTTATGGAAAAAGTTTGATTCAGGATTCATAACAGAATGTACTCAAAAGCAACAAATCCAAGGATGCAAGAAAGATACACAAGCTGCTTATGAAAATCATTTTATTGTGAAAAGTGTTAAAGGCATCTTTAAATTGCTCCTTCCTGGCAGGGTGCACTAGTAATTTGCTTCCAACCACCACATTTCAGGTCAGGCTACTGTAATTTTTGCAATCACTTTTTAAACATTTTTTTTTATTTACATGGTGTCTCACACTTTGTTTTGAATTCTGTGCGCACCCGTAAGTGGCTGTCTGGATCCTTTTCCAACTTGGCTTCTGCAGCAAAGTGTGGAACATACAGTATTTAACTTCATGAGACTGCAATTATTAAAGGACCACTGCCACACGCTGGCAAACTCTGAAATATATGTTCTCCTGAAGCCTTACTAACCTCTATTTCTTTGCCCCTCTTTACTGCTTACCAAAGTATTTGTGTGGAAACAGAAGGTCTCTGTTTTCAAAGCTGATTTCTCTTTCTGCCTGATTCATTCAGCAACGTTGTACTAGCCCGTTTGTGACGTCAGCATTCATCATCCCAAAAGCAGCTGTAGTGTCACTAAAACGAGAGTGACTAAGTCAGGCAAAAAGAGGGCTGGTTATGTAAAACCAAACCTAAATGGTTATACCATGAATATCTTCATAATAAGTCAGCAGTGAGCAGAAAAATAATACAGAACAACTGTGAATGTAATGGGATTTGGATGTTATAAAGATCCACTGGTGTGCAGCTGTGGTTCTTCAATGACTCATTAGCTTCTGAAAAAGTTCCCTTGCCATTTCATGAGGACGGTAAAAGTTCAGGGATAGTTAGCTACAGAAACCTCCTCAAGGAGCTTCACTTTGTCTCAGTGGTACCCTTTCTGATTAGGTGATTAAACGGGTCTTGAAGAAATAGGTGATTAAACGGGTCTTGCAGTCTCACCTTTGTTAGTATGAGAAATGTCATCTGACTAACTCCAGCTTGGATTTACACCACTCGGACGTTGGAGCAGAGCACCCTCTGTGTTCTCTGTCATCAGTGACACTCTGGCATAAAATTTCTTATCTAAAGAGAAAGGTCTCATCTCAGTCATTCTGCTCTCCTACTAGACTCTGAATGACCAGTGATATCAAGGTTCAAGCCATAGATGTGAAAGTGAATTTTGGTATCAGCTTTAACAGCTTTTGGGCAGATTTTTACACTCATGGTTTATATAATTTGTTTTACTTGATTACAGGACCTCAAGGGTCCTTCTTCAATGGCATTACTTTGCTTTTCTATCTTTCCCTGCTACCTACTAGCTCCCCCCAGTGCTCCCCCCACACACACCCCACTTTTTTTTTTTTAAGTGTAAATACTCATTAGCCTTTGTCTTGATTACACACTCCCCCAGAGCTATCTTTTGGGTTTCCTCCATGCTGCAGTAAGGGCCTGATCCAAAGCTAATTGATGTCAATGGGAAGGCTAGTGACCTGGATCCGGTTTTAACTATGCTTGTTTGGCACCTACTTTTGAACAGTATTAAATTCATTTTTAGTTTTTTTGAGGTAACCAAGAATAATTTCATTCTCAGATCTAGGTTTGAAGTAGCCATCATTCTTTATCATGTTTGGGTCCTGTTTAGGTCAGAAGTCAAAAAAACTTCATCAACTCCAGGCTGTATCTTATTGTGAAACACCAACCCTACAAATGGGGGTGAGGGGTTAAATACTGATGAAAAAGCAGTGTGGAAGATTGCTTCCCCAAATCCTCTAAAATCTGCCACTGATCTCAAAGTTTTAGTTAGTGGTATAATTAGCATCTCTTCTACTACCACCATGTATTTAAGAATGTTAACAACAGATGACAAATGGTGCAAAAGTGTCAGAATTTTTAAATGAATTAATTTCAGCTGTTCATGATCACTTTGTCCTCACTGTCTGCAAATACAGTAAAATAGTTTACAAACAGGAATGTTCACCAAGACAGCTAATTACAAGCAGGAAATGAAAAATACGTGGAAAATAATTTTTTATAAATTTATAGTCAGGAGTGCTGGCACCAGAAACCTGGTTGTGAGAGTTGTGCTCATCCAATCAGGTAAAAGAATCAGACCATGGGTCCTGGATACCTAAGCAAAACAGTTCAACTCTTTGAAATTCAAACATCCACAATGAAGTCCTTCCAAATAAGCTACAGCCCAAAACTTTATATGGTGCATAATTCTGAACAAATGAATTAGAGAAAACAGTGATCTGTTTGAGGACGACTTACAAATAATTCATTTGGTTCCACCTCATCTCAGTTACGTTCTCTGCAGTAGGGTTGGAACAAAACCATAAATTGTGCCCAAGAGGGCTCATAAACATACAAATGCTGCTGCTGTTGTAGAAGTACCTGAACACATTAGGTTTTTTCCAGCATATTCCTCCCCCTCTGCATCCATTTCCCTAGTTTTCTGTTTAGTGCAATATGGCCTTTTCTGACTAACCCTCTTAAGGCTTGCTTGTTCTTGTTCCTGGTTCATATGCAAACCCATGAAATAACGTCCACAAAGTCAGAGTCCTCCTGTTCACAAAAGATGTCACTTTCAAAGCAAAAGGAAATTGCTGCCCGCCTCTAGTTGTTCTTGGAGACTGAAGAATGCTTTATTTATAAACCCTGCAGATATATCTCAACATTTATCATCCCTGAATATTACCTGAAACCATAGGATTTGAGTGCCTTTAGGCACTGATTTTCTCATGGGTAACACATTTACCTAAATAAGAAATGCAACATATTTAGAAAGTTGCAAATCTAGACTCAGTGGACCGATTCTTTGGCACCTGGCACTTTGTGGAGACATTACACCTGTGCAAAGTGAGTCCAAAGTGCTACCATATCAGAATGATTGGATTCTACATGCACTGTGCGGAGGTGAGAAGGAAGGATGGTGAGAGCGTTAGGGAAAAAGCTTAGGATTTGGGAGGCAAGGTGCAATTTCCTACTCAATGGCCAGCTTCCTGTGTGACTTTGGGCAAGCCACAGTCTTGGTGCCTCAATTCCCTGTCTGTATAAGGGGAATAACAGCACTACCTTACCCCAGAGGGTGTTGTGAGGATAACTACACTAATGATTGTGAGGTGTTCAGATACTATGGTGACGAAGGCCTATGAGTGTAAGTTGCTACACGAGCTGCAAGACAGTGGAAAACTGGGGCCTCAAAAATATTGTGTTTTGCATCTGTGCTTATTTTAAAAGCTGCTGTTAAAAAGGATCCTGTAGTACCTGGCAAATTACAAGCTTGCATTTTTATTCAAGGAGTCAGAACACCAAAGATCCACTCCTCAATAGAGACCCTCTCATGAGCTTGTGTCTCGCTGGGTTTGTTGGTAAGTCTCCCTGGGTTCAAGCCAGGACATGGTGTATCATGGATGGGGAAGTGCCTGCCAAAGCTAGAAGGAGCAGGATTTTTACTGTTAATCTCTAAAGCCTTGTGATGGAGCGTTCCTTGCAGCTGAGAACCTGGTGCTTGTGCTGTCATTCCAAGCTCTCCTTTCATTTGTGTTTTTCACCCAATATTTACAGCAACTCGCCCTCCACAGTTCTTCCCTGAACACAACCCATCAAGTCACTGCTCATGCGCTCTTTGGGCAGGACTTTTAGGCCAGAGCTCCACTAGAAACATATGGATAGCAGTGTGTCAGTTAGGGCTACGACTTTCTCCAACATTTCTCCACTGGCAAAAGCCTATTATGCAGTTATACTGGCATAAAAGTGCTTTTGGCATTATTTCACTTGCCGGAATGGTAGAAGCTATACCCCCAGAAGCACATTTTTGCCAGTCTAAGCTGCATACACAAGGATGGTATTGGTGATGTAGCTACAGTAGTGAAACTTAAATATAGACAAGGCCTAAGAACTTCAGCTCCCACTAGGAGTTGGTAGAAATCAATGGAATTTGTGCTCCTAAATCTTGTAAGCATTTCTGAAAGTCCCTCCTGGAAGCATTATAGAAATTACATTTCTCTCTCTCTGCCACATTTATAAAAGCCATCAAGCAATTCCTCGCTGAAGATTAAAAAAAAAATCAAAAAGGGAAAAATGGTAATTTGTGGGAAGAGTAGGACAGGTTCCTTTTTTCTTCTGTGTCAGGCTGAAGTCCTACAGCGCACAGCCTGCTGTATGTTTTGTTAAATCCAGTTTTACTTTTATTGTAACTTCTGGAAGATTGCAGACCTCTTATACTAAGCAGCTACTATTTTGAGAAGCTTAAATTATTTTTGAAAGGATTTTACGAGATGATATTTTCTTTTTTCCATGTCAATGGCACAGCCGCTCTTTACGGAGCTTGGCGTATGCACCAATGAGTTCTTCGATGGCTGCCGAGTCCAACGCGCAAGTGACAGTCCCATCCACTGGGAGGGCACACCTATGCACTAGCAATGCTCTGAATCCAAGCAGCAGACTCTGTCCTCCTCGGACACCGGCCATCACAAAGCTCGATCCAGTCCGCCTTGCAATGCCTTGCTCCATCTACAAGCGGACTCCGCCAACCAGAGCAGCATTCTGTACTCCTTTCCCAAGCATCCACAGAGATTCTAAACAGGGTACTAAGTCATCCTTGCAAGCATCCCAAAACCTGCGCAGCAGCCTGCCTCTTTCTAGACCATTCATGAGCTTCAGAGTACAGCAAACTCTTAGGGATCCTGTAATCTGGCATTCGCTTGACATGTCCAAGCCACCTGAGTCTCTTATTAATCAACGTTCCCATGAAACACATACTAGCGCAATTTAAACATTTCCACATTTGTCACCCTGTCTTGCCATCTTATTGGAAGAATTTTACACAAGCATCGGCTATGCAAGCAGTTTAGTCTTTTGATATGTTTGAGGCAAGTGGTTCATGTTTCTGAACCATATAGAAAAGAGTGGATAAAAATCACATCTCATAAATACGGATTTTCACTTTAGTTGACAAATTTATTATTGTTCCAGGCTCTGTCTTGCAAAAGAGCCAAGTTCCTGGCTGCTTTACTGACTGTACTTGCTAGTTCAGCATCAAGATCTACATTGCTGATAACAGAGCCAAGGTAGAAAAATTGGTCAACAACATCCAGTTGAATACTCTAAGGTGATATCTGGAATTGGTTCCGAAGAGCCTTGGTGCATGGTAACAGTCTTCAAGCTTATTGCTAGCCCAAAGATTTTGCATGAATCAGAACTGGCTAATATGTTGTAGGGCATCAAGACAGTGAGCCACAAGGGCCACATCATCCGCAAACAGATCCCTTATGATGATCTCCTTCACCTTTGTCTTAGCTCTGAACCTTGCAATGTGAAGCAAACCACCATGATGTCTAGTGCTAAGATAGACACCATCTTGAACATCACAGAACACATATTGAAGCAGGAATGAGAAATTTTAAACAATGTAGGATCCAGTACACAACCCTGCTTCACTCTATTGTTGATGTTAAAGGAATCAGAGACTCTTGGTTCTCATACGTTGCAGTTGCGTTCATGCTGTCGTGTAAAGATTTCACTGGGTTTAGCAATATGGGTGAACACCTAGCTTCTTCAGAACAATGTAAAGCCCTGTCAATTGTGTCAAAGCTTTTGTGAAATCTATAAAAGCCACATACAATGAAATGTTTCCCTCTGCACTGCAATTTTCTTACAGAAAGGACCATATCTAAGGTGGACCTTCCCAAGCAGAAGCCACACTGGCTCTCAGGATAGATTCTCCCAGCTAGAGTTTGAAGTCTAGGTAAAAATACAGTTTAAGATTTTTCCCCCCCACAACATTAAGAAATCTCTCTCTGTGGTTATTACAATCACTTCTGTCTTTGTTTTTATAGAGTTAGATGAAACAAGCATCCTTAAAATCTTGCGGAACAGTTTTTGTTCCAACAGAATAGCAATACCTCGTGCAATCTTTGCATCAAGTCTTTGCATATTTTGTAGAGTTCAGCCGGTAAACAGTCAGATCCTGAATCTTTGTTGTTGGGAAACTTTTTGATGCGTTGTTCAAGTTCCTCTAGTGTAGGTTCACTGGAGTGATAACTTCAAACCCAGGCAATTTGCCTAACATACTTGGTCTACTACAGATTCCCCTGAGTGTATCATTCCATAGTGTTCAATCCACCTCTCCAGTTGCTTTCCTTTATCAGTTATGATATTGCCATCCTAGAGCTTTCAGCAGAGCTGTCTTGTTCTTTAATCAGCCCAATGGCCTTTCTAATGCCCCCATACAACCTTCTACTGTCACCTGCACCATCCACCCGCTGGATGCGGTCAGATACCCAGCCAAAAATTCTTCACCGCACCTCCTGGAAACTATTTGAACAATCTTACAAGCTTCTCTTAGGTTATTGATGGAATCGGTAGTAGGTGATCAGGGCAGATCTTTTCCTCTCAATGAGTGACAGCAGTATGTCCAAACGGTCTATGAACGGTCGTCAACATTTTTTCCTAGTACTCTTTCCAAAAAAAGAACCTCTCGATTGACATATTGTAGATACTTGTCTTCAAGACTTCCCATGCATCTGAAGCAGTTTAATTCATTCCAGCTGTCTTTGCTACTTCATTAAAAAGCCGTTTCTTAACAGGATCATTGATTTGGCACAAGACAATATGAGGTTGTACAGCAGGTTTATTACATTGGATCTTCTTTGCTGCAAAATGAAATTTCAAGCTGACAAGAGTGTCGTCTGTGTCACAGTCTGCCCTTTGGAAGGATCATGTATTCAAGAGATCTTTCAAGTATGTATGTCTTGTCTGTGCCAAGTCCAGCTAATGCCAGTGCTTGGACCTCAGATGTCTCCACAATGTTTTTCTGATGTTACCAGTAAAGAATGCATTGGTCACCAATAAGCCTTGCCTGGCACAGAGCTCAAGAACTCTCACCCTTCCCAGGTCAGATCTCAGCATTGGACCCCATTCTTGCATTGAAGTCTCCAAGTACTAGGATGGGTTCTTTCTGTGGAATCCGGACAATCAGTTCTTCCAGCTGTTGGTAAAAGCTATCCTTCTCTTCGTCACTAGCCTGCAGAGTTGGAGCACAGACACTGACAAGGTTGATGAATCCCTTCTGTAGACTAACTCAAAGTGTCATGATACGCATGAACACTGCAATTGGAGCTTCACACGATGACATACAATTATTTCTGATAGCAAAACCTATAATCGTACTCTCCCCTTACGCCTTCAGGTTTCTCATGCCAGTAAATAGTGTAGTCTGTCCCCCTTACAAAGCCTGTGTCTGAGAGGCAAGTTTCCGAAAGAGCATGCAATCTGAAGCATGCAAGCTCGTTACTCACCACAGCCATTTTCCTCAAATCCAAATTCAGATCAAAGTCGTATCCAAGGGTCCAAATATTCCACAAGCAATTCTGTTTATTAAAAACAGTTGAGCCAGGATGTAAAACAATGAGGCAGGGCTTGTTTGACCTACCTTTTCTAGGGCCACCCTCACATGAGGTAATCAGGCCATCCCGAAACAGGGCTGCTTGGAAATCTCGGTACCTGCCCCAGGGCCCTTATGCCTCTCATAGATCCCTACGACCATCTTGCCAAGACCTGCAGCGCACACAGCTAG
This sequence comes from Chelonia mydas, assembly GCF_015237465.2. NCBI lineage: Eukaryota > Metazoa > Chordata > Testudines > Cheloniidae > Chelonia > Chelonia mydas. The sequence goes on along the minus strand of NC_057849.1, from coordinate 157,620,733 downwards.
ACAAAGTTATGGAGGAGCAGACGCTGCCATAGACCTGTCATCGTCCCCCTTTAGACCACTGAGCCAGAATCCAAAGGCCAGAGTGAGTCTGAATGTTCAATGGCACAGAGGTCGTAGCTTCTGCCAGAGAGCAACTTAGATATGTAGGTGAGACATAATTAGGCCTCTTAAATAAGCTTTTAGAGCTTCTCAGCAAAATTAATGGGTGTGCGTATGCACGCACACACTTCATTTATTTCAGAGTGCCATTTAATCTTCTATGCCAATTTATTGATAAAGTATTTATCATGTAGCATCTGGTTGATAAAGGTCCAATTTCCTCTATTAGCGCAGACTGAATTCATAATACAATTGCAGTCCAGGTGCTAATGAATGATGCTCGTAAGCATCCATTGCTCAAGCCAGTGAAATATTCATTCAACGAAGGTACTGCATACTTGCTGATCCCTTTAATTTCATTAAGAGCTACAGGGGCTCAGCACCTCTGTAAATCAGCCTAAAAGTGTATTGGTTCTATAACCAGTTCATTCTCTTAAGCATTTTCTTCACGATGAAGAAAACAGTAATATACTTGAGAAGAGTTGGGTTTTTGATTATTTGGATGATGCTAGTGGAAGAGAATTCTTCAGATGCATTAATGCTCCAATTATGTAAGATTTAAGTATCTGCTGAAATCTTTAGACTTTGTCACAAATCAAAACGATCTGATTCGAGCTTATCCTAGAGAATTTCAGTTTTCTTGTTTCCTAACATCCATAAATTTGTGAACCCTGTTGATTCCAGAATAGTTTTTCCAAAGCAGAATCTAATAAAGCATGTTAATGTAATGATCCTTAACCTAGGTCATCAGCAGGATATGAACCTCAGAGCTTTAGCACTGAAGCACAGACCTTTACTAGCTTAGATAAAGGAGTTACTCCCTTAACAGCCAGCTAATAGGCAGTTATCTCCCTGTAGTGGCAGGTCCACATAGAGGATATGACATACACTGTCGAAGCATATTACATGATTGTTATTATTTGAATATTAAATTCTAGGTTAGTTTATCCCGATACTATATTTAATGATAAATACTCCATCGTTTGATAGGACACCTCAATTTGAGATGACCCACTATCCTAGGCTGTTGTAGTTTCGACTCGTTACCTGAAAAGTTTCAGCTTGCTAACTATGAAAATTCATAAACTTTAAAGCAACTGATGTTCTTACAGTTTGACTCATTTCATTCATCATATTGAGACTAAAAAGGAAAAGCCAAATCTGAAGACCATAGCTGCATTGTTCCTTACTGTATGTACGACTGTGTAAGAAATTATTCCCCAAATTGCGCTATTACATTGAATTGCTTGACAAATGTATAGTAATAGCAAGACACTAAAATAAAACATAATTGGACAAATTTAGCATTTGCTTTCCAGCTCCATTCTGTGTGCTTCATTCCTTATACTTAATGTTGCAGTCACACTATTTTTACATAGCATTGCCCTCTTTAAATAACAGTAAGTGAAGGGCCAATGGAGCTTTTAAGTTTTATGATCTGGATCCGTTTGGCTCGATGCTCTCAACCTAGAACTCAGCTGCCCTAATTTGTGGATGAAAATTTAATTCCAAAGCTTCAGAGTCCCATTCCTTCTCTCTAACTTCAGAGATCAATCAATTTTTTTTTTTAAACAAGAGGAGCAAATTCTACTCAGCTTGCACAAAAGAATTAAATGCTCAGACATTTCAAATGACTATTGTTTTACTTAAAACTTGGCTTACTCCTTAGCTCTCAATGAGATCTAGAAAACAAGCAGATTGAACAAAATCACAGCCATTACTGAGTCTGCCAGAGCAAAATTTCTCACTGGAATATGGGTGGGGGAAGAGGTTTTTTAGGCTCATTCACCTGCCAAAGCAAACATTTTCTTCACACAATGCCAGTTTAGCCTGCGGAAGCCACACTACAAGATGCACTTGAGGCCAAGAGCTTAGCAAGATTCAATAAAAGGGTTACCTAGTTATTTAGATGGATAAGATCATCCCCAGTTACAATACTAAAATTTTGAAAAGCTTTAGAGGGGACACAAACTGTAAAGCTTCAGCTCATAAGCCAGCCTCTAATTCTTAGGGGTGAGGAGGAAAAACTTCCCCTGGGGGCAGGCTATCCCATAACTGCCTGAAGCAGGATTCCTCTTTCTGAATCATCTGGTACTGGCCAGTCACCCTGGTCTGACTCAGTGTGGCAATTCCTATTGTGTGCAGATGTAACAACGAACACAGCTGAACTATCCGTCTTCAGTCTTTCAACAAACAAGTTGCCTCTGGGCCAAGACGAAGGTTGTGGGGGGGAGGAAAAGAAGATAATTGGTTTCAGAAAAAGCTCTGAGCAATGGAAAAGGGGGCATTGCAGTGGAACTTTGCCTCACCTGTTGTGTGTTACCTGTGCCCACTAAAATAGTGAGAAAAATTTTCCTAGCTGAAAGAAATGAAAACGTAAACAAGCTTCAGCTGAAATAATCTTCCTTGCCTGTCTTGGCTGGCTGCATCATATCGCCCTGTAAATCCCTCCACCAGCTTCATCGCATCTTCCACAGGGAGTTTAAGTGGCTCAGCCTTTCGTTCTGGGCTCTGTTCAGCATCACCCTTGCCTAGGCCTCTGCCTTCATTTCATTCCTTTCTATTATGAGGTTTCTTGGTCCATCCTTGGAAGTGTCAAACTGGCCAGTGTCAGAGCAGAATGCTGGAATAAAGGGACCCCTGGTCTGACTTGGCAGTTCCTATGGTAGTCAGGCAATGAATCCTGCTCAGCTCTTCCACGGTGCAGGTCTCATTTCCATCTTCCCACCATGCTGTCTCCTACACCTTTCTACATTCACATCCTTCTTTAATACCCACTTCTTCTACAAAGCTAACACTAATACCTATCTATTATTAAAATACAAAAAAAAAAACACAAAAACACAAGGCCTTACATTAGCACCATTCTCGGAGTTTCCCAGTGCATGTGTGCGTCTGATCTTTGCCTACGCATTCAGGATTGCAAGTTCCTTGGAGCAGGGACCATTTTTCCCCTTATTTGTACAACACCAAACAAACACAGTGTCATCACTTACTGAAATAAAAGCAAGAAAAAAATGTATTTGCTTAAACAGCTCATCCTCTCATTGTGCATGATGGGTTTTTCACCCTGTCCATCTGTCATAAATATAAAAGGAAGGGAAACCACCTTTCTGTATACAGTGCTATAAAATCCCTCCTGGCCAGAGGCAAAACCCTTTCACCTGTAAAGGGTTAAGAAGCTAAGATAACCTCTCTGGCACCTGACCCAAAATGACCAATGAGGGGACAAGATACTTTCAAACCTGGAGGGGTGGGAACAAAGGGTTCTGGCTGTCTGTGTGATGCTTTTTCCAGGAGCAGATCAGGAATGCAGCCTTACAACTCCTGTTAAGTTAGTAAGTAATCTAGCTAAAATTCGTTAGATTTCCTTTTGTTTAATGGCTGGTAAAATAGCTGTGCTGGATATGAATGTATATTCCCGCTTTTGTGTCTTTTTGTAACTTAAGGTTTTGCCTAGAGGGATTCTCTATGTTTTGAATCTGATTACCCTGTAAGGTATTTACCATCCTGATTTTACAGAGGTGATTCTCTTACCTTTTCTTTAATTAAAATTCTTCTTTTAAGAACCTGATTGATTTTTCATTGTTCTTAAGATCCAAGGGTTTGGGTCTGTGTTCACCTGTACAAATTGGTGAGGATTCTTATCAAGCCTTCCCCAGGAAAGGGGGTGTAGGGCTTGGGGGGATATTTTGGGGGAAGACGTCTGCAAGTGGGCTTTTTCCCTGTTCTTTGTTTAAAATGCTTGGTGGTGGCAGCATACAGTTCAAGGACAAGGCAAAATTTGTACCTTGGGGAAGGTTTTAACCTAAGCTGGTAAATATAAGCTTAGGGGGTCTTTCATGAAGGTCCCCACATCTGTACCCTAGAGTACAGAGTGGGGAAGGAACCTTGACACCATCTAAGAGCTCTAAGAAGAGATATCCCCATAGCTGGTCTCAGCTCAGATTACTTTGCCATAGACGGTCAGACTCTCTCTTCTAATCTCATCAAAAAAGTCTATCTTGTCCCTGGCCTATACTTCTTAATTTCTCTCATTTACTTCTGCAAAGCATTTTGCAATGCCATTTGTGTGAAAGTCATGAAAGTATGCAAAGTAAAGTCGTATTGCATATAGTTTCCCCCTCCCCCAAGCATTAAAATTTCATTGAGAACAACAGGAGCCCTGTGCATGCAGGAAAGGTAGATACTGGAGCTGAAATCCAGATCCAAATGCAGAATTTTCCTCAAGACTCCCCAGATCTTCTGGGAGGAGGCAGGGGGGAAGAGACATTTACATGTGATTGTTTCCTTCTGGGCTTTATTTCATTAGTAACTTTTAATTTCTGTGTGCTATAAAGTAGCAGAAGATCCCTAGATGAATTCAGTCAGGCTGCCTCTCTTTCCATCTCAAAATGTTGTTATACAATATCCTGATGGTCCTTCTGTTTTTACTAGAGCGTACATGATTCACAATTCATCTAGGAATAGATCACTTGGCTTTACTTCTCAGTCTGAATTCCATAGCAGACCTCCTCCAACGCAAATAGAGATACTCGCACAGATCTGTATTTATGAAACCATAAGTATGCATAAACCAAAATAAGCAGAGAGACATAAGTGTATTAACCCACCAGCAGTATTTGCACATTATATGTTTAATATGGCTGTTGCTTATATTTGGAAGTTTTCAGTAGAAAAGATTACTGCACACTGCTACAAGTCTAACCTTTGCAAATCAAATAAAAAATATGGTGGAATTTAGAGAGGTTTGGCAGACTGGAAAAAAAACATCTAAAGTTTTGACTTGTTCCCTGGTATGAGAACTTGGCATTTTGAAGAGACAAAAAAAAAAAAAATCAAGAAAATCCTGGAATAGAACTGAGGGTTTAAAGAAAGCACAGCTGAAAGTTTTAAGATTTAAATGCTGTGAATAGGAAATTAGTCTCCAAAAGGAGCTATACGCTTTTTTTTAAAGTCATGTAAACTTATTTTCTGATTATAAAGTCCTGAACTGAAAAGCCATGGATCCTGGTTGGAGAATCATCAATGAATGCCTTTTAACGTTCTCCCTCATTACTAACTGAAGCAACACTGCAAGAGTTTACGAAGTAGTTGAACTCACACAGCTATGTGCCAGCAGTGCTTCAACATGCTTAGCTGCAGCCCACACGCTAAATGGAAACCAGACTGGAAGCTCTCCAGCCCCACAGGGCTTGCCTTCCAGAGGGTCTGCAATTAATTAAGACCGAAGGGGAGCTCTGAATAACCCTCTTGTGGAGCAAAATACACACAGTCAAAACCCAACTGACAAACACAACAAAACTGACTTCATGGTTTCTTATGAGAAAACCATTAAATGGTTTGAGAAATGAAGAAACACTTTGTTCAAGTCACTAGTGTGAATGCAATATATTCAGATTACAAAGCTGTATCACCCGGTTATAAATATCATATTGCTTTATCCCTGGGTAACCAGGTGTATAAAAGCCAGTAATAACACATTAGGTTTTAAGTTAGCATACAGTACCTACTATTATATTTTCACAGAGTTCACTTATTCTTTTTTGTAAGGGCTCAGATATTAGAAAATCTTTCCAATTCAGCAGGCACCAAGGAAAATCTCATCACCTGATACACTGCTATGGTGCGCTGAGTTCTTTACTCATGTTATTCTGTTACGTAAATGGGTATTTTTAAATGAATGCAAAAGTTTAACAAAGGAACGTGTCCCCTTTGCACTGATGAAATGCCCTCTCTCTTCCAGAGTCAGAAGAGCACGCTGAAGGGGGAAATAAATCAAATCACAGGTTGGTTAAACATTCCAGCATCAAGACAGAAAATGTGCCACATTTGGGGTTTAAGAAGAGTGAAATTTAAAAATCTTCCCTCAAGCTAGAAAAATCTAGCTAGGAGAATCTCAGTCCTAACTCGGAGTGAAATTCTATGGCCTGTGTTACACAGGAAATCAGACTACATGGTCTTAATGGTCTCTTCTGGCCTTCAAGTCTTCAACGTATAACATACTTACTGTGACACGGCATTTTAGATTGCTTCTCAGTCAGAGCTTGCAAGAGGGTCAGATGAATGTAAGCCTGTCTATTATGCACAGTCCATGCCTGTTGATAAAGGACTCTGAAAAGGCTGATTTGAGAGTTACTATGGTGCTCATGAAAGTGATACTGTTAATGCTGGCTGGAGCAAACAGGATGCAAGCAGCACATAAAGGCCTGGCCCAAAGTCCATGACAGTCAGTGAAAAGCCTTAGGAATCTCAGTGGGTTTGGGTCTCCTACTGTGTAACCTCTCTTAGATCCTGATCCAAAGCCCACTGAAGTCAGCTAGAGTTGTTTGGATCAGGCCCTCAGCTCTGTCAATGTGCTCTGACCCATTCTGCAGCTACCTTGAGATGAGACAATGAATTTAGTTGTTACTTGTGACCTAATGCAGGATTTGAACAGAGGACTCTACAGGGGAAAGACTGCCACTGACAAGAAATGTTGCTGGCCCAATCTAAGCAGCCTGAATTAGTACCATTGCTAACGTTCAACATGCAGGAAATGTAAAACTATATTATATGAAAGCATAAACAGCACAGTAATTTTCCATGCAGTTCTCAAACCAAATAAATTCTTGTGAACATACTGTACCTTCTTTGGGATCTCAAAACAACTGTACCTTATTTTCCTTCGTATTTGGACAGTAGCTATGATGGACTTTTCCATATTCAGCTCCATCCTCCTCGAAATCTGTGTGTCAGGCATATTAAATCTTTCACAAATTCTACCAAATAACTGCCTCACTTCCAGAACAAATAAATTAAAAAAAAAAAAAAAAAAAAAAAAAAAGGCTCTTGCAGCCTAAAGGAAAACTAAAGCCTTGTCTCACAGTTGCTATCCCTCCGCAACTCTGAGATCTAGCTTGCCTGGGAGATGAAAGTGCAAATTCAGTATTAGGTTCTGTGGGTTGCATGCAAAATAACCAGCCATAGCTTAACAAATATTGTATAAGCCACCCTGGGAAGGTTTGCACTTGTCTTCACTTTCAAAGGCTCTTCTTGGTCCATTACCACCATACCTATCATCTCTCATTTGGCATCGAGCTTTCAGTGCTCACCTCTGATCAGCCTAAGATGCCGGCCTCCACTGCCCACTTGTTAATTTTTTCAAGCTAGTACCTTCATGCTTCCTCCCGTCTTGCCCTTCACACTCGGGAGGCACTCCCCATAAACATCCACAAAGCTACCTCATTATCCCCCTTCAAATTCCCCCTTAAAAAAAAATCTCTCCTTCCCCATGACAAAATGTAACTCTTCTGTCAGCTGTTGTCAGCAGCTAAAAGAGCTGGCTTCAGTTTTCGAGGGGGTCACTGTAAAGACTAACACAGGCTCAAGCCTTCACCCAGAAACCTGGGAAATGATAGATGGCACCCTGGGTGGGCAGTACCGCCTCACTCACAAGCACAGAGTCCAGAGATTTAAAACAGAAGTTGACTGGAGGGGAGGGGGCAGATAGGACAAACAGAACAAACTTGGAAAAGCCAGCAACCAACAAATTAACGATATTAGGTAAGACTCCCACCCTATGAAAGTGTCTTAATTAACTATAGCCCCAACCTCAGTCCTACTGGTACTTGAGTGACTAACACATTCTAACCACTTCCTTGCTCCCCCAATCACAACTGGTTGTTCTGGGTTTCTGGAGTCCAAGGATTCTGGCAGGTCAAGTGGTGACTGGGGACTCTGCTGTCTGATCCAGCTGAAGTGATTTCAGCTTTAATTGCTGGGTAGGGAGGCCCACACCAAAATCCCTGCCATAGGTGCTGGAACTAGCGGTCTGGGGGTTGCTGCTGAAGTGGTTCCCATTATATACAGGGATTACAGTTTGGTTCAGTGGCTCTCAGCACCCCCATTGTACCAATTGTTCCAGCACCCCTGATCCCTGGTGCTGTCTCCACAGCTTCAGTCCAAGCCAACTCAGCTCCTCGCTGTCCATGGTTTTCATAGAATCAGTGAATATCAGGGTTGGAAGGGACCTCAGGAGGTCATCTAGTCCAACCCCCTGCTCAAAGCAGGACCAATCCCCAATTTTTGCCCCATATCCCTAAATGCCCCCCCTCAAGGATTGAACTCACAACCCTGGGTTTAGCAGGCCAAAGCTCAAACCACTGAGCTATCCCTCCCCCCCCAAAGCTGTCAGGAAGCTGTCCTTCCTGAACAGCTTATATCCATCCATGACAGTACTCCAGTCATGTGAGTTATCCTACCAAATCTCTGTTATTCCAATCACATCATAATTCCTTGACTGTGCCAGAACTTCCAGTTCTCCCTGCTTGCTTCCCAGGCTTCGTGCATTTGCATATAGGCACTTGAAGTAACCTGCTGATTGCCCCTCTTTCTCAGTATGAGGCAGGAGCCCTCCCCTCTCACGCGCTCCTGCTCGTGCCTCCTCCTGGTATCCCACTTCCGCACTTACCTCAGGGCTTTGGTCTCCTTCCCCCGGTGAACCTCATTTAAAGCCCTCCTCACTAGGTTAGCCAGCCTGCTTGCGAAGATGCTCTTCCCTCTCTTCGTTAGGTGGAACCCGTCTCTGCCTAGCACTCCTTCTTGGAACACCATCCCATGGTCAAAGAATCCAAAGCCTTCTCTCCGACACCACCTGCATAGCCATTCGTTGACTTCCATGATTCGACGGTCTCTACCCAGGCCATTTTATAGCTGGCTTGGCTGGGCTCAGCTACTTAGAGAGGGATCGGTGATGTTCAGGACCCTAAAGTGAATCTTTACCACCGGAATGGCACTCCCAGTGCCAGCAGTCTTCTTCCCCCCACCATCCTGCCCTTCTCTACTTTTAACTCTGTCCAGGCTCCCTTACCCAACCGGGCCGGACTGCAATCTCAGTCAGGGTGACCCCAGGCACATTAGGTGTTCCTTTCTTGTCCCTTCATTTCATTTCATTGCCCGCAAACTCAAAACGTAACTGTATTTTAACCAAGATGCCCACAGCATCGCAGAACAAATGCACATGAGGCCTGGTCCATTCAGGTTGTCTACACTAGAAGCACTACAGCTGTGCCACTGTAGTGTTTCCAAGGGAATCTTCCGACGCTGTAGTAAATCCACCCCCTTAGGAGGTGGTAGCCGAGTCACTGGAAGAATTCTTCCATCAACCTCGTGCTGTCTGCGCTGGGGCTCAAGTGGGCTTAACAATGTCTGAGGGGTGTGAATTTTTCATACCCCTGAATGATGTAGCTGGGTTGACCTGACTTTCCAGTATAGGCCAGCCCCTTGCTCTGCAACCAATGCCATCAGATAGCACTGTCCCCTGTGGAGTGCTCAAGCAACTCTGGGCTGCTCTTTTCCCATTTCACCAACGGATGTCCACAGTAAGGTCTACTCCCTATGGCTTCAGGCCATAGGATCCACACAAATCTTAGTAATGGTTAGGCTGCTGATGAGCTGCCTGTTGTGCTGACCAATTGTCTCATTGTTTCTTTGTACTCCCTGCCTGTATCCTTGGGACAGGGGCTATCCTTTTGTGTTGTGACTGTACAGCGCCTAGCACAATGGAGTCCTGTTTTGTGACGAGGGCTCCTAGATGTTATAATAATAATAATGGAGTAGTTAACCTCCAAGAAGAAAGGTAAGGCCTAACTCTTCACGATGCCCTGCCCACCTTACAAAACCACAACAATCTCCATCTATCTGTGTACTGAAAAGACAGTACGTTCTTAGCATCCCACATTGTCAGTCTATACAATGTGACCAGATGCTCAGATACCATAGTGATGAGTTAAGTGTCTCAGAGGGATTTGTTATTTTCCTTCCCAAATGTACATTTGGGGCAGGGTCTGGCTTAGCATCGGTCTCGTACAGTACTGAGTTCCCTGTTGATGTTTTACGAATACCGCTACTGATAATTATGCTTCTGCAAGTATCGACGAGTCACTAGTAAAGACGACTTTTTGCACATGTGAATACACGGGGCAAAATCCTCACTGGCAAGACACTGATTTCAATGATTACTCCTCCATTCCATGGGTGACTGCTAACTGACCTAATGCAACATCAATCGCTAAGTCAGAAAGTCAAAAGCAAAATATGTTGTATGTCAGCTTCTTCATTTCTTTACCACCTTTCCCCCCTCACATTGTCCAAGTGCATTGCATCAGTCTCCATCATCAGGACTGCTTCTTCCTAGTTGGCAGATACAAGTACGTGGAAAGCATCTTAACGTGAGCTTCTCCTCCTCACTACAATAAAGGTAGTGAAGAAATGTGCGCAAGCCTCTGGTCATTGAGAAGCCATGACTAAAAGGTTAACCAGAGCAGAAGTCCAAGCACCTCATAGCAGGAAGTTATTAGGATCCTCTCATATCAGAGGATTTCAAAACACTTTGCTCAGTACAATCAGCATCTCCTCCAGAGCTCATGTTCGCACCTTTTTCAATTTCCTCTGCTTTTACGCACTATTTCTACGGCATCGTCCTAACCTGGTGTCGCGGTGTATGCTTTTTACTAGATAGTTCCATCTGACTTTTGGCCTTCCATACGTTTACAGGCATGTATACTAAACATCAATGAAATTAATCTCACATTTCAGGTGGTGGAGCAATCATTTCTGGGATCAGGAAGTTTTTGCCTCCCCCCATTCAGCACTGTACTATGTGCAGGGTCAGAGCTAGTCTTTACAAAGCTCATAACCACAGGCCTCTCTTACTTTGGAACCCTTGAAATGTCAGAGTTAATTACAACTTTCATTTTTAAGAAATTAGATCCTAACACCACTCCTTGCAAAGAGATCCTTGAAAATCTAAAGTGATCAATTGCTAGGTTTGAAAAAGTTTGCCACCGATTTTCCTAAGGAACAGGGTTATTCATAGTCTCCACCCACCCTCCCTCCCTCTTCAGTCACTTGTGGGAAAGAGACTCAAACAGCCTGCTTTCCCTAGCATATCACTGTGATTGTGCAACGAGCTGCCTTAGATAACTCCCTCTACCCCCATCCAATCCTGCCCTAGCCAGCCTGGCTCTTGGTCACATGATTAGTCACAACCTCCCCCCATCCCAGGACAATATCCTCTATCAGTCCCTCTGGATTATATACCCTAGAATTCCCACCCTTAAAAGGCAGATGCCTCATAACTAGAGCTGGTTGAAAATAGTAAGCAATTTCCAAAAAGCAATTTGGAAAAAAAGTTGTACAGAATTTGTTTAGTGAAAAACTGAAAAAAATTTAGTTTGAGAATTTTAGATCCATTTTAGGACCTCTCATTTTCACTCCTTTTTGCAGGCGGATGTATCCCCTTCTGCAACACGTGAGCAAGTGGCACTACCACACTGCTCCCAATACTAAACACCTGCTATTCAAAGCCCCAAAGTGCCTTTTTTTCCCCTGGCTTTATAGGTAAATCAAACATGAATCTCATTCAAAGATTTCTCCCTAAACCTCACTGTTTGTAGGATTTCTCGCAGATCTCCCATGTCTCTGCCCCTGACTCCACCCAGCCAGAGGCTCATAACCACCTCGCTTATATGCTAGTGCATAAAAACTTACTCCGCATTTCTATGCGGTGATACAACTCTTACTTGCAGGGCGAGTTCAATAGGAGAGGTAGGATCACAACATCTGCCATACTTATGTGCTCATAACTTTAAAGAAAAAACTACTGACCTGATTTTCTTCCAACTTGGCTGCAGATCTCAATGATCTTTGCAAAATAAGCCAAGAGTGATATTTTTGCCTTTGGAGTCTCAACTATACATGTGCAAAGTTTCCTGACTGAATATTTCCCTCTGCCCTCCCCCATATAGAACAAGAACAACTGACCTGATTCCGCTCATGTTTTCCAGAACGCTTAACCTTTGGCCTGACACACAAGCAAGGAAAATTTCAGCCCAAAATGAACTAGTATGACAGAGTTATGAGCAACTGGAGGAAAAGAAAGGAAGATTAGAATGGAAGATAGATCTCATCCTTAATGATAATATGAATTAGCCACACTTTCTGTAACTCAGACTTTTGCTTATCAGATTCTTTACAGCAACTCCAGCCATCTGGCCTTCTTCAGGAAGACAAAAATATCAGTCTGTTTAAAAAGTATAATTGTGTTTTCACATGGAATACTATGCGGCTTACTGCAGCTCCTTGTCTCCATAGACCAAGTAAATGAAACTGAGAAAGAAAGAGAAAGTGAGAAATCTTGTAAGTGGAACAGCGAGGGAGGGGGAAGCCACCTGACTCTCCTCTGATGTTCTGACTCAATGCTTTGATGTTAGGCAGTTAGAGAGGGCAGCACTAGTCAAGAGACCTTTGGAAAAAGAACGGAATCACGCTCAGATGAGTAATTATACACACATTCATTAATGAAGGCTAAACCAACACAAGAATGGATTAGTACCTAAATAATTTTGTTGGAGAAAAGTGGGGCACATATTGGCCTCAAACTTTCAAAAGGCACGAGTGATTTTGGGTGCCCAATTTGAGACACTGTAAGGGGGCCCATTTTCAGGGGTGAGTGCTCAGCACTCTCTGGTAAATCAGGGTCTTTTAAAGGTGTCTCAAATTGGGCATCCAAAAGTCACTTGCAAACTTGGTATGGTGCACAGGCAAAGTTTTAGTAAACAGGTTCTCCCAATTGAGTTCTGCATGGTGCCTCCCTCAACTATTTTTAAAAATTAAAGACAGCGCACTCACCCACGCATCACTCTGTCCAAACTATGCCAAGTCCCTTAATGCCCGTGGTGAATAAATGCTGTTTATCGCTGTCTATGATGTAATGGTCTATTATAGAGATTTCAAAGCGATTACCACTTTGTGAAAGAATGTTTCCAACAACAAGACATTTATTGGAATTCTGGTTAAAGGGGATTTCCAGTGTTTATGGAGGATAGAAAGAAATCCGTCACGTCTCTTTAAACAAAAGCTCTAGCATTTTGTTAGCGTACGCTAAGGTCCACTCCTGAACTCACGAGAAAAGCAAAAGTAAGATGGCTTTGTTCATTTGAAATGAAGCTACAACACAGTAGCATTAAGGAAAGAAATCCTCAGCCCCAACTCATGTTAAAAGAGAGGAGGAAGTAATGGATGGGGCCAGCTGCTTCTGCCGTGGGCAATGAGACTTTGCACTGTAAAAGGATCCATTGCTCATGCTCCCATTCAAAGGGGACATTGGCTGCCCCTCTGCATAGACTCGTGCAATGGGTGTCACTTGCACAAAGTACAAAGGTGTAGACATTTCCCCTTATAGGGTTTTCCCACAGGTTAGTCCCCTTGTCATACATAAAACACATAGATCCTGCTACTTTGGGTCTTTGCAGATCATTCCAGAGAACTTTCGGATTTGCCCCTAAGATGCCTAGGAAACATTTAGTTAAGAATATATATAAATTGAAAGGCTTCCAGAAAAAAAAATCTGCCACGATTTCAGAATTCCCATTCAGTGTGTAGGGCTTTTACCCCGTCTCAGTACAGGCTGCCACTTGAACGATATTCCCCAAGAGAAACCCACTCAGATCACATATCACAGTACAACTGAAAGAACTAGCTTGGAAAATTTCAGATTCCCCATGCTTTCTAATAGCAAAACTGCCACAGAAGTTAGATGGGCAGTGGGGCTTGAGACTCAGGAAACCTGGGTTTGAATCCTGGCTCTGCCACTAATCGCAGACAAGTCATTTCATCACTCTGTGGCCTCCTTCCCCTCCCTTCGTCCATTTAGATTATAAAAACTCATCAGAACAGAAAGCACCTTTTGTACAGTGCCTGCTACAATGGCGCCCTGATCTCCATTAAGGGGGTTTCATTCATTTAACATAGGCCTGTTTTTATGAGAAAGAAAGGACCACTTGTAAAACTCAATATGTAACAATTTGATAATAAGACGGTATTGTAAGAAATCCAAGGGGAATCACTTATTTTCTAGGACATTGCATGTGATCAGAAAATGCAACCTGGACTATGGCATAAAAATGAATTCACTACATGTCCCCCTTTCTCTGTCAAGCATGCTTATACACAGTATAATCACAGCATTTAGGGCTGGATCTTACTGTGCTTCCATATACAAAACTCCCATCCACTTCAACAGGAGGGACGCATGCACAAGGACCAGAGATTATAAAGCGAGAGGAGCTTTCCCAGGTTAGATTGGCAAGCCTAGAACTCTTTCATCTTGCGAAAAGGAGGACTTGTGGCACCTTAGAGACTAGCAAATTTATTTGAGCATAAGCTTTCGTGAGCTACAGCTCACTTCATTGGATGCATTCAGTGGAAAATACAGTGGGGAGATTTATATACACAGAGAACATGAAACAATGGGTGTTACCATACACACTGTAACCAGAGTGATCACTTAAGGTGAGCTATTACCAGCAGGAGGGCTGGGGGGGGGGGGGGAATCCTTTTGTAGTGATAATCAAGGTGGGCCATTCCCAGCAGTTGACAAGAACATCTGAGGAACAGTGTGTGTGGGGGGGGGGGGAAATAAACATGGGGAAATAGTTTTACTTTGTGTAATGACCCATCCACTCCCAGTCTTTATTCAAGCCTATGTTAATTGTATCCAGTTTGCAAATTAATTCCAATTCAGCAGTCTCTCCTTGGAGTCTGTTTTTGAAGTTTTTTTGTTGAGGAATTGCCACTTTTAGGTCTGTAATCGAGTGACCAGAGAGATTGAAGTGTTCTCCGACTGGTTTTTGAATGTTATAATTCTTGACGTCTGATTTGTGTCCATTTATTCTTTTATGTAGAGACTGTCCAGTTTGGCCAATGTACACCCCCCCCCCCCCCGTTTCTCAGACGTTCTTGTCCACTGTTGGAAATGGCCCACCTTGATTATCACTACAAAAGGATTTCCCCCCCGCTCTCCTGCTGGTAATAGCTCACCTTAAGTGATCACTCTGGTTACAGTGAGTATGGTAACACCCATTGTTTCACGTTCTCTGTGTATATAAATCTCCCCACTGTATTTTCCACTGCATGCATCCGATGAAGTGAGCTGTAGCTCACGAAAGCTTATGCTCAAATAAATTGGTTAGTCTCTAAGGTGCCACAAGTACTCCTTTTCTTTTTGCGAATACAGACTAACACGGCTGCTCCTCTGAAACGTTTCATCTTGCGATTACTCATCACTGGGGGACAGTAACCTGTAGCATGGACTGCAGTGAATGTGCAGCTTACAAGCAAGAAAGAGATGGAAGTTAAAAGCAAAAGAAGTGTCCAACACTGTAGAAAAGTGCCTAGTAAAAGAACTCACAAGCCTACTTATTTTGGCCATAGTTTTGCATGGGAATTCAACACAATGTACTGATGTCTCTTTAGCAATAGGCTTTCGTGGAACATACATTCAGTTCTGCACATTGCATAACCTGTTCTAGTTAAAGTTAAACCCACATTTAGAGGGTGACAAATTAAAACGTTAATATGTAATTCTTTTAAAGCAACTGACCTCATTCTTCCTTTGTCTTCTGTTGTGCAATCAAGTTCTGATCAAAGTGCGCTGATGAACACAGTTCCTTCCAAGGAACAAAGCTTACAGATTCACATCCTATTTCTGAGGCTTCTAGATATCTCAACCACAGGGACTGTAGTGTTTTGTGGTCTGTCTGTAATTGGCTTTCACAAGAAGCATAAGCATCCTAAGAAAAGCAACCAGAAGACAGGTTGTAAACAACACTCAACAATTAATATACAGTAAGTGAGAATGGTGCCTACAGTATACATACAAGCATATCTATAGCATTCTTATTAAAACAGGAAGCAATGTGATCTAGTGATTAGAGCACGGAGCAGGATTCAGGAGACCTGGGTTCCTGGCTCTGACACTGGCCTGCTTGGCCTTGGGCAAGTCACTTCACCCAGACTCGGTTTCCCCATTTGTAAAATGGGGATGATGACACTGAAAAGCCATTTAAGCTCTACTGATGAAAAGCACCCTATAAGAGCCAGGTATAATCATCACCCGTGCCAGCCAGGGACAAACGAGGTTTGTATTTTACAGATTAAATCAAATCCATTTTGGTAATGCACCTAGAGCACAGAGTTTGAGTCTGGAGGTGAACTCTGTACAAGTTATCCTCTGAATAAAATATCTATTCCTTTTTCTTAATGATATAATCTAGGACACAAGATGTGAAAAAACTGGTTAAGCTACTATCAAAACTTCTCATTCCTTACTTTCTAAAAGGAAAAATATTTTTCCTATCTATACCACTATATATTTTAATTGACTCCTTCTAGCATCAAAAATCTGTTACTAAACGGAACATAGTATAAAAAGAATATAATGCTACTGGTTCAAATTCAGCTCAGGTCATATGACCGGTAGTTGTTGCCATCGGATGATTGGTTGATGACTTATGTGAAATGAGTTTGGTGGCCTCCATCAAGTTCCCAGTGGACGTGTGTACACATGACAAAAATAATCAACACTAATTAGCAACATCAGTGGCAAACTGAGCAGAGAAGCCAAGAAAACAGAGCTGGCTGCACATCTTCCATGGCCAGAGCTGGTCACGGGTAAAGTAGCAGAGACAAATTTGCAGTGCCATTGTCCAATGCTATCTTCATAGGCAGAGCACTGCAGTCTCCAGGGAGGTCAAGCTGGCACCTTTCAGGAGCGGGAAATTCACATAAAATATAATGGCAGCCAAGTTAGTCTTTTTATACGATTCAAT
This sequence comes from Chelonia mydas, assembly GCF_015237465.2. Classification (NCBI taxonomy): domain Eukaryota; kingdom Metazoa; phylum Chordata; order Testudines; family Cheloniidae; genus Chelonia; species Chelonia mydas. Next base: position 157,603,982 of record NC_057849.1, on the reverse strand, counting down.
CATCTGCTAATCCAAAATCAAATCTGCCTGCTCCAGCCTCCATCAAATAATACTGGTCATTTCCCAGAGCTACTACAGCCCCATAATTGAGATATCTGAGTTACCTCATCTCTCTCAATTCTAGAGCCAAATATTTGAAAACAAGTGAGAGGAAAGTTGTTGTCTGTAAATATTGCATAAGCCTATCAGTGGAGCTCATGTTTCTATTATCTGAATGCACCGCCTGCTTGTGCTGTGTGTGAACTGAACCACTGAAGTAGAAAAGGGACTATTGTATGTCAGTTAGCCCATAAGAAAAAAAAGTGAAGGATCAGAGGTTATCACAAGAGGAAATCTGGGCTAAGCACTCTAGGTTTTCCCCCTTTCTCTGCAGGAAGGAGCATGATCCCAGAGCTCCATGAAGTCTTGTTTAACCTTTGACCTTATCAACCAACACTCAACAAGCACTTAGATCAATTTTCTCCCATGTTACCGGAGGAAGAGAGGCAGAGAAGCTGCCTCCTCTAACTTCATGTAACATTCTAAGATCTAGGTAGTTTTTTTCACATTTCTTTTTGTTTTTCAGCCTGATTCTGTTTAAGAGAGACGTCTACATGTTTGTAGCTCAGATTTTTATTGTGATTCTATTAAATCAGCATCAATAAAATGAATTGCACTGAGCAAGCCCATAAACTCAAACTTAGAAATGCATGGTGAATCCGGTTCATCTACTCAGAAATACATGCTGTTTCTTTGTGCAGGGATAAAAAAGTGTCCAAATGATCAAACACATTCATTACAATTCTGTTATTTTGTAAGTTTGGGACCAAAGAATTCTCATTCCCTCCAGGAGAATATTCTGCCAGATGTTCTGCTGTGGATGGTATAATTCACAGGGTTTGATAATCATTACATTTACAGTAAGAAACTTGCTAAAAAAAAAGTTGCACCAGGGAGGGACTAGTGAACAGTGGCAGACTGTTTCATGCCTTCCTTTGCTTTATAGTGATGGGTAAATGCATTTTCTCCCACGTACCATCCTAATATTGTTCTGCAGATGGAAAAGAAATGTTTACCTTCTTTTTACTTATTACCTATAAAGAAAATACAGACCACAATGGAAAGATTTATATTACTGTAGAGATGGTGGGTGAAATCCCATCCCCATTAACTTTAAAATGGTGCCAGGATTTCACCCAGCATTTCAGAGCTAGCTCGCGTTGTGGGAGGCATAAGGATGGCCCATGCCGCTGTGGGAACTCACGAGGAATTCCAGCGGATTCAGCAGTTGCTCTTTATAGCATTTTCTGGTAGAGGGAATCCTGGAGAAGCAGCTCTGCACCCTTTCATGGCTATAACCTGCACCCTCCAACCCCACCTATGCCAGTACTGCTACAGTGGCCAAGGGTCCTCACCCTGTCTCCCTGCCCCCTTTGGATAGGCTAGTACTGTCTGCTAACACTAATATTCAGAAGAATGAGAGTAATCCTGAATAGCACTGACTTCCCTGCATTCAGCAGGGATTGTGATGGAAATAAAAATTAAATGCTTAAGCAATCAGAGGCTCATGAGCTAGTTTTCAGGTACGCTGGGGATTGGGACAAGGGAAGGGAATTAGCAGGAGATGTAGATCCAGTCAAGAAATTCGTTCACCAGTCCTTTAGTCTCTGAAGCAAAAGCCTTAGCCTACTCCGGTTCAAATCACTGGACGTTTCCCCGTTCACTTCAATAGGAGCGGAATCCGGTCCAGATGATTAAGTGGCTGAGATGGAGAAGTTATTTTCATTGTGCACTAGCCATACTCATCAACAGGCTACTTTTGCCCACAGGAATAGCAAGACTAACTGCAGCAAGCGACAGGTACAAATAGAAATGTTTGTTTCACACATGGGAGCATTCCTGGGACATCACTCAACTCAGAGGCAGCAGCTAATTGATTGTTACAGATACACTCATGAAGAGAATCTAAAGATGCCTTGACAGTTGTCTGGCTTTTAAAAGCCTTGGAAATTAAAGAGGTGGTTATTGTATTAGACTCATTTTCCTAGACATGCACAAGAGAAACAATGTACCCTGCTCTTGATACATGGTGTCTAGAGAAAGCTTGCTGACTGCAGTTTTCCATAGTCTGTAATTGGATAACACGAACAGGTGAATGGGATCCATGACTAACCTATATACATCAATGGTTTGGGCGTCAAAATGAAGGTTATACAAGGCAAGCCGAGAGAGGCAAGCCAGAAAAAAAAAAATTGGAAACCAAGGGTCAAATTCTGCTTGCAGTCACACCAGTGAAAGGTGTAACTGGCAGCAAGAGCTAGCCAAAAGTGAGTGTTAAGAATTAAAGAAACAAAAACATATATGATTCAAAGGTCTGAATAAAAATAAGCTTGCCATAAAGGAGGTTGACCAATATATTCTGGCTAGCATAATATGTTATTAATATGTATTATGTACATCATATGTACATTAGTATGCATTAAGCACAAATAGTATGGCAGTTATACAGGCTAAATTGGGCTATCCCTTTACTATAATATTGCTCTCTTATGTTAAGTATCCCATAACACCTTACATTAGCTGAAGCAAGCATTTGGCATAAGCAAATAGGAAACTTGTAAAAAAAAAAAAAAAAAAAAAAATTAAGATCTATTCCTTCTACGTCTTAGTACAAGCTAGGGGAGGTACCTTAATGGACCAGTACCTGGAATGCTAGTATCCAAGACAAAGACAAGGAAGGAAGAGAACAATGAGTTAGGAAATTGGGACAAAACTGATGTGTTCGATTTTAGTGACGTGTAAATAGACATGTAACTTGCAAAATCATCATGTAAATACCACCACATGAAACGTGCAACTTCGGGAGCGCATTTTCGGTGTAAGGCAAGTGTAACATCACTGCATGAGATGGCTTCCCAGAGACTGGTATCATATAGTACAGGAAAGAAGGTTACTGCAATAAACCTGACTGACATTGATGGTTCATTATACTCAAATAACCAATGTATCAGCAACAAGGACAATGGTTAAAAATACAGCTCTGCACTTTTTAAGATACATATGGTTTGATTCTGTGAGTAACACAGACAATGGTAAAAAGAAAAGGAGTACTTGTGGCACCTTAGAGACTAACCAATTTATTTGAGCATAAGCTTTCGTGAGCTACAGCTCACTTCATCGGATGCATACTATGGAAAGTGTAGAAGATCTTTTATATACACACAAAGCATGAAAAAATACCTCCTCCCACCCCACTCTCCTGCAGGTAATAGCTTATCTAAAGTGACCACTCTCCTTACAATGTGTATGATAATCAAGGTGGGCCATTTCCAGCACAAATCCAGGGTTTAACAAGAACGTCCGGAGGTGGGGGGGTAGGTTACCTTGCATAATGACTTAGCCACTCCCAGTCTCTATTCAAGCCTAAGTTAATTGTCTCCAATTTGCAAATGAATTCCAATTCAACAGTTTCTCGCTGGAGTCTGGATTTGAAGTTTTTTTGTTGTAATATAGCAACTTTCATGTCTATAATCGCGTGACCAGAGAGATTGAAGTGTTCTCCGACTGATTTATGAATGTTATAATTCTTGACATCTGATTTGTGTCCATTTATTCTTTTACGTAGAGACTGTCCAGTTTGACCAATGTACATGGCAGAGGGGCATTGCTGGCACATGATGGCATATATCACATTGGTGGATGTGCAGGTGAACGAGCCTCTGATAGTGTGGCTGATGTTATTAGGCCCTGTGATGGTGTCCCCGAATAGATATGTGGGCACAGTTGGCGACGGGCTTTGTTGCAAGGATAGGTTCCTGGGTTAGTGGTTCTGTTGTGTGGCATGTGGTTGCTGGTGAGTATTTGCTTCAGGTTGGGGGGCTGTCTGTAGGCAAGGACTGGCCTGTCTCCCGAGATTTGTGAGAGTGTTGGGTCATCCTTCAGGATAGGTTGTAGATCCTTAATAATGCGTTGGAGGGGTTTTAGTTGGGGGCTGAAGGTGACGGCTAGTGGCGTTCTGTTATTTTCTTTGTTAGGCCTGTCCTGTAGTAGGTGACTTCTGGGAACTCTTCTGGCTCTATCAATCTGTTTCTTCACTTCCGCAGGTGGGTATTGTAGTTGTAAGAATGCTTGATAGAGACCTTGTAGGTGTTTGTCTCTGTCTGAGGGGTTGGAGCAAATGCGGTTGTATTGCAGAGCTGGGCTGTAGACGATGGATCGTGTGGTGTGGTCAGGGTGAAAGCTGGAGGCATGTAGGTAGGAATAGCGGTCAGTAGGTTTCCGGTATAGGGTGGTGTTTATGTGACCATTGTTTATTAGCACTGTAGTGTCCAGGAAGTGGATCTCTTGTGTGGACTGGACCAGGCTGAGGTTGATGGTGGGATGGAAATTGTTGAAATCATGGTGGAATTCCTCAAGGGCTTCTTTTCCATGGGTCCAGATGATGAAGATGTCATCAATATAGCGCAAGTAGAGTAGGGGCGTTAGAACAACGCTTCCTCAGCTCTCGTCCCCTAACGCCCCTACTCTACTTGCGCTATATTGATGACATCTTCATCATCTGGACCCATGGAAAAGAAGCCCTTGAAGAATTCCACCATGATTCCCCCCCCTCCCCCCCGACGTTCTTGTTAAACCCTGGATTTGTGCTGGAAATGGCCCACCTTGATTATCACACACATTGTAAGGAGAGTGATCACTTTAGATAAGCTATTACCTGCAGGAGAGTGGGATAGGAGGAGGTATTTTTTCATCCTTTGTGTGTATATAAAAAGATCTTCTACACTTTCCACAGTATGCATCCGATGAAGTGAGCTGTAGCTCACGAAAGCTTATGCTCAAATAAATTGGTTAGTCTCTAAGGTGCCACAAGTACTCCTTTTCTTTTTGTGAATACAGACTAACACAGCTGTTACTCTGAAACAGACAATGGTGTGAAGTTTAAAATTTGTCAGGATCAAGACCCTGATCCTGCAACCACTTACACAAGTCCTTTACTGAAGTGGGTAGTCTCATTCACGCTACACTTTTCTTCTCAATCACTTTGCCTCTCATCACACATCCAATGCCTATACAGCTTGAGATCCCCTCAGGGCAGGGATTTTGTCTTCTCATCTTTATATAGAGTGCCTAGAACACTTCGGATGGAATCCGAAGACCCATCACCCAGCATGAGTAGAGAGCTGTGCATTGCACTTCCCTGTAAGGAACTTGGAAGGAAGTGGGAGAAGGAAGCTGCCCCAAAACAACATTGCCTTGAGAGAGAGAACTGGAGAATGCATGTAGCACTGGAACCCCTGCCCTTTCCATGGTTTACTTCCATTCATCTCTGCAGAGGTGGCACTCAACCCCTGCATACCCAGGGATGCTGGAACAATTTTTTTAGCAGGGGTGTTGAAAGCCATTGCATAAAACTGTATACCTTCTATATGGTTGAAGCCATGCATTCGGCTCCTATTGTTACATGAAACCAGGGGTGCTGCCATACCTCCAGCACCCCTAGGTCAAGCACCCCTGTGCATACCCCTCCCATCACTGATTTAACAGAACTATGCTGGTTTCACTCCTACGGGGTGCGGGGAAAGAAGGGGGAGCTCTGTCACTAAGTGCTGGATTTACCCCTTTCAGAGTTATATCACTAAAACAATAAGAAATTTTATGAAAGGTTGTACAGTTACACTTTAGCCATTTGTAAAGACAAACCACTTCAGAAATCAGTCCACAAAACCAAAGGCAAGGTGGTTTCATCTTTCAAGACCAGCATTTCACAGATATGTTGCCAAATAGTCCTGGAGAAGCATCTTACCTGCCCCAGCATCAGAATGCATCCATTACCTCAGTTTCCCTTTGAAAGCCGGTAGCATGATTTGCAATTTAGCCCTCTGGACAAGCCAAAAAGAGTACTCACCTCCTGGGGTAAATAGAGTGTGGGGGGGGGGGGAAGAACCCCCACCCTACAATTCATTCTTGGCACTATACAGGCTATAGCCTTCACCCTGCAGTGCAGCGCTCCAGGAGTCACTGTTGACCCTCTTCAGGGCAAACAGATCAATATTGCTTTGCCCCTCAGCGCAGGGATCACAAGATTCTTCACCCAAGTTTCACAGGGATTTCCAAAACCACCTCTGTAGGTGGCACTGTAGGGGGGCCCTCCCTCTATGGCAGCTGTCCCTGGTACTCTAAGCTATGTCAGTCCTCCACCCAAAAAGGAATATTACCCTTATAGTAACTGGAGTTCTTGGAGATGTGGGGTCTCTACGGGTATGCACTCTGCATGTGCTCCATGTGCCTAGGACCAGAAATTCTTCTATAGCAGTGTGCATTGGTCTGCACCTGTGCCCTTACACCTCCTTGTGCTGCAAACCAAGGGCATCACTAGCGACACAGACCAACCACCTTTCCAGTTCCTACTCTACCACAAATCACGTGAGGGTCCAAGCAGTGTGGAAGGAGGATGAGTCACATAACATCTACAGGACCACACATCTCAAAGAACCTCCTTGGACTATGAAGGAAGGAAGGTTACTTACCTTTAAGTGCTGGTCCCAATGGGCAATGGGTTTAATAGGCAGCAGGTTTAAAAACAAACCAAAGGAAATATTTCTTTGCACAATGCACAGTCAGCCTGTGGAACTCTTTGCCAGAGGATGTTGTGAAGGTCAAGACTAACAGGGTACAAAAAAGTAGTAGATAAATTCATGGAGGATAGGTCCATCAATGGCTATTAGCCAGGATGGACAGGGATGGTGTCCCTAGCCTCTGTTTGCCAGAAGCTGGGAATGGGCAACAGGGGATGGATCACTTGATGATTGCTTGTTCTGTTCATTCCCTCTGAGGCACCTGGCACTGGCCACTGTGGGAAGACAGGATACTGGGCTAGATGGACCTTTGGTCTGACCCAATGGGGCCATTGTTATGATGTTCTTCTTGCGGGTATTATAAGGAGGTGGGTGGGAAAGAGCTCTGTACTACAGTTTGGAGGATTGCTGACCTGAAAGAAGCATCCTGCACAGAGGTTTGAATCAACAAATAGTGCCTGGTACATGTGTGGATGGAACTCCAGGTTGCTACTATACATATCTCAGGAGTAGGACCCCTGCAGGAATGCCATTGGGGCCACCTGTGTGCTTGTCAAATGAGCCCCGAAGGATGAGCTCCAACCCTTTTATAAAACGGTGTAGGATGCAACTAGAAATCCATTTGAAAGTCTCTGGAGGATACTGCCTCCCTGCTATGGAGGTGAAGCCTTCAACTCCATGTTCCATCAGGGGATGGAAGAGACACGGCAACTTTCTAAAGGCCTGTGTCCTACCTGGCTAGAAAACCAGAGCGCTATGCACATCTAGGGAGTGGAACTTCACGTCTTCCTTAGTCTTGTGAGCCGTCGGGTAAAATGCAGATAAGAAGACGGTCTGATTTAAATAAAAAACCAATATCAGAGAACACCTTGGGAATGAATTTGGGATGCAGTCTCAGGGATACTTTGTCTCTGTGAAAGATGGATCTGCCCTACGGCCCAAGTTTGCCTTACAGCCAAGGTACTATCAATGTAGATATCCTTCCTCATGGCTAAGTGCAATAGGGAGCAGGAGGCCAAGGGCTTAAGTGGTGGTTTCAGTAAGGCAGAGAGCACCAGGTTGAGATCCCAGGCTGGCACCAGCCTTGACACACATGGGAAGGTTCTCACTATGACCTTTAAAGAATTTTACTGCTGTGGCGTGGACGAAAATTGAGCCAGTTGTCCATCAGGCAATGGAATGTATTAGCTGCTAAACACACTCACAATTAACTGAGAGGCTTGAAAATTTCAACAAGAGGAAATAGTCCAGGATCAAGGGAATTCTAGCCCCCTCTGGATGCTCATGACATCACAGGGAAAAGTGCTTCTATCTGGCAGCATAACTCCTCCTTGTAGAGGGCTTCCTGCAATTAAGGATGGCTTGGACCGCCTTCAAGCAGGATTTCACTAAGTCTAATGCCCATCCAAAAAACCAGGCTCTCAGATTGAGGGTGCCAGGTTGGGATATTTGATTATGCCTGTTCTGTGACAGTAGGTTTGGAGATGTCTGGTAGCAAATGCATGGATGGGCGGCCATCTGTAGAGCCAGCAGGAACCAGAACTGTGTTGGTCATCAAGGAACCATTGATATTATTGTCACCTAACCCATCTTGATCTTTGAGGATGCGCGGTAGGAGGGAAGCCATACATCAAAAAGTCTGACCATTTCACTAGGAAGCCACCCACTCTGGAGCAGCATCCGTGCGTGTCCCAAGAGCAGCGTGCCAGGTGCTTGCTGTTTGCATGAGTGACAGAGGAGGTCCCAAGATGGGAATCCCCACTGATAAATATCTTCTGGATCACTGACAAATGGCGCTTCCATTCACAGCCCTTGTGAAAATGCTTGCTGAGGCTGTTTGCTTGAGAGTTAAATTAGCCCCAGTATGTGCACTGCAAAGAGGGTGATCTGATGTTGGATGCACCAATTGCAAAGTTTTATCATCTCCTTGCAGAGAGGTGCAGACCTTGCTCCCCTCTATTTGTTTAGATAAACAGTGGACATGTTATGTGACCTGACCTGGACAGGAGGGATCAGTTGAAAGGCAAGAATTGTTCGCATGTTCTGTGTATGGCTCGAAACTCAAGGAGATGGATGTGGAGCATAGACTGCTGTGGAGTCCAGGAAACCTGAGTTACGTGTTTATTCAGTGTGCTCCCCAGCCTAGAAGGGATCTGTGACAAGGGTTCTTGTGGGCATGATGGGTACAAAGGGAACCCCACACAAACTTTGTCTCTCTTCTCCCATCAGGGGAGAGATGCCCAGATGTTAGGTGGAAGTGAGACTCTCTTGTCCAAAGAGTCCATGTTTAGGATGAAGGCCTTCCTCAGCCAGGCCTGGAGGCTGCTCAGGTTAAGTCTGGTGAAGGAGGGGGGTCACATACGTGCACAATACCATGTGGCCTAGGACCACCAAGCAGGACCAGAATGTCATTTGAGGCTGAGTCTAAGGTGGATGCCGAGTTCTTTCATCGCTAGGAATCTGTGCTGTGGCAACCGGGCCCTGGCCACCCTTGAGTCCAGGACTGCTCCTGTAAACTGTATAGTCACTGGGAGGAAGGGGGAGGGGTAAAGTGGACTTTCCTGGGTTTACTTGAAGACTTAAGGAGCGGCAAAGGTTGAGCAGCATGGTGAATGTATCAAGAAGTGTAGGGAGCAATTGACCAGAAAAGGTAAACAGTAGTTCTGATGGCACAGGAGTGTTGTGACTATAACAATGACCCCTCTGTAAAAGGCCTTGGCGCTATGGAAAGACTAGAGGGGAGCACTCTGTACTGGAAGTGCTCTAAACAAACCCACCATAAAATGCAGAGATGTCCTATGCACCAGGTGGATCTCTGTATGAAAATAAACATCCTCTAAATCAAGAGCTGCAAACCAGTCATTGACATTCAGGGAGGGGATTAGAACTAGGGGTCACCAAATGAAATTAATAGGCAGCAGATTTAAAAAACAAAAGAAAGTATTTTTTCCACACAATGCACAGACAACGTGTGGAACTCCTTGTCAGATGATGTTGAAGGCCGACACTATAACAGGGTTCAAAAAAAGAACTAGATAAGTTCCTGGAGACCAATGGCTATTAGCCAACATGGACAGGGATGGTCCCCTAGCCTCTGTTTGCCAGAAGCAGGGAATGGGTGAGGGGATGGATCACTTGATGATTGCCTGTTCTGTTCATTCCCTCTGGGGCACCTGACATTGGCCACTGTCGGAAGACAGGATACTGGTCTGACCCAATATGGCCGTTCTTATGTTATTATAGAGGCTACAGTAATCATCCTGAATCTTGAGTGGCAGAAGACGACATTCAACTACCTGAGATCCAGGATGGGTCTCCAGTCCATCTTTTTGTGGGGATTAGGAAATATTTGGAGTAAAATGCCTTCTCCCTGTGTTGAGGAGGTACCTGCTCTTAATCCCCCAAGCCAAATCAGGGAGTCTACTTCCTGTTCGAGAATCTTGTGAGAGGGGTCCCTAGGGAAAAAGAGGGACATGGAAGGGCTTGGGGGAAGAGAGAGACAGGAACTCTGTCATGTAGCCAATGACGTGCAAGACTCAGTCTGAAGTTAGACCTTGCTGCATTGGAAGGAAAAAGACCAGGCAGCCATGAAGGGGGACTGGTTGTACTGGGACTGGTTGACAGCTCTTCAACATCCCATCAAAATGCCTTCTTGTTAGGCAGTTGGGTCTAGAGAGGGGGATGATGGTGGGACAGGGTATCTGCCACATTGTACCCTCTAGCACTTTTTGTGGGGTTCATAGGGTCTCTGATGGTAGAATGGCTGTGGGGCTGACCAATACTCTGAGACACCACAACATAGGTATTTTCTGTGAGATGAGACACCAGGATGCATATTTCCAAGGATAAGAGGGTGGCACGAGTGTGAGAACTGACTTGGTCTTTTAACTGAAATGGTTGTTACCCTTGATGACGAGATCCTCTATCGTCACCCAGACTTCCTTGGGAAACCTCATTGACTGCATCCAGGAAGCCCATCTCATGACCATCGAGGTCACCATAGAGTGAAATGCCATGTCCGCAGCATCAAGTGATGCCTGAAGGGATGACCTGACTATTCATTTCCCTTTGTCAAGGACAGCCTGGGATTTGGGCCTACATTCCTAGGGTAATTTATTGGTGATCTCCAACAGCTTGCTCTAGTTAATAAAGTCATACTTTGAGAGCAAATGCCTGTTAGTTTGCAATACAAAATACAGCTGAGGAAATTCTTTCTGCCAGAGATTCAATCTCATGACATCCTTGTTTGAGGGATTAGATCTCAGTTGGTGTAGTCTGTTCTCTTCCATGATCACTTGTACCACCAGACATTTTGGGTTTGGGTGAGAATAAATATTTTGCCTCCTTAGGGATAATGAAATCTTTCTTTCCAGCCTTCTTGGGGGTGGGGTAAGGTCACAGATAGTGGGTGTGCAACATATGTCCTGAGCAGCTTCCAAAACAGCCTCATTAATAGGGAGCAGCTGACTGGAGAACATCCAGGAGCTTGTGTAGGATCTTGAACCTCCTCCAGCAGGATCTGGAGGGTGTCAGCCATCCCTCTTAGCAGACTTGGTACTGGCTGTAATCATCCAGAGGGGTAGGGGAAGCTGGCACCACTGCCTCATCTGTGTCAGTGGCTCCAGTAGTACCAGGTGTCTGGTGGCTCCTGACTGACTTGTTCCTTTTCAGACCCTCTCCCTATCTAGTTCAGCATAGTCCCACAGACTCCTTGTCATCCATGCTCTCTTCTCTGTTCTCAAACAAACCCTCCCTTCACCCAGAAAGATCGTTAATAGCCACAGCTCCTTCCCTGGCTCACTTAATAGGTCTACACTGCAGCAGGGAGGTGCTTCCCTTCTCGAGCAGGCAGATGGGTTAACTCTGCTCGAGCTAGCATGTTAAAAACATCAGGGTAGCCAGGGGTAGCAGCTCAGGCCAGCTGCCCGAGTACAAATTCACCTGGATATTTTTGTAACGTATTTTAGCAGCTAGCTCAAGCCACCACCTGTGCTACCATAACTACACTGCTATTTTTAGCTTGCTGGGTCAAGCAGAGCTGGGGCACATCTGTCTACTCAGACTGGGAAATGTGCTACCAGACGCAATGTAGTCATACCCTTAGTGGTAAGCGCCACACCAGATCTTGCCTCAGTACTTGTCTCCCCCACACGGAATATGGAACTTGCCTTATATAGTCAGTGTTGCAGATTCTTGACATTTTAATCACAAGTTCCATGATATTTTGGGGTTTTTCTTAAGGCCCCAGCTCCTGGTGTCATAAGATCACTTGACACACCAATTTCTTTTAAATGCATTTCTATCCCTCATGCTTACAGGAAAAAAGCTTAAAAATATGACCACAAAAGCCTGAAAGCAAATAAAAAGAACTCATAATGATCTACTTAATGTAGTATGTTACTGCAGTTTGTTGGATCATTTCAGAGGAATAAGCTTTTTTAAAAAAATATGATTACTACTTTTTTTTCCCCCCAGTGCTGTAAGACTGATGAAAGGCTGCATATAAATACAAAATATTTGTCTAAACTACTACCACAAAGCAATAACTGTATTATCAGGCGCTAGGTTAATTAAGCACGATTCAAAAAAAATACTGAAAAGCACATTTTAGATCATCCTAACAACGAAACCCTAAGCAATTTTCTGTATGTATGTGAGCACTAGCACGCAATGTGCACAGTAGCAGCATTCTATAAAATAAGAATTGTTTTATTGTGCCAGTCGTTACTCCCCATAGAGGGGGCTATAATGAAATTATGTACAGTAATTTAGGGAACTATTTTCAGCAAGTGCTTGATGAGAAAAGGCATATGTGGAGAAAGGAATATAGCCTAAATGTTGTGCTGTCTTGGAGATTTCCCCCCACCCTTCTCTCTGCTCATACCCAGACGACCAGTAAAGAGCTTGTTCATTATTTAGCCCTGGACAGACACATCAGTTTAGAAATACCATGATGTTGCATAACAAAGCAATATGTGACTTGTGTATTGATGACATACAAAGGATTCAGCCATTCAACAATGAACTGAGAATGGAATACTATGTGCCTTCGTTTTGATGTTTATCCGGTAACTGAACAAAGGAGTACAGAGTAACAACACACCTGAATAGCTGTTTCTATTAACATGTGATTTTTTAATTTTTTTTTTTAAAAAAAGGCTGTCCAGCTGTGTATAGCATAAAGCTTTCCAGGAAGCCATTCCATTACAGAGGAATACTGTACCCTCATTTACTGCATTTAGGGTCTCTGACTTGCTGTCCAAATAATACATGTAATATTTTCATGCTGGTTAAAAGGTCTTAAGTGAAAAAAGAAGAGGGGAAAAAGCCCAAACACACCCCCGGATGAAACTTTTGCAGACAAGCCAGGACTCTAAAACATGTGTGTCTCTTTGTATGAGTTGAAACCCATTTTTGCTGGGTTCTATGGGTTATTCTTGCACCCAAGGTTTTCCAAAAATGTCAGGCAAGTTTACCACAGCAGTTAAGCTGTCTACCATCTGTAAAAGATTTAGCCAAGAGTTTTCTTAAATATATTTCAGGGAGAAAAAAAAAAAAAAAGTTAAAATTCTTTCAACATTTTGCCTAGCATTCACGTCCATATACACTAGGTACTGCAGAGTTGTCTAGTTTTTTTTTTAGGACAACTTTTTCTTCTAAAGATTAGTTTTGCACTGTAGTTTTATACCGTGAGTAACATGTTGAATATGAATTATTTCTTAAGAATAAGTGTAGTGTTTCCTAGGAATGGAGAAGTAAAAACTTTATAGGAAATGCAGGCAAGGATCTGAGATTAACACTGTTCATTCTCCTTCCAAGTGGAGAGTTATTTTCAGAAAAATAGTCTTGAATTTGCCACACTGTATTTAAAAGCTCCCTCCATGTAAATAAGGGCACTCAAACAACAATAAAAAATAAAGTCCAGAATTCTAAAGAACATTGGGAAAATCTTATGCTTTCTCAGCAAAAGTTTAGAATACCTCATGGCCCAACTAGCCCTGTCATGGGGAAGGTTGAAGGGTATATTTCACTCCTTCTGCCCATCTTGGCTGCAAACCTGCTGATTGTTTCCAGTTGCTTGTCTATTGCTGGTGTTATTTTTTCCACTCTTCTTTATGAAAATTATTTCAAAAGGCACCAGATCAGTAACTTAACTCTCCCTTTTAAATACAGATTGCATAAGACAAATGACCAGCCAACCTCCTTTACATACGTCTTTTCCTAAGCACGTATACATTGATTATGTTACAGCACTTCAAGAACTGCTGGCTGGTGGGTTAGAGACATTTTATAAATCAAAATCATTATCCCCAATGTATTGGGCAACACAAAGTTCACCCACCTGTGAACATTAATTGCCTGAATTTTCAGAAGTGATTTTGGGAGGCTTAGTGTTTGAGACACCTTAAAGGGGTTTGGATTTGTTGGAAAGTGCTGAGCGCCCAACCTCTGAAAAATCAGATGCCTCCTAAAAGTGCCTCAAGTGGGGCATTAGCCCCAAATCAGTACTTTTGAAAATTCAGACCTGATTCGCACTTGAGCCTTGTCTTCATGAGGGAAGAGGGGAGTTTTTACACATGCTAACATTGCCAGTGCAGTGGAAGGCATGGGAGAGGGGATTTTAGGGTAAATGAGAATCAGGTCTGATAGCAACACTTAAGTGCTTCACACAGGGTTTGAAAGAATATTTAATTAACATATGTAGGGGCTTTGAGATCCGAGGCCAAAAAGCGCTATTTTTATATATAAAAGGGCAAAATATTATTTCTTTCAAATGCATATGCTGAATTTTGGGAGAGTGAGGTGGCAGTACTGAAACATAAAAACCAAAGTGATTCTGGGGCTTATGTTACACATTTCTAAAATAATGCAACAGTCCAGGGTTTTTATTCAAAAGTTTCTTACTCTGCAATTTTTCTGTTTCTTATATTACATTTCAACTAAAAAACAATTAGGTCTGTTGGACACATTTCTCCCTAAAGTATCAGAAATCCAAACAAACTGAGGCCCTGATCCTGCATGTACTTATGCACAAGTGTCTGTACACAGAAGTGGTCCCATTGCATTCAGTGAGAATACTCATGTGCATAAAGTTGCACATCTCCAGAACCGTAGCCTAAGTCTCAAGCACTATGAAATAATCCTTGTAGGGCACTTTGAAATCTATAGATTTCAGAGAGCTTTGCAGAAGCAGGAAAATACATAATCCTTAATTTACAGATGGGGAATTGAGGCACACAGAGAACTGAAATGACTTGCCTATGGTTACACACCAGGTCAGTGGCAGAGCTGGGTTTAGAACTCAGGTCTCCTAACTCCCAGCTCAGTGCCTTATTCACTGATGCTTCTTTAGTTCTAATATATTAGAACAATTCACATTTTAAAAAAAACTTAGTGGAAAAGCTCTGTTATATCTACCCTGCCTAAACTAAAATAGCACAACTTGAACCCTTGCAGTAGCACAGTGGTCAGTCTCCCTTCACCACATGCAGTTTTGTTTCTGATGGAATATATTTCTTTTCTATTCTCCTATGTTCCTTAGTCTGGGTACATGACATAACATTATAGCCTATTCACAATACACACTGTTCTCTTCCTATGCCACAGCCATCCCATCAGCCAAACTCTTGGTACCCTGCAGGGTGAGGGCCGTGCCAGCGATCCTTCTGTCATCAGGCAGACTGATTTTGTTTGCCACAGTTGGCCCGTATATGTTGGCAAAGATGTGATACTTTTAGCCAACTCTGTTTACTGCTGTCATTCCCAGCACCATCACTCACAGGTTCTTTGTGAGATTCATTATCACTGACCAATGACTGAGGCAGTGTCTCTGACTTGTATAGCTGTGATCTTCAACCTACAATACCATGAATACCATTTTTATGGGATATATTTCAATGCAGTTAAGAGTGAAGCATGATTGAAATTTATTTTGAGTTGAGATGTTGAAAGCCACCCAAACACCACATTGTGAATTAGTCTGCTAAGCATTTATGTTCTGTGAATACTGTATCTGCTGTATTCTATGCCTGCACTAGCATGCTGCATTTATTAGCCTGATATATTAATATGAACTGTGACCAAAGAGGAATTAATAGACATTGAAGCCAAAAGAACTATCCCAGTTTACACTGGGCAAGAATCCAGCCCTAAGTATTAGTTTCTATAGAAAAAGGCACCATTATAGCACTAGAAGGACTCATTTCTCCCCTAGGTAGCCACGCATACACAAAATATTACAATTACTACAGGTTATTTGTGGCAGCATTGTAAATGCACATAGCATTTAACAAGCAGAAAGACAGACATTTCTGCCCTCACAGGCTTAACAAGCCACAGGCCCAGTCTTGCTCCCATTGAAGTCAGGCCCAAAGCAATACCAGGCAAACACAAACTAGAGGACACCAGTTCAGGGAAGGGATAATGAGCAGAGATCAGGATTTGAAGGAGGAGACGACCCAGGAGAGGAAGTGGGATCCTGTACCAAGCACAGGGCATGGCAAAGGAGGAGCGGAGAAGCAAGTACAAAGAGGGTAAATAGAAACAATAAGGTAAGAGTGTTGGGGTTAAGGAATGGGAAGAGGAAGTGAGATCAGGGAAAGAACATGAAGAATTTAAACAGGATGATGGAGAGTTTAATTTGAAGTGGTAGGAGACAGGAGGACAATGAAGCAACTCAAGTGAGGGCAGGAAAGGCATGGAGGTGGTGGGATCTGAGTGACCAGTAAGACAGATTACTTTAGACAGGCATTTGGGATAAAGTGGAGGAGGTAGGGGCTGGCAAGGAAAGAGGTGTATTTTCCTCTCAGAGAAAGTCACATCCCTCCAAGACAGCCTCTCAGGACACCAAGAACCATACCTCAGACACAGGCACAGTAATAGAACATCTTCCCCCTTGCTAAGTTCACCTCACTCCCACAACAGGAAGTCCCTAGTCCTAGAAGCACTGCAGGGAAAACAAGTCATCCCCCCACAATTCTGATCCATTCTTTTGTTGGGTAGAAGAGAATGAAGAGCCCCTTCCTTGAGGAGGGAAAGCTACGTCCTCATTTCCTCTTCCTCACAAATCATTGTATTGCCCGACTGGTACTTCAAACACCATCACCACAACACTTCATGGATGGTAGGTTTCAGGACAGGAGAGGCTGTGCAGGGAGTGTGCCCCCTATATAGAGACCAGCTCTGTGGTGGTTGCCTGCACCACAGCATGCAGGGTGAATATGTGAGCCAAAGGCCAAAGAATCCCTCCATTGCATGTATGCTTAGTCTTGTCCGTTCCCTCAGCAGAGTGGGTGCAGTAGGGCCCCAGAGGCAAGAGTTCTCTCCTCTGCCACCTGAAGGCAGGGAGAAGATTTCTGCTCCACTTCACCTGTAGTTTTCCCCCATTCCCAGCTGAGATATTCAGGCAAGGAACCAGTGACTGGAGTTGCCCTTAGTGATATAAAGCAGGATAATTCAGACTAATGCCTCAGCCGTGCCAACCAATGTCCACCCTCCCGATTCACCTGGGCCTTCTCTAACTTGCACTGGAGCCAGGCTCGGGGTTGGAGCACACAGATTCCACCTGGAGTCAGAGCATATGTAGTAAATGGGACTCAGCCAGCCAAGCCTCACCAGCACTTGTCATTAAGATTAGCCACTGATACTGTAGGCGATGTCTGGTCCACAAAGCTCCATCCTTTCCTAAAAGTCCCCCCTTAAAACTCACTGTGACGTTGCACTCCATAATGCTTTATAGAAATATGCTTATGAATGTAAATATGACATAACTGGAATATGTTTTATGCTACATATGCCATGTAACATATCTCTGCAAACGTTATGATCTATGGCAGTGGTTCCCAAACTTGTTCCACCGCTTGTGCAGGAAAAGCCCCTGGCGGGCTGGGCCAGTTTGTTTACCTGCCGTGTCCGCAGGTTCGGCCGATCACGGTTCCCAGTGGCCGCAGTTCGCTGCTCCAGGCCAATGTGAGCTGCTAGAAGCAGTGGCCAGTACGTCCCTTGGCCCGCACCACTTCCAACGGCTCCCATTGGCCTGGAGCAGCGAACCAAGGCCAGTGGGAGCCGCGATCAGCCAAACCTGCGGACATGGCAGGTAAACAACCGGCCTGGCCCACCAGGGGCTTTCCCTGCACAAGCAGCAGAACAAGTTTGGGAACCACTGATCTACTGAATATATTAATCCTATTTGTATGCATGTATCATTTTTGTATTCAAAGTTATGAATATAGGCTGTGTACCTGTTTGATTTTAAGTAGCCTCAGTGAAGCATTTGGTCAGCTTCTTGAGAAAAAACTATTCTCAGTAAGTGCTCAATCAAGAAACACTTAAGCTAACAAACTTTGATAGACGCCAATCCACATCTGAGCTTTCCTGGGAACATTCCTGTAGATAACGAAGTCATGCATGGACATGTGACTTGCCCAGGTGACTCCAAAACTCCATCTTGTAGAGGGAATTCTACACAGGGGGAGGAGGGGTTTCCACCCTCAAGAAACTGGGAGACCCCTCCATTTGGTCTTCAGCTACCTCAAGAGGTAACCTCTCCACCCCCAAAGGATACCTGAAAAAACCTGGAACAAAGGACAGTAACTGAGGGGTGTGAGTGATTGCTAGACCCACACTAGAAGGAGGCTAGTCTGTAAAAGAAGCTTATTGGAACATCTCGGAGGGTGAGATTTCATCTGTAATCACTTTCTTACTGTATTAAGGTTAGACTTGCATATTTTAATCTTATCTTGCTTGGTAATTCACTTTGTTCTATTACTTGGAACCACTTAAATCCTACTTTTTGTATTTAATAAAATCACTTTTTACTTGTTAACCAAGAGTATGTATTAATACCTGGGGGCAGGGGGAGAAAAAGAGCTCTCTCTCTCTATCAGCATCATAGAGGGTGAACAATTTATGAGTTTACTCTGTATAAAGCTTATACAGCATAAAACTGATTTATTTGGGGTTTGGACCCCATTGGGAGTTGGGTATCTGAGTGCTGGAGACAGGATCACTTCTTACGCTGTTTTCAGTTAAGCCTGCGGCTTTTAGGGGACATGGTTCAGACCTGGATCTGTGTTTGTAGCAGGCTAGCGTGTCTGGCACGTGCAAAAGGAAGTGTTTATTTACACAACGCAGAATCAACCTGTGAAACTCTTTGCCAGAGGATGTTGTGAAGGCCAAGACTATAACAGGGTTCAAAAAAGAACTAGATAAATTCATGGAGGCTAGATCCATCACTGGCTATTGCCAGGATGGGCAGGGATGGTAACCCTAGCCTCTGTTTTCCAGAAGCTGGGAAATGAGCAACAGGGAATGGATCACTTGATGATTACCTGTTCATTCTCTGGGGCATCTGGCATTGTCCACTGTCAGAAGACAGGATACGGGGCTAGATGGACCTTTGGACTGACCCAGTATGGCCATTCTTATGTTATGTTCTAGGTAATACCCACAACCTGTTTTGGTCTCTTAAAAAAAAAAAAAAAAAAAAAAAAAAAAGACACACTTGCACCCCAGACAGGTGCTAAAGGGCCATCAGCTACTTAAGCAGTCATCCTCCAGAAAGGGGGGGGAGGGGGAAAGGAGGAAGAAGAAAGGTGTAAACAAGAAATTTACATTTCATCACAGGGACAATTCAAACCTCTCATCCACAATGGAGTGTGTCTCACCATGACTCAGCAAGGATGTTTCTAGCACAAGAAAAATTAAATTATACAGAGGGAGAAGATACTTCACCTCTTCTCCCCCATCTCTCTGCTTACGAGATCAGTGACTCTCACAGAAGCGGAGCTAAGAGGGAGGGGTTCCAGACTGAAAGGAGACCCAGTCTGTGAAATTTACAACAGCATATGGTGAGACAAACCCTTGGCTTTTATGTTCACTTAGTTTGTGAAGTTAAGAGTAATATGCAAGCGAATATCTATTTTCTTTTGTAACCAATTCTGACTTTTATGCATCACTTGTAATCACTTCAAATCCATCTTTCTATAGTTAAGTTACATATCTTATTGTTTTATCTTTATTGTGTTTGGATTAAAGTGTGTAGGAAACTCCATTTGGGATACCAAGGCTAGTGCATATATCATTTTCCTTTGATGAAATTACAGGCTTTCTATGAGCTTGCATTGTTCAGTAGTGTGCTGGACAGTACAAGATGCACATTTCTCAGGGAACACGATTGGGACTAGAGAGCTTATGGGTGTTGCCCTGTATGTAATTCACGAGTGACTGGTCTGAACACTCCTGTATTTAGCTGGGAATGAATTTTCATGCTGCAGGCTGCATGAGCAGGCCAGCTGTGGCTGTTCTGACAGCAAAGCAGTGTAAAAGGCACCCCAGGCTACAGCCTTAAGGGGACACAGCGGTTCAACATTCCAGATTGTACCCTGGAGATTGTCTCACCTCCATTGCCTCCCCAATACCTGGGAATAGGGGTGGCACAACAACCTGCAAAAACACATCCCAGGAGCGTTCAGCACGGTCAGTTTGAATACCTACTGCCCATGCCTCACCGACCCTCTGATCTCATCTTTATACATCTTCTGCAGCTGTTAATGGCCCTTGATAACAACACTTAGTTCCCAGGTGTTGAATATAGTCATCCAAGACTACAAACTAAACCCTGGTGGAAGAGGGAGAAGAAAGCAACCCAAACAGAAATCCAGGCAGCCTCCTAAAGTGCTCAGCCACAGCTTAGCACCCCTTCGATTGGTAAAGCTAAAAGAATGTTGAAACTCTAGTTTACCTTTTCCACTTACACTATTGTTTAGTCTTTTCTCCCTATAGACAGTGAAAACTGACTAATCCATTTCTCTTTTGTTTGGTCAGTTTCCAATAAGTAACTCACCAGTTCTCATGCATTTGAACAGGCCCAATTGCAGGACTGGGTCCCAAGAATTTTTTTTTAAAATCTCAATTTTTAAAACCAATGTACATCCTACATATGTATATTGTAGGAAATTAGCTATAAGTGTTTCCCAGTCTTATCACAGCGTATATGCACAGTTTTGCTATGTATTTTCTAGGGGCTGTAAGGGTTAATAATTCAGTAAATTGTTGATCTGAAAAGGGAAAATACCCTGTAGAACAGGGATACTAAGACCTCATTGGTTCAGGAGCCAAATTAGTGATCAACATTATCCAAGAGTCACAGTAGTGTGACTTGTTTCAGAGTTTCATTTACTATAGTATTATATAGTCATACATAAACAGTATAACAGGGGAAATTATATATATTAGTCTCAACAAAATGACTGACCAAGTATTTTATCAACTACAATTGGTTAACATAGTAAAAGCATCCCAATTGGTTAATAATTAAAATTAATATTGTGCTGCAAATCACTGCAAGGGTCACATTAAGAGCCACTTGTGGCTTGCTAGCCTCAGTTGGAGTATCACTGAGGTAGAGCCAGAGGGGACATAGGTGCAAAAATATAATGAGGTATAGGAATATGGGACCTACACAATTTAGCAATATTTGGACAAACAAAACTCCCCTTGATTTCAACGGAGCAGGATTGGACTCAAGCAGAGGATTTTTAAGAGACAGCAGTAATACTTTTAAACATTGGCTTTGTGATTTACCTGGATGTGCTTCTTTGTAAGACTGACGTTTTGAAGCAGCAGTGGGAAATAAAAAAGTTTAGAGCTGGTTGGAAATTGTACAAACAGATTTTCTGGTGGAAAATGAAAAGCCATTGAACCCAAAAGGGTCCAGGATGGAATTTCCAGTCAAAGTGAGAGAGAGGGAAATGCCAAAACAGTCAATAACCTAGCAGGTGACAGCACTCACCCTGGATGCAGAAGACACGGGTTCAAGTTCCAGCAAAAACCATTTCCTGCCCAACTCTAAGATCTATAAACCAGTGCTAATGCATGGTACTTTTTATTGCTGTAGATATACACAAATAAGTTTAGGTCAGTGTGAGTTTTATAAGAGGTTGTTTAAGTCCCTTATTGCAAAGATCATTTTTAAGAGTTAGTCAAAAATTCATACTAAGTTGCTTTGTTGTTGAAACATGGCCTCAAAAAAAAAAAAAAAAAGTTTCACAAAAAGAAATATTTCCCCCTGCTCTGCCCACCCTCCCCCCAATGAAATTTTCACCAAGTATCACAGAAAAATCATAACTGAAATGAGGATTTTTGGTAAATTAACAAAGTATTCAAAAACCAATATTAGTGAAGATTTTGGTAAAAATTTATAACTATAGTGGAAAATGAAGAATGGGTTCATTTTGAATGCTGCAACACAAGCTTCAAACTGGATTTCTTTTCAAAAAATGGAAGTGATTTTTGGCAGCTCAGCTCTTTTTCAAGAAGAGCAAAACAAACAAAAGCCACACATCAATAGATGCCTAAAGCTAGACCTACAATAAGGAGTAGAGAGTCAATTTTAAGGCTTCTTTTAACAGTGCAGTTTTTAATTTGCAGCTCATTCAAATCTATATAGCGCAGCGCCATCTGATGGTAGTTACAAGCAGTCACTTTTGGCTGGAATATTATCCTGCCTAGCTAACAGAGCATCATGATGCACATATCGCAGTATAAATTACATATGGACAGTTTACACTGGGCACAGACTAAGCAGCTGCTCAGCCTTTCTATACTTCTAATCAGGGTCAAATTAAGGTAATCCAAGGCCCTATGCATACCACTATACAGGCCCTCCTGGTCACTTCCCCTGAATCCTATTTGGCATGACCATTGTAGAGGGGCATCTGTCCCAGAGAGCCTTCCCCACTGCTTACCTCAGAAAATGGAGTATATCCAGACCCATTGCACTCTTCTCCTCCAGGGCAGATGGAGGGTCTGGGGCAGGTCTTACCACAGCCCGTCTCTGGTTTCTGGCCCAGGCAGGGCTCCTGCATGTATCCTGCTTTTGCTTTTTGAAAAGGTGGTCACCCTACCAACAGGGCATTCTGAAAGCTTGTCGAGATCAAGACTCTCTGAGGCAAGCCAACCTATTTGATCTAACATCCATGTTGGAGGAAGCAAAATCCATGCAAATAGCTTGAAGGTGGTATTAATACCTCTGAAGTACTGGACCTAGCTGCTTTCTGAATCAGTCTAATGATCTGTGAAATGGGCTTTGTCCTTTTCTATGAAGGACAAGCTGATTTGTACTAGCACAAGCTGCTGAGTTAAACAGAAGAGGCACAAAGACCAACCAGAATGTGTTGGTGGAAACTCCTAGTGCTAGCTACTTATAAAGCACTATTGTAAAAATGTTAGTGCGTCAAACTTGCTTAAAATCTGAGGCTTAGACGCAGAGGACTCTACCATACTTACAACATGTCAGACTAATTGTAATTTACATTTATATCACTCTGTATTAGTGGTGCTCTGCTTTTCAGGAAAGTTAATTGGATGTGTAATATTTGGCTGACCACAGTTTTCTACATGAAACCTGAGTGGCTCTGTTCTACTGAATGGGGCTTTTGCTTTTATATATCACACATACACACACAGTCAATGGAAAACGTGTAAAGAGATCTGTGGCATGTCATCCTAACATTGTTATATATCGAAAATAGTTTCAGCTTCCTCTCTATAGCATAGGCTGGAAATAAAACATATGGAGTTTGCACGACTGCTGATTGGATTTTGATTGCTCTGAAATGTGGCCAAGTTTCAAGTGGAGAGTGCAGCCTGAAAGGAAATACAGTAGACACTAGACAATTTATTTGTTTCTGAGTGGGGAACCTGGCTGACAGGCTGCTTCTAAGGTGGCTAACAAGAGCAACATGTTCCCATATGGAAGCCATATGGTGAAATCAGCCAGTATCTAAAAACATGGCACAATATATGTACCATGGCAGCGGGAAAAGCAAAGTCCTGTAAAATTGGTGCCAATCAAAAACAGCAAAACATTGATGGAGAACACTGATAACTAAAATAGTTAACATACCAGCAGGTTTTAGATTAAATGCTTTTCAGAGCCATACAGTGAAAATGCAAATATGAGAGGCCCACTTTAAAAAGTAATGGTGAAGCACGGCCTTAATAATTATCTAGATTTTCACAGATACCATTAAGGTCTAGATTGTAGCTAGTCCCAGATAAATTATGACATCTGTAAACATTTGGTGTGAAAAAAAATAATGAGTTTCAAAATATATGCATTTATAAAAATCTGAACATACACCGGGAAGTGTAAATGAGTGAATAAGCCCTTCCCCCGCCAAAAGTACTTAAGTGACTATAATGTTAACAGAAGACATGCTACTCCCTGAGAAAATTCAGAGATTAGTAGAGTTTATAGCCTCACAAGCAGAATCCTTGTAAACAACTGTAAGGAAGGATGAAAGATTCAGCCAAAGTCTAAATTTAAAATGCCATTGCAGTCTCACAGGTCATATTATAAATATTTGTAAAGGCCTCTAAATACAAAATTACTGTTGGGTTTCTAATTGCATGGGATTGTCATACAGGCAAACAGCACAATATTATGTGTTAGGCTTACCACTGAAGTATGCTGCGCTCATTTTACTAAAGGATACACTCCTCAATAGGCAAAACATGTACTAAACAATACTACCCTCTTGTGGTGAAACTGTAACCTAACATTTCAATAGAATAAACCTTCAGATTCACTTAGCCTCGAACTGTGGGTTGGGACCCCAAAGTGGGCCACGACCACATTTTAATGGGGTCGCTAAGGCTGGTGTTTGGCTTTGGTCCTGGGCCCCAGAAAGTCTAAGCACAGCGGCTTCAGCTCTGGGTGGCAGGGCTCAGGTTACAGGCCCCCCTCCTGGGGCTGAAGCACTGGGATTTTGGCTTTGGTCCCCCTGCCTAGGGCAATGGGGCTCAGGCTTTGCCCCCCCCCCCCACCACCAGGGTGGTGGGGCTTGGATTTTGGCCCCCCATGGCAGGGCTCAGGTGGGTGCAGGCTTTGGTCCCCCCTCTTGGGGTCATGTAGTAATTTTTGTTGTCAAAATGGGGGTGATGGTGCAATGAAGTTTGAGAACCCGACTGTCAATAGCTCACACTATTAGTTCACTAAAACAAACTCCATAGGTATGTATTCTCAATTTTAAAGCTGTAAATATTGTATAATCTTCCCTTCAGATTAAGCTGTCATACAGCGAAGACTCATCTTTAAATTTGTGCCTTAAAAAAAACTGCTAAAAAACAAAGTAAGTAGACATTAAGGCATTTAAAGAAGGTGAAAATTCTAACACCAAAAGAAGGAAAGAAGAAGAATTCAAGAGGAGGGAACATGGATATTTTACTCAGCCAGCAACCTGGGGAAGGGGCGGGGGGGGGGGGGGGGGGGGGAAGAGGGAGAGAAATCATATAGTTACATAACATTTTGAACTGCTAACACACACTGAAGTGTTTCAGAAAGTACCTTTAAAGTACCTTGCAATTGGTGTTTCTGAGCTGACCACAGCTTGTACCCGTCTACACTGACTGCAAAGTTGCAATTAGCATCACAGTAGCCCATTTGACTCTTCAGTCATGTTTTAGGACAGTAAGATTTTGTAGTGGAGAAAAAGCCTTAGAGAAATAAAATACAAGGAAATGCTATTATGTTATTTTAAGGATAGGATCCTATTTTCCCCATTACATTTTTAAAGTGTTCTCATAACTGAATATTTTACGAGCCTAAAGCTAGACAGAGGACTGAAATGGCCATTAAAACAGATCTTCATAGTTCTTAGTGGTAGACCAATAAATAAAAAAATAAATAAATAAATCTATTACCACACATCAAAACTTTTTCCCTAAATACAAGATTAAGCTGGTTTGTTTTTGGTAAACTAAGGTTTGAGAATTATTCCATATGCAACCATATGTTGTTTTGTATATTAAGCTGGTGACATCTGCAATACATTAATGGCAGCTGGAAGTAAAACATCTTCCATGATTAAAGATTAAAAAGGTAAGTCAAGTATGATTTAGGTACTAAGAGGCTGATCCAGAGCCTATTGAAATCAATAGCTTAGACATTTACTTTAGTGAACTTTGCAACAGGTGCTCTCCGGACAATAGATTTAATTACCCTTATTATAGATGATACATATAAAGCATTGGGCTTTACATTGTGGCAACATTTCTGGAGATTTGTTTGTCAGAAAAACATGTTTGTTACTCTCACCCCCAGGTGTCATTTGCAATGTAGTGGAGAATCTGAAACCGTTACATAGAACTATACAGAAGATTTGTCTCATTATGCAGCTGGAAAATACAGTGCTTTTGCTAACCCCTGAGCCATTTTGCCTTGGCCATATGTATATATGGCCAACTGCTTAGCTTGAGAAGAGGTAGGCTGCATAAAATTTAGTGCAGCATGTGGCCATAATTAAAAACACATGAAAGCCTAAAGACCAGATCCAATGTTAGTTAAACATTTTACAGAAGAATTTTAAGAAACCAGAGAGGGTTTTTAGAGCAGATTGTCAAAGTGCTCTGGATCTTACCTGACAGGGAAGCTTGGAATGTTGAACAGTGTTTCCTGGACCTGGAAAGGTGATTGTGGAGAGCTGAGCCCCAGCTGTAAATCATTAGCTGAGGAATCCTTACACACAAGTGATGCCATTGAAGCCAATGCAAACTTTTTCATTCAGAAATAAGTAGGTGCAGCTTGGGGCCCTTCATCTGCAGGGATAGTTTGCTCTTATTGATTTACATTTCAGAGATCAAGATCAACAATGGCTGAATTCTATTACACTGAACAAGAATCTGGGGAGGACAACTGAGATGCTTTCTTGGCAAACTAAAGCACATGTGTGGCACAGAGTCAACACTAATAGTCTTTAGATGGTGGCAATTAACGTTCTGAACAAAAGTCTCTTCCCAACATGCCATTTAATTCTTTCTTCATGATTCTGGATTCAGCCAAACCTCAGGACGGTTTCCTCTAATGAAGGCATAATTAATTAATGGAGTTCTGTGATCCTAGGAGTCCCTTCATACCAACTGGCAAAAGGCACAACCAATACACTGTTAAGGTATTTAGTCAAACAATGTCTTGTAAGATGTCGTATAAAAACTGGTGACATGCTGATCATGAATATCATTGTGCGAGGTATACTTATGTATGCTGGAAATACATTTTTAAAATAAAAGTTTTGGAAGTACAGTTTTTGATAAACAAGCCTGCCCTAGAAAAAGGCATGGGGATTTACCAATCTGCGTTGATTACAAGCAAAGGACAATTAAAGTACATTTGCATCTAAGGTAAACAATGTGATAAGCCAATCCAAAAATCAAATTTTCCAGAGGATGCAGGAGAGGGCATGGCATCTGCCCATCAATTGGGGAGAACTCCTCTCTGGTGTATACACTTCAAAGGAATGCATAGCAAAGGTTTATGGACTATATAAAGAAAGAATCCCTTAGAGCAGCAGTTTTCAACTGGGGTTCCGTGAGCCCTTTCAGGGGTGCCATGGGACTCTGTGCCTGAAACCCAGAGCCCAAGCCCCAGCACCTCCTGCCATAGGGCTGAAACTTCAAGCCCCAGTGTCCCTCCCCATGGGGCTGAAACCCACAAGCACTGGTTGTGCAGTGCCAGAGCAGGGCAGTCCCAAAGAGAGCCCTACACACACCTCCTTCCTCCTCTCCCCACCCCCGAGGCCCCACAACCTGGACATGTCGGAGGCAGGAAGCTGGAGTCGGGCAGTGCAGGGCAGCTGCTGCTCTGGCTGGTGTCACGGAGCAGGCAG
Organism: Chelonia mydas; assembly: GCF_015237465.2. NCBI lineage: Eukaryota > Metazoa > Chordata > Testudines > Cheloniidae > Chelonia > Chelonia mydas. Next base: position 157,576,762 of record NC_057849.1, on the reverse strand, counting down.
CCATGGCATTCCCCATCTGCTGCTGGTGCCTGGGGTTGCAGCTGTTCCTCAGCTCATGCAGCCAGTAAGAGCATCCCAGGCAGGGGGACCCAGCTCTGTGGCTCGCAGAGCCCTTGGGAAGCAGTGACCACAGGGGAGCCCTCCTGATGCACAGCTCCTAGCTACCCCCTGCTGCACCCTGAGCAGTTTTCAAACTTTTTGAGCTGAATTCCCACCACACACAACCCAGACAGGCTGGGTGGTCTGCTGAGGTGAGTCGGGGGTAGAGGTGGTGCTGTCTCCCTGGACTCTGCTGTGCAGAGCCGGCCCAAGCCCTGCCAGCCTCTGCCCACCTCCCTCCAAATAGAAGTCAAACTACATCTATGCCTGAGCCCCTCCCCAACCACCACTGGGCCCTGGAGTTTTTAATAGCATGTTGAAGGGAGCCGCAGACAGAAAAAGGTTGAGAACCCAACTTAGAGGGCAAATGGTCAGCACCCTTTGATTCTGCGAACAATGGATTCTGCTACCTCATGAGATGAAGGTGCAGAGTTTGATGTAAAAAAGCTACTGAGACAGACTGTAAATTGCTAAAATTAAGTTGTAGACACTAGAAAGATTGTTTTGTTTGTAACCATACTGGTCCCATTTTCTCTTGCTTAGTATCACTTAAATCTATGTCCTTCAAGTGATTGCTCATGTGTATTCCACAATAGGTGTGCGTGCTTGCCACGTGCACTTATGCCGGAAGTTTTTCCCCTAGCACTACCTGTAGGGGAGCGCCCTAGTGACCCCTGGAGTGGCGCCTGCCTGGCGCAGTATAAGGGGAGCTGCGTGCTCCCCCCACCCTCAATTCCTTCTTGCCGGTGAAGGTGCGTTGGAACTACTCTGCTCCAGCTTTGCTGTAGCTCATCCCTAGAACCGTTTGTTCGGTGTTAGTACCTGTAGTTAGTTAGCTGTTTAGTTCGTCAGTGAGCCCGGGCCGGGGCATGCCCCACCCCCCGAGGTTTAAGTCGTGCAGCTCTTGTAGGTGTTCTATGCCAAGAAGTGACCCACACACAGACTGTTTGCGCTGTTTGGGAGAAACCCATATCAGCAAAAGGTGCAAGATTTGCAAGTCGTTTAAGCCTCGGACCAACAGAGAAAAGGACATTAGACTCCAGGCCATCCTGATGGAGTCGGCACTAACCCCGACTCCAGCACGCTGATCTGAACTGGGACTCAGCACCATGCCGTCGGTACACGGCGACCCTCCGGTGCCATCGACCAGTCAGCACTGCTCCCCATCCACAGGGCACGCTAAGAGGACTAGGAAGACTCCCTCTTCACAGTGGCACCAAGGGAAGTCTGGGACAGAGACTAGGCCCATGTCAGGCCCCAGGCCTCCGACTCACATTGAGCGGAGTAGCCCAGCCCCTTTGGAACAGGCTTCTCCGGATGTGATCCACGCCTGAAGCCCTCCAGGCAGCCTGGGACGTTATGTCCATGCCGGTGCCCGAAGCGCCGCCAATGTTGGTCCCACGCTCCAGAGGCAAGCTGCCGCTGGGATCTCTGCGGTCACCTCTGGCCTGGTACCGGTCTCGGTCGAGGGAACGTTCCCAACACCGTTCACTGCGCAGCTACTGTTTGGGGCAGAGTCCATGTGGATCGCCCTCGATGCCAACTGTCGGGCTGGGTTCTGGCCGGCCGGGACTCTCGGCACCACTTGTCCTCAAGGAGCAAATATCGATGGGACCGCGGCAGGTGTCACCAATGGTCCTAGTCTTGGAGGGGGTACCACAGTCTGTCACGGCCCAGTCATCAACGCCGTTCCCAATTGGACTCCTGCTCCAGGTCTCTGCCAAGACATCGCAGCCCCAGGCGTCAGTTGCTGGTGTCTCACTGTCGCGGGTCCACCCGTCCAGGCCATTCGTGGATCAGCTGTTACTGTCGGTACTGGTCCTCCATGTCGAGATCACAGTCTCATGGCTGATGTAGATCCCGGCACCGCCACTCCTCCTGGTCCAGAAACAGCAGCAGATCTTACCCCAGCCTGGCCTCCATTCATAGCCATCCTTCGATGGGCCAGGCCAGCCAACCTGAACAGCCGGCTCCGCCAGTGCCACAGCAGGTGCAATGGCACCGAGCGTTGTGGCTGGCCCAATGGTACCAGCGGACACCATGGCCTCTGGCGCAGCCCCCGGTGGGAGTTCTCTCTGTGGCCGGAGCTTCGGAAACACCATCGGCCTCCCTCTCCAGACCCCCGAGAAAGGAGTCAGTGGGACGTACGTCCTCTGCACCGTGCCCAGAGTCCAACCAGGTGGTGGACCCTCTGGTGCCAACCAATACCCAGAGCACCACACTGGCTCCCTCGCCCCGCCCTCCCCCCCCCACCCCACAGGAGGACTTCAGGGCCCATCAAGAACTCTTTAAGAGGATGGCAGCAAGCCTCCACCTCCAGGCAGAGGAGGTGGAGGAGCCCTCAGATTCCCTGTTTAATGTGATGTCCCTGTCAGCACCGGGTAAGGTGGCCTTGCCTCTCCATGAAGGGGTGGCTAAGATTTCAAATGCCCTGTGGCAAACACCAGCCTCGTTGGCCCCCATCCCTAAGAAGGTGGAACACAAGTACTGGTCCACTAAGACGGAACACTAAGGGGCATGAGTACTTGTATAACCACCAGGGAGTTGGGCACCAGGTGGGTGAGTCGGTCAACCACAGGGAACAGCAGGTCAGCCAGCCCCAACCCCACAGCAAAGACTCTCGGAGACCGAACTCTTTCAGAAGGAAAATGTATTAGTCTTCAAGCTTCCAGTTATGAGTGGCAAACCATCAGGCTCTCCTGGGCTGGTACAAATTCAATCTGTGGGGCTCCCTGCCCAAGTTTGAGGACTCCCTCCAGGAGTGCAATAGGAAGGATTTCAAGGTGCTAGTGGAAGGAAGGGGCAGTGGCTGCGAGGGCATCCCTGCAGGCAGCCTTGGATGCTATGGACACGGCTGCACGATCCATGGCCTCCGCGGTGTCCCTGAGACGTGCGTCATGGCTCCTGCTCTCTGGGCTGTCCAGTGAGGCGCAGTCTTCCATGCAGGATCTTCTGTTTGACGGGAAAGCTCTGTTTGCAGCGGAAACAGATACAAGGCTGCATGGCATGAAAGACTCCCACACAACCCTCCAGACTCTGGGCCTCTATGTCCAGGCTCTGGCAAAACCTAAGTTCAAGCCGCAGCAGACTCCCACCCAGGCCACCCTCCCAAAGTATGAGGCCGCCCATAAGAAGCAGTGGGACTATAAGAGACGCCCTCAAAGGCAGTCTCAGCCTGCCCCCCCAGTGGCAAGCTGGCAGGGAAAAGGCGCTTTTGAAGGGATGCTTGGGGGCACCCCACCAGTCCTCATCAGGGATCCACCCCCAATAAAGCTCCCTTTCTCCAACTGGTTGTGTGCTTTCCTCCCGGAATGGTCACGGCTAACCTTGGACCGATGGGTCCTCAACACCATCTCCCAGGGTTACGCCCTCCAGTTGACTTCCTCCCTGCCCAACCACCCCCCGCCCCAGTCCCCCTTGGGGGACCACTCGCACAAAGCTCTGCTCAAGCAGGAGGTGGGGCGGCTCCTAGGAGCGATAGAGGCAGTGCCCGAGGAGTTCGTGGGCAAAGGATATTACTCCCATTATTTACTTATCCCAAAGGCCAAACGGGGGGGGGGGGGGGGGGGGGGGGCGCTCAGGCCCATCCTGGACCTGCAAAATCTAAACCACTACATGGTGAAACTCAAGTTCCGCATGGTTTCACCTGGCCTCCATCATCCCCTCCCTGGTACGCTGCCCTTGATCTACAGGACACGTACTTTAACATTGTCTGGCTTATAAGGTTATTAGACTTGTTCTGGGGTGTTAAAAACCACCACACCCTGGCCAATATAGCCATGACAACGTAGCCCCACGTGTACATGCCACCATGTCAATGGAAGAATGCTTTTGTTGATATAGCTACCATCATTCAGGGACTGGTGTCCTACACTGATTGAAAGACCCATTCCATTGGCGTAGGCAACATCTCTACAACAGGGTTATGCCAGCATAGCTATTCTGATGTAGCCATGCCAGTACAGTCTCTCTATCAGAGACATTCCTTAGTCAAGACAGGAATTAGTCCTGGACTCAAAGTTGTTGTTTTTTAAAATGAAGAAAAGTACAACTGTTATAAAGGAAATAAATCTGCAAATACACCAAGAAAAAGCTTTGAAATGTAGTTTTCTTGAGCTTGTTTTCTTTCAGAAAGATATTTTGCAATGTTCATTTCAGGTTTACCAAGTACCAGTGTATTCAAAGGAGCCTTTTAAAAACACAGAGAAACAAACAAAAAATAAAACAGCACTCTCTCTCCCTTAGCCCCAGTTCAACAAAGCACATAAGCATGTGCTTAACAGAGACCTATGTACTCGAGAACCCCTAATGGATATTTTGGCGACATTCATGATGATGCAAATGATTTATCTCAGAGGCCAGAATGACTGGTCCTGGCAATACATATCCTGGCAATTTTAAATTAATGCTTATATGTTAGAAAACAAAAAAGCCTAGTCTACACCAAACAACATTAAAACAAAACCAAACTTTTTCCTATGCTGGATCCTTGTAAGTTGAGTTTCAGTCCAGAGAAATTTTTACTTAATATTTTTTTTTTTTTTTTTTTTTAAATACAGGTGACCCATAATTAGAGCTAAGTCAGACATCTTCATGCCCCCTTTTCATTTGCTTGTTGCACATGCGTGAATGGATAGGTCTGATAGAATATTTGGAAATAAAATGGAACTACTGTAGTAACCTTTTATTATTACACTGTGCACAAGGATGCTATGAACACAGTAGATTTCTAAATGATCATGGGAAAGTTCTGCATGCACAGGTAATTACAGGGAAGGCAAGTCCACCCCATCCTTGCCAGAACTGTGAAAACCACACCCCCCACTCAGTGTAGTGCTCTTTGCCCCTCTGTATGTGCCCTATCATCGCTAGAAACTGATGAGCCTGCTGTAATATTGGCTAGCGGACCTGGGTGTTTTAGATCAGGCAACAGAAATTCATGCCAGGTACAATTCTCACTGCAAACAAACTAGCCCTGTGTACACTGTTAGAGTGGCTAATAGCCTCATTAGAGTTGAGAGCCCACAATGTTTAATGCATATAGTAGCTCACTCCATGTGGGCCTCTCCTTTAGAGGGCACAAGCAGCACTGTGATTTACGTCAACATTGGCCACTGATTCTGAACACTGGAGACACCTTGGCCTCAATTTTCAGAGGTGGTAAGTACCTGCAACTACTATAGACTTCAACTTGAGCTGCAAGTGTAAAAATCAGGGGCAAGGTGGGCACCCAAAACTGGGGTGCTCAAAATCAGTAGCCTGTATTGAAAACTTGGGCTTGGATGTCAAACTTTTGTCATAACGAAGAGTGTTTGTACAATGACTTCAACAATAGGGCCAAATCCATAACTGGGGATCCATAGCCCTTACCACAGTACATATAGGACATCCCTGCTCTCTTCCAACATGTGGCCCACAGCCTGGATATGGTCCCAGGACTCCCATGACCATTCTCTCCAGTCCATAGCTTGCCCAGTCCACTTCAAAAAGGGACCTGCTGTACAACTCAAGGGGTTGGAGAGAGCTCACACATAAGATTCTGGTGTCTGGGCCCAATCACCCTACCACAGCCAACCAGTGGCTTTTTGAGAAATCATCACTATCACCATGGCTCAGAGGGGACTATGCTCCAGTCCTCTTTCTGCTGCACTCCCTGCTTCTACAAGTGCTGTTCTCACAGAACTGGGTTCTCCCACCAACTTTGCGGCTACGGCTGAACTCCACAGCATTCCCCACCTATGCCCACAAAAATGCCCAAAATGAATAAAGGAAAGGGATTCTGCAAAATGGGGCCAAGGTGGAGGTGAGTGATAGGGAAAAGGCGGCATTTACCTCAGAATGGGGATAGAGGGAGACAAATGTGAGGGGGGAGAAAAGAGAAAGTGGGTAGTGAGATTTTCCCCAAAGGGATGGGGAAAGCGTGTGGGGAGTATATTTCCTAACAGAGGGAGGAAGGAAGGAAAGAAGATAAAATGCATTGGGGTGGCGGGGAGAGGCAGAGCAATTCATGATTTTATTGCAAGCCTTGTGATGTTTGGAGATTTTCTTAAAGCCCCCACTCCTAAAGTCATGTGATTACATGAGAATGTCAATTTTCATAAACAAAGGTTCAATTCATCTTCATTTAAGGAAAAAGCTTGAAAAGGAGATCCATGTATATCACAACCGCTAAAAAAAAAAACCCAACAAGGTTTTTTTTTGTTTGTTTGTTTTTTTGGCAGCTGACTCATGAATTTTGAGGCACTTGAGGTTAGGAAGGCTGCATAAATGCATTTACTTTTTAACAGTATCTTTAATTGTAGCATTTAGCTTTGCTCGCTAAAAAGCTACATTCTCCAGTCAAATAAGAGTGCAAAATGTGCTTCTTGCCAGCAAACTTTTCATTCTCAACTCCCAGACTGAATGAAAGGGTAACGTATCCCTTACTTCAGAAAGGATTTGACACCCCCAATCTAGCGCATCAGGGTCATTTCTTTAATGTCAGAGAGGGGACTAGCATAGAAAAAAATATCTGGGCTAGAAATAACAGCTGAGAAAAATTACTAAAACAAAATAAAGAGGCTTTTATCTTTTAAACCCTGAAATACTTCTGTCCAACCACAGTAATGATTCAAACATCTCATCCCATTGTGAGCACACCTCTAAAAACCAGCCACAACAATGGATACAGTTTCCTGTATCCACTTCCTCATACAAAGAATTCTAATTCTTTGAAACAAATATGCTTTGAGTTATTTTTGTAAGGGTCATGTTTAATATAGGTTGCCTAGTACATAAAACACACCAAAGATTTAACATCTGCTACAAATAAATGTACAGAGGATCTCAGATTCTTTATTTTTAGAATTAGGATAGAGTGCAGGTGGTCAAATTATTAAAATATGGTTTATATTCAACACTCCTGCATTTTCATAATGTGCATCAGATTTTAAAGTAATTATAGACACTATTAAACAGTCTGGCAACCACATGTCAACACCAGAGACTATCAGGCTGGTTTGCTGTAAATTCTAATATTAAAGGCCACTTTTCAAGACAGGCACATGCATTACTCAATCTCACAGCTGTGGAAGCAGGCTGCCCTGCAGAGCCATCTTTCAGCAGAAGATTGTGGCTGGAATAGGGTAGACTCAATGTTAAGGCACTTACTTCTCTTCTGATAGTCCTATGAATGTTATTTTCCTAGGAGCCGCAGAAGAACATTAATTAGGAAAGAACCATCAGATTGATCTTACTTAAGCAGTAAGATTTTACTTGAAACACACAGTATGTGGACAAAAAGATAAGCTGTAAATACACTGAAGACCTCATTTGATTCAGATTCTTGGTTCCAGGAAAAAAAAAAAAAATTCAGAACAAAACTAAAAACTCAGTCACAGCTGAATTAAATTAAATTTAACATTAAAGCATCAAGATTACCATTTTTACTTATGCTGAGTAGTACCTTAGCATGAGTACCCACTCTCACCTCTAGAGCACTCCTTTGTGCCTAGACATGGAGTCTTCATCTTTGGTACCCCTTATTGGGGTCTCCCTCAGACCCATATCCTCTTTCAACTCCCTCTCTGAGTGCTCTGTGGTCTGGCCCTCCAGCCAGGTTAAATAAAAAAAGCTTAAGTTACCCTTTTGGAGTAATCCAGTAATTCAGATAAAGTCCCATCAAATCTTCAATCTGATCGCCCTTCTCAGACTGGTCCCTTGATGGCTCTACCTCAGGACCTCCCCTACTACCCTTGTACCAATCTTTCTGTTACCTGTTTGATTAACCCCTACCCCAGGGCTTCTCTCCCCCACAGCAACTTATCTCTACAAAAGCGTGCTCTCTCAGTCTACTTATAAGACTTAGCTCCACCTCCTCTGGCCAGAAGGCAATTAGTTCCTCACCCTCCAGGTGCAGAGCACAATTAATAACTACAATTCTTTCCCTTGCCTTGCAGGTGATGAGGGTTAAGCCCCACCATACTTACTAATTATTCCTATTTTTAGTAAGGTATTACTTAACGTGACTAAGGATTGACAGACTCTGACCAAAACCAAATAATACAGGAAATACTATACCAATTGTATTATTTGCTTTTATATTTAATCCAATAAATACTTCCATTTTTTTAGTTTACTTAAACAGGCAGATAAATCCCTTGTCTGCTGTACTAGAATGTTGCAGAATTCAGGGGGCTTTGCAGGAGAGTTGAGGTCAAGCTTGCCACATAGTACATGGGGCCTTGCCACTAGCTTATTTTTTTATATAGCACCCAGAACCTCAGACAATTTGAAAGGTGTCAAAACTAAAAAAAGAACTTAAGTGATTTGCCCAAGGACACACAGCAAGTCAATAGCAGAGGCAGGTGATGTCAGGAGTTGACAGATCCCAGCCTCCTTCTCAAGCCACTTAATTCACCATCTCGCTCTCTCTCTCTACACACACACACACACACCCTCTTTGTGTCCGAGGGCAGCATGCTGACTATAGCACCTTTGGGGATCTGCAGGACATATTTTAGAACTTCAGTGCTACACCGTACAAGTACTGAGCAGAATGGTTCCCATTTATCAGTGGCTATGGGCTTCAGCCACTACAATCATTTTCTGGACTTAAGTGGGTACAGATAACTCTGACAATAAACTGCATACGGTATGTCATAAATATAAAGGGAAGGGTAAACCCCTTTAAAATCCCTCCTGGCCAGAGGAAAAATCCTCTCACCTGTAAAGGGTTAAGAAGCTAAAGGTAACCTCCCTGGCACCTGCCCAAAATGACCAATAAGGAGACAAGATACTTTCAAAAGCTGGGAGGAGGGAGAAAAACAAAGGGTCTGTATGATGCTTTTGTTGGGAACAAAACAGGAATGGATTCTTAGAATTTAGTAAGTAATCTAGCTAGGTATGTGTTAGATTATGATTTCTTTAAATGGCTGAGAAAATAGCTGTGCTGAATAGAATGAATATTCCTGTCTGTGTGTCTTTTTTGTAACCTAAGGTTTTGCCTAGAGGGATTCTCTGTGTTTGAATCTAATTACCCTGTAAGGTATCTACCATCCTGATTTTACAGAGGTGAGTCCTTTACTTCTATTAAAAGTCTTCTTGTAAGGAAACTGAATGCTTTTTCATTGCCCTAAGATCCAAGGGTTTGGGTCTGTGGTCACCTATGCAAATTGGTGAGGATTTTTACCAAACCTTCCCTAGGAAGTGGTGTGTAAGGGTTGGGAGGATTTTGGGGGGAAAGACATGTCCAAACTCTGTTTTTTCAGGAACCCAGATAAAGTTTGGTGGTGGCAGTGGAAATCTAAGGGCAAAGGGTAAAATAATTTGTACCTTGGGGAAGTTTTAACCTAAGCTGGTAAAAGTAAGCTTAGGAGGTTTTCATGCAGGTCCCCACATCTTTACCCTAGAGTTCAGAGTAGGGAAGGAACCTTGACAGGGTAAATATAGTTACACAGGCTTCATCTACATTTTTGGCAGTGTGTAGATTACAGACCCTGCATGCCCAGTTACCATGGATATAAATAGCAGTGTAGGCGGTGAGGCATGTCTTAGATGAGTAGTGTAGAACAGCGCCATGGAAGGTAGCATAGGCAGGGAAAAGCTGTGCCTCCCCAAACAGCCCTATGTGGCCCTGCCCATACTCTACCCCAAGGCCCCCACCTGCTTGCAGCTTGGCCCCAGCCCATGCAGACTGCTCCTCTTCCGGGAACCCTGCTGGGGCTGTGCCACCCAATGCTCCAGGGCTGGGGGAGGGTCCACACACTACCTGCCCACCCAGTGCTCTGGGTCAGCGGGGTGCCTACCTCTGGGGCAGCGGGGGGCACTTGCTGCCTGCCCACACAACGCTCTGGGGCTGGGAGGGGCATTGGCAATATTCATTCTGGCATTTCCTAACTTATGAGTCCTCAATTTTGCAACATTTTTGTCCTTTTTAATCCTTAACTTTGTGTTTCCTAATTTTTATGATTTATTGACCAGGGTGATCTTTAACTAAACATTTTTTGTTGGTGAATTTTCTATTTTTAACTGAAATTTTTATAAATGTGCCATTTCGTTAATAAAGCACACACATTCATTGTCTTCAATGTTGATTTTGTGCTGTTATCTTTTGTGAACCTTTTTTATAAATGGAACTCCAGTTTTCCTGCAACTGCTCAATGATATTTTTATTTGTGTGTAACAGAGAACTGGAGAGGGACTCGGAGCTACAATTCCCCACTTTGTAAGACACAGATACAAAATTGCAGCTCCCCTTCCTGTGTATTGTTTATCTTCTTTTCATGTAACCCTTTTAAGGAAGGTAAACAATTGATCTTTGAAAGGAAACCGTGCAACTTACCGCAGTTCAAATACAATCTCCTTTGCTTTCATTACAGCTCCCTCCTGTGATCCTTCTTGGTAATGTTATGTTAGTCTAAGGTAAATCAGTTATGGAAGGCAGCTGTTGCCATGTTTCCAGGACAACCAACGCAATAGTGACTCTCCCTTAGTATGCAAATAAACTGGAAGGAAGGTGAGCGGCTGATTTGTCTATGATGTTACAAGATTACTGCTCAAGCAGCTGCAAATGTGCATGGGAGTGAAGGGCGAGGAGAGAGAAACAGGCCTTTCCAAAGTTGTGATTTTCCCAAATTTCCTAAAAACCCAAGAACTTTCAAACACCAAATAAAACACTGGCCATCACTCCACATGCTAATTAGTGGGTAAAATTTGGTTCAAGTCCCCCAAGGTGTGTTTATAAAATGGGTTCCAAAAAAAGGGGAGATACAGAGGTACATACCCTATAGAACAGAAAATTCTGATGCAACCTTAACTATGGTGTTGTTAGCGGGAGACTATAATTCTTAAAATCAGAGCATTATATGGCCCACCTCTGGCTAATGAAAACATTTTTAGAGACAGTGTTTTTATTTCTGTACATTTAAGGGCCCAATCTCTTCAGGTCGTTCATGCTAAAATGAACACGAGCACATTAGAAATAAAAATGAGTGAGTCAAAGAAAGATTGCATGTTTTCTTACATGCCTTTTTTACTGTTATTCTCAGAACAGTGAAACAATCGAATGAGTGCTTGGTAAGACACAGTGAAGAGTATTCACACACAAAAAGCTGTGGTGAACACAAACGCACACACAAACTCAGGAAACTCGCTCCTGCAGTTTTTTCAAGAGACCCTGCTATTCCTGACAGTGACCATTACCCAAGAGGTACCTGTTCAATACAGTGGTGTGTGTTTGTTTTAATCTGCAGGAGGGGTTGTTAGGAAAAAAAAAATAGGGATTTATCTTTTTTAAAATGCCTACACATGCCTAGAGAGTGTAGGAGGTGTAATATACGTTAATGAATAAATATACCTATTACACTAGCTTGGAATAAGGCTAAAAAAGCCAACTACATGTACAATTTGATTTTAAAAAAGGAGAGTCTGCTATATTTCAGTACTTATCAAAGTAAATATTCTTTGCATAAATTCTCACACAGCTGATGCCAAAGAGGAAGAAAATATGGGGAAAAAGTGTTAGAGAGGGTGTTGAGCAGGCTTTTGGGCTGAATCCACATCCCCTGTGCACATCTCTTCACCTACGCTACAGCAAAGTCAAGTCATATTTGCTGCTTCCTGGTGCTTAATACAAACTGTGCAAACACACTGCTGAAGAGAAATAGCCAAATTGGGCACTATTTAAATTGTATGTTTAACTGTTTTATAGCCGCTCTTTGTAAACCACAAACCAAAGAACTGCCTGTACCTATTGCCCTAGAAGGCCGACAGTGGCACATCATGGTCCTGTCGAGTATGCTTCTTACCCTATTGTGTGACCAGCTCTGAGCTCTTCCCACTGTGGTCCCTTTTCCTACATAGTGGCTGACTTTATCCTGTGACAACCTCGCAATAGCCGCACAGGCCCCGGGGTCAGCAAACTTTATTTTTGTTATTCCTTTGCAGGACTGGTCATTCACCTACAACTTGGTGAGAAAGGAGCAGAACAATTGCTCACTGGGTTCAGCAGCTATCATGAGACTATTCTGCCCGCCCCTCTGTTCTTTGTATTAGCTCTCTATGAAGTAATGGGTTAATTTTAAAGTCTATGAGGTGATGATGAAATAACCCAGTTTTGTCAACAATATGAGTATGAAATAGCCCTTCCCTTGAAATGGTCTAGGAGATAGTCAGACCAGAACAATTTCAATATCTGAATTATCCTAATCAGCCTCAAATGCAAGGTGGACAATATGACTGACTGTGGAAGCTCTCTGCAATCCCTTGGCTGAAACCCAAATAGCTATGCATGTTCTTTTTAGCAACTGTTTAAGGTAGGAATCTGTTTTTAGAAATGTACACATTTAAAAGCCTGTACGATATAGCTTTTTTAAAAACACCTCAACAAACACTGTATTCTATATTGTCATATACAAAAACTGTTACAAAGACTATGTTTAAACATTTATTAAGGTTGCAAAGTCAAGCAATTGAAAGTTAGGAAATGCCAGAATCTAGGTTGCCTGTGCAACCTCAATTTGGCCCCCTTGTACACGTAATTATAACAGTCTAATTACATGGTATTTTTTTTCCCCCTCAGGACTCCTTCCTCACTTGGTATCTAGGATAGGCAATGTTCTGGATCTGAAACTGCTGTTCATAATGTTTTTATCCTGATCATTCAATTAGTGCATTATTTACCACACATCATCCAAAACCTGCAATACAGGCAAGAAAAGAGAAGCATTTAGTTCCTCAGTCTTTTTTAGGGTATTCATCATGATAGTAACTGAGCGCTTCCCCATAAGAGACCATTATTATAAAGGTAAAATTAAGGTAAAAAGACTTGCCTGAGCAAGACACGGTGAAACAAAGCCATGACTGGAACTCATTCCTGCTGACACTACTACCTTATTACAGAGGGACTGATCACCCATGCCTCCTATCAACTTAAGTTGCAGTTGTAAGTACTCAGCACTTCTGCTCATCAGGCCCAGCTATCTTATTTTATGTTTCATCCAGAAAACAAGGAACACACAATTAGTGGCCACATGCCAAAATTGTGTCTTCCATTGTGATGCTAAGCAAGTTATGCAAGACTGTGACAGAAGTAGGGTTAGAAATGAGTTCTCCTATGTGGGATTCACCTGCCTTAACCATAAGACCATCATCTCATTTCCCGCAGTCTCCTACCTTGTTTGCTAACACATCTTCCAACTTCTAGAGCAAATGAAGCTGGAATCCTACAAACAACTTCCTTAACAGCATAATTCTGATTCATTCCTTGGGCATTCTCCATCCTGTTCTTAATGAGGCAAGGGTCCTAGGGAAAAAAATAGTATCCAAATACGTAATTCAAGACTATCCTCATGCATATGGCACAAGGGGGCTGAATTAAGGTTGCATGGGCCGTTCGTTACTTTTGAGCTCCTGACTTTGCAACCTTAATATATGTTTTTAAGCAGTTTTTGCTGTGTAATATCCCATAGGTTTTTTGTTGTTTTTTAAAGGAAAAAGGTAAAAAAAAATCTGTAATTGTAATAACCCCTCATCGTGGATCACTGATAGTGCTTGAACTCTGACCGTCCAGCACTCCAGGGCAACTCAAGGTACAGGACTTAACTGCATTAGCTGGGAGCATGACAAGGCTGGGGTGTGGGAAAGGTAGAATGGCCTGCTGGAGACATGCATGGTGATCAGGGAGAGCTTGCACCCAAAAGAGGGGGTAGGCATGGTGGATCCAACGTGGAGTGGGCTGTTGAAGGAACCCTAGGCTGGCTCTTTTTCTCTTCCCTACCCCAAGAGATTTAGGGAGTTCCTTATCCATGTGATGTCCAGGTGGAAAGGGAGAGAGGTGCAGGGGCCACATACTGGGTCGGAGGGGTGGAGTTAGTGGAGGGAGCCTCGCCCAGCTGTTTGTTCCAGGGAGTCCCAGTGCAGCGTGAGCTACTATGGCCACAGCTTTGGTGGGAACGTCAGCCCAGTCCTACATTAGAATGTTCATGTTACTGTTATTTTGGTATGACGGAACAAAAGCAGAGAAACGGTGATTTTCTAAAGTTTACGTCTCAACCAAACTTGAATTTCATGGGACAAAAAAAAGCTCTGGAGCCAGACAAGTGCCTTTCTCCCTGCTGAATTTCAAAGGCTGGCTGCAAGCAACATAGAGAGATGTTATAGCTTCTCAAACCAGATTGCAAGTATCTTATAAAAACATGTCAGGCAACTTGTATCCAGGGGTGGCTGCCAGGTCCCCCTATAATAAGACTTGTAAAAAGAAAGCTCTTCCAAGTTGAGGAAGGTGTTTGGGGTGGGGGGGGCACGGAGGCATGGAATTGTGGTTGCAAGTTTTGTGGGGGGAAGGGAGTTTGTTAAGCTGCTGCTTCTGGAATCCATGTTGAAAAAGATTACAGGATTTTTTAAAAAGCAAATCACTGTTCTGTGTTCTCATAGTGGAGATGGCGGATATTTCGGATCCACAGAATGAGCTGATGCCAATTGAAGCTAATGGAAAGAGGCTTACGAACTTCAGTTGTCACTGGATCAGACCCATATATTTTCAGGCCATTAGATTTAATCTGATCTCCTGCATAGTCAAGACCACACAACTTCACTCAGTAATTCATTCAGTGAGATGTATTTGAACTAGAGCACATTTTATAAAACATTCAGTCCTGATTTGAAGATTTCAAGTTATGAAGACCCTATCACATCCCCTGATAAGTTACTCCCAAAGATAAGTCACTCCTTGTTAGAAATACAGTATACACTTTTTTCCCAGTTCTAATTTTTCTAGCTTTGATTTCCAGACTTTGAATTTATCAGTTTTTTTTTTTTAAAAACACCTTCATAATAAATACATAATTTTTCCTTTTTGCTTAGTATAATCTGGGAGTAAATTCAGCTGTATTTGAGGAACTATTTTGAAAAGTTGCAAACTGCAGTGGTAACTAAGACAAACACTACAAATATACTTTCTATTTCTGTAAAACGGTGGTTTTCAATCTGTGGTCTGCAGAACCCTGGGGGTCCGCACACGCTGTCTAACAGCAACCTTTTGCAGACCTCTTACCATACACTACAGTGGTTTTCAACCAGGGGTCCGCAGACTATGTCTAAAATTTCCAAAGGGGCCCACACCTCCATTTGAAATTTTTAGGGGTCCGCAAATGAAAAAAAGGTTGAAAACCACTGCTGTAAAAGTTTACAAGTATTGTTATTTGTTCAAGGTTTTCCTCTGCAATCTTCAATTTACAATAAATAAACATTCACATTTGAAATGTATAAGCAAGCACGTGGGGTAGCCAATGAACAATTCTTTCATGGCAAAAATATTTTCATCTCAGGTCATACCTACAAAGCAACCCTAGAAACAGGTTTTCTTCAAATTAAGTAAAATTTGTTTTAGAAGTAAAAAAAGAAAAAAGGTCTCCTCCCTTGTATATTTCAAAATATACCACTTATATAGTGGTGGCCACTTGTTTTCCTGAGCTCTAAACTCTTACTATATTAACACAAATGAAATGTGATGCACCCAATGAAAGCACACAATGATGAGAGGCTTTACACTAATAAAATTTGCTGAAGACTTGGTCTTACCTTCATCAATTATCACACTATAAGGCCAAATATAGCAGGGGCAGTTGAGATTCTAGCACAATATAAAGTGAGTCAGAAATTTCAGAACCAGGCAAAGTAATGCAGTTAAGACACAAAACTGTACTGTTACAAGTATTCCAGTGAGCTTTCACCATAAAAAAAAAAAATCAAACTGACTATGCTGAGAACGATCTAAGCCACAGCAAATTCAAAGTAATCTCTTTCCTGTAAAATGACCCAAATATATTTTAAAGTTCTCATTGTAGCACCAGCACTCTGATGCAGTTGGCTGCAACAAAATATTAACTCTTCATGCCACATTTGCAATTATGATTTTGAATACACAGGCAGGGACAATATACAGTTAATGTACCACCACTTTATGCCAATTCCAAAATTTAATTTTAAAAACACAGTCGAACAACGTTATAAGTGACAGGTTTTTAAAATATTAACCTCTAAAATCATTTTAACTTTAAAAATTGAACATTTAAACTATTTGCTTCTCTTTGAAAATTTCCTATTCAGCATAAAAGGTGACTGTTGTTCTTATTACTCCTTTGTCAACTCAGTTAAAATGGCTGAAGCAAATTTTTATTGTATGGATGTAGACAGACTTTTAATATTAAAGTCAGTTTTGATTACCATTTGTATTACTGCAGTACCTAAGAATCACCTAAGAAAAGTTTTGGCCTGCAAAATTTATGACTACCATGAAGTATAATTTCTCTTTATGTAAGAGAAGGGTGGCTAAAATATTGAGGCAAATTCCAAAGGGAAGTAAAAATGGAGTCATGTATTTCACCTGCGTCCAGATAGCTGATAATTCCATGTTTCCACCACTTCTACTTAGGTGTAAAAATACAATTCAGGATTCCACCATTTGCATTAGTAAATTTCCAATATGTCTTTAAGATATAAATATTCTGTTTATAACACTTGAGAACTTCTGAGTATCTTTATTCAGATCACCCACATAGATTTTTTAAGACAACGCAACTTTTATAACTCAAAATAAATTTTACAAAGTATGACATCATTAGATATCAAACCTACTTTTCTGTTTTGAATATAGCATGTCTATATTTAAAACAAGTCATTCGATCCACTTAGAGGATGAAATGCACATTTTTCCCAAAGTCGTCTTCTTTGGGTTAATAAACTGTTAAAAATATACTCCCATCTAGTGAAGCAAGAAAATCTGACATGTGTAAAGCCACTCTAGGCATTGAACAATGCTCAAATAAAGAGTACCTCAAAATATAAAAAAAATCTATTAGGATTTATTCCACTTTTAAAGAAGCAGCTATAATTCCAAAATATCTTCAAATAAGCAACTGGAGTTACAAAAATGCACATCAGACTTGAATGTCCTGATTGGTGATAAATGTCCACTTTATCTTTACGTATAGATGTTGTTATGAATTTCATTGGTTGTCACTAATTTCTTCAGTATCTCTGTGCTTTTGGACATATCCTATTAAAATAAAGAAATAGTCATCACTAGTAGGTTACACAACAGTTAAATCATACCCACTCAAAACTTTATTACAGTGAACAGCAATATGATTAAAACACGAACTACAGTAACTCCTCACTTAACATTGTAGTTATCTTCCTGAAAAATGCAACTAAGCGAAACGATGTTAAACGAATCGAATTTCCCCCTAAGAATGAATGGAAATGGGGGGTAGGTACACAGCAATGACGACTGTGAAGTTTGGTTGAGGTGGTGAAGTCAGAGAGTGGAAGAGGGTGGGATATTTCCCAGGGAATGCCTTGCTGCTAAATGATGAACTAGCACTCGGCTGAGCCCTCAACAGTTAAAAGAAAAGGAAGATTTGCGGCACCTTAGAGACTAACAAATTTATTTGAGCATAAGCTTTCGTGAGCTACAGCTCACTTCACTGGATGCATACAGTGGAAAATACAGTGGGGAGATTTTATATACACAGAGAACGTGAAACAATGGGTGTTACCATACAGACTCTAACAAGAGTGATCAGGAAAGGTAAGCTATTACCAGCAGGAGAGCCGGGGGGCGAAAGAGAACCTTTTGTCGTGATAATCAAGGTGGGCCATTTCCAGCAGTTGACAAGAACGTCTGAGGAACAGTGGGGTGGTGGGCGTGGAGGGGGGGCGGGAATAAACATGGGGAAATAGTTTTACTTTGTGTAATGACCCATCCACTCCCAGTCTCTATTCAAGCCTATGTTAACTGTATCCAGTTTGCAAATTAATTCCAATTCAGCAGTCTCTCCTTGGAGTCTGTTTTTGAAGTTTTTTTGTTGAAGAATTGCCACTTTCATGTCTGTAATCGCGTGACCAGAGAGATTGAAGTGTTCTCCGACTGGTTTTTGAATGTTCTAATTCTTGACATCTGATTTGTGTCCATTTATTTTTTTACGTAGAGACTGTCCAGTTTGGCTAATGTACATGACAGAGGGGCATTGCTGGCACATGATGGCATATATCACATTGGTAGATGTGCAAGTGAACAAGCCTCTGATAGTGTGGCTGATGTGATTAGGCCCTGTGATGGTGTCCCCTGAATAGATAGGTGGACACAGTTGGTAACGGGCTTCTTTGCAAGGATAGGTTCCTGGGTTAGTGTTTTTGTTGTGTGGTTGCTGGTGAGTATTTGCTTCAGGTTGGGGGCCTGTCTGTAAGCAAGGACTGGCCTGTCTCCCAAGATCTGTGAGAGTGATGCGTTGTCCTTTAGGATCGGTTATAGATCCTTGATGATGCACTGGAGAGGTTTTAGTTGGGGGCTGAAGGTGATGGCTAGTGGCATTCTGTTATTTTCTTTGTTGAGCCTGTCCTGTAGTAGATGACTTCTGGGTACTCTTCTGGCTCTGTCAATCTGTTTCTTCACTTCAGCAGGTGGGTATTGTAGTTGTAAGAACGCTCGATAGAGATCTTGTAGGTATTTGTCTCTGTCTGAGGGGTTGGAGCCAATGCGGTTGTATCATAGAGGTTGGCTGTAGACAATGGATCGTGTGGTGTGGTCTCGATGAAAGCTGGAGGCATGTAGGTAAGTACAGCGGTCAGTAGGTTTCCGGTATAGGGTGGTGTTTATGTGACCATTGCTTATTAGCACCGTAGTGTCCAGGAAGTGGATCTCTTGCGTGGACTGGTCCAGGCTGAGGTTGATGGTGGGATGGAAATTGTTGAAACGAGGGTGGAATTCCTCAAGGGTTTCTTTTCCATGGGTCCAGATGATGAAGACATCAATGTAGCGCAAGTAGAGTAGGGGCATTAGGGGACAAGAGCTGAGGAAGCGTTGTTCTAAGTCAGCCATAAAAATGTTGACATGCTGTGGGGCCATGCGGGTACCCATAGCAGTGCTGCTGATTTGAAGGTATACATTGTCCCCAAACGTGAAATAGTTGTGGGTGAGGACAAAGTCACAAAGTTCAGCCACCAGGTGTGCCGTGGCATTATCGGGGATACTGTTCCTGACGGCTTGTAGTCCATCTTTGTGTGGAATGTTGGTGTAGAGGGCTTCTACATCCATAGTGGCTAGGATGGTGTTTTCAGGGAGATCACCAATGGACTGTAGTTTCCTCAGGAAGTCAGTGGTGTCTCGAAGATAGCTGGGAGTGCTGGTAGCGTAGGGCCTGAGGAGGGAGTCTACATAGCCAGACAATCCTGCTGTCAGGGTGCCAATGCCTGAGATGATGAGGTGTCCAGGATTTTCAGGTTTCTGGATCTTGGGTAGCAGATAGAATACACCTGGTCAGGGTTCTAGGGGTGTGTCTGTGCGGCTTTGTTAACACATTGTTGTTAATGTAGCCTCACACTCAACAAGGCAGCACGAATGGAGGGAGGGGAGACAGCATGGCAGAGACAGACAGACACGAGCATTGCCCCTTTAAGCGCGCCGACCCCACTGTAAGTACATTACCTTTTTAAGTAGATCAGCAAGTTGAGATAGCAGCTGCTGCTAGCAAGCTCCCTCTGGAGCCCTGTTGTGTCCCCCGCACTGCTCTGTGGAGCAGGGTGGGGGTGGCAGGAGCGGGGGACATTCTGACATTAGCGCCCCTCTTCCGCCCCACCCTTTGGACAGCAAGCAGTAGGCTCCTGGGAGCAGCTCCAAGGCAGAGGACAGGAGCAGCACACAGCAGTGGGGGGAGGGACAGCTCAACTGCTCGGCAATCAGGGCTGTCCCTAGACATTTTGGTGCCCTACGCAGCTCCCCAGCGGGTGCAGGAGCAGGCTTGAGGGGCAGGAGAGAAACCGACCCCCAGCACGAGCCGACGGAGCAGAGCGGCCTGGGGCTGGGTTGCTCCACTTCCCGCTGCCGGGTGATTGTAGGGTAGGCCCAACCCCACACTCATGGGGCAGCAGGAAGTGGAGCGACCTGGCCCCAGCCTGCTCCGCTCTGCTCACCTGGCTCCCAGCCTTGGGACTTGGCGGGGGGCAGGGGGGAACTGTCCCCCAGCACTCACCGGCAGCATGGCTGGGAGATGGTGGAGCGGAGCGGGCTGGGTCGCTCCACTTCCTGCCATCTGGTGAGTGCAGGGTGTGCTTGACTCCTGCTGCAGTCCCCCGTGGATGTAGCTCAGGGGAAGGGGTTGAGTGGGGACAGGGCTGCAGCAGGAGTGGGGGCAGGGTTGGGGCAGAGCAGGGGTGGGAGGAGGTGGGGTGGGTGCACAGCAAGGGCGGGGGCTTTGGGAAAGAGGCGGGGCAGGAGCAGCTTTCCTGGCTGGTTTAGCCGGCCGGGGGATCAGGCTGGCTGCTGGAGCAGAACGCAGCTGCACAGCGCACCAAGAAATTTGCATACGAGTAAGGATGGCCCTGCTGGGCAGCTGCCGCACAGGAAATTTAGGCGGCTGATGGTCCACCCTGGTTCCAAGCCTCCATGACTAGCTCCAATGGGCTGCTCTTTCTGCAAGCAGTGGACAAAGCAGGCGGCTGCCAAACAACTTATAAGGGAGCATTGCACAACTTTAAACGAGCATGTTCTCTAATTGATCAGCAACGTAACTGGGATGACTTTAAGCGAGGAGTTACTGTATAAATAAGAGTCAGGTGTTATGAAAGAAGGTATCTAGAGAGCGAGTGAAAGCTCCAAAGCTCTCCAGTTGAATCACACACCGGGACTTGTTAACCTGTATTCCCCCCTCAAATAGTAACACCCACAAAAAGGAGGAGGAAGGAGGCTGTATTTTTATTTCCCCTCAACAAAGTTCTAATATCAATTTAGAAGCCTTGTTGTATCCTAAAATTCATAGGTGGTGTCTGAAAGCTGGAATTTGCATCTCAGTCACAGCTGAAACCTGAGCATTTCAAAGATTCTCCTACCAATCACTTTTTCCATTTAAACTCACGTTCAACTGGCAAAAGCAGGGCAAGTACTTTACAGAAGCCATTCTGTAAACAAACATTTTTTTTAAAAAAAGGAAAATACTCAACTTTTTGCTTGCTGATGGAGACAGTGTGGCCCAGTGGATAGAGCACTGAACTAGGACTCAGAAGACCTGACCGTTTAGGGGACTTTGGTCCTAAATTTCTTTTGAAAATGAGATTTTGGCTCCTAAATCAGTTAGGTGTTGCAATACTGAGCATACCAAGGCCAAAATACCTTTAAAAATCTGGCCCTTTATGATTAATATGTCCCTGAAGTTTGTACTCTTTCAGCTTTAAGAGAAGTTGATACAACTAAAAAAAATTGTTTTCAAAATAATGTTTAAATGAGATCTAGAATGGCTCTCATCTGATACACAGCTAATAGAATAGCGCCATTTTGACTATGGATGCACAGTTGTAAGATATTAGCTCACGGATCAGTAAGCAACAGGAGTAGCTTAGAGGCTTTTAATACGATCTATAGGAAGTTCTAGTTACAATAGTCACTTGAAGTTATTCCTTTAAATACCTGATTATAATAAATTCAAAAATGAAATGATTCTTGTGAATCTAGAGCTTCTATCACAGAAGGAAGCAGCTTAAGGAATTTAAGTGTTCCAATTTCTAAGGTTTACATTTAGGAAGGTCTGTTAATCCAAGTTTGTCTCTTTCTCAAATACAGACGCTCCCCGACTTACGCAATCGTTCCGTTCCAAATAGCCTTGTGTAACCCGAATTTTACGTAAGTCGGAAACGTATGTTGTGCAAGCATAAAAAAACCCAAACAATTACAACAAAAATATTGCATTTACATAAGAATGGCTATACTGGGTCAGAGCAAAGGTGCATCCAGCCCAGTATCCTGTCTGCTGACACTGGCCAATGCCAGGTGCCCCAGAGGGAATGAACTTAACAGGTAATGATCTAGTGATCTCTCTCCTGCCATCCATCTCCATCCTCTGACAAACAGAGGCTAGGGACACCATTCCTTACCCATCCTGGCTAATAGCCATTAATGGACTTAACCTCCATGAATGTATCCAGTTCTCTTTTAAACCCTGTTATAGTCCTAGCCTTCACAACCTCCTCAGGCAAGGAGTTCCACAGGTTGACTGTGCGATGAGTGAAGAAGAACTTCCTTTTATTTGTTTTAAACCTGCAACCCATTAATTTCATTTGGTGGCCCCTAGTTCTTATATTATGGGAGCAAGTAAATAACTTTTCCTTATTCACTTTCTCCACACCACTCATGATTTTATACACCTCTATCATATCCCCCTTAGTCTCCTCTTTTCCAAGCTGAAAAGTCCTAGCCTCTTTAATCTCTCCTCATATGGGACCTGTTCCAAAACCGTAATCATTTTAGCTGCCCTTTTCTTAACCTTTTCTAATGCCAGTATATCTTTTTTGAGATGAGGGGACCACATCTGTATGCAGTATTCAAGATGTGGGCGTACCATGGATTTATATAAGGGCAATAAAATATTCTCTGTCTTATTCTCTATCCTGTTTGCTTTTTTGACTGCCGCTGCACACTGTGCGGACGTCTTCAGAGAACTATCCACGATGACTCCAAGATTGTTCTCTTGATTAGTTGTAGCTAAATTAGCCCCCATCATATTGTATGTACAGTTGGGGTTATTTTTTCCAATGTGCATTACTTTACATTTATCCACATTACATTTCATTTGTCAGTTTGTTGCCCAATCACTTAGTTTTGTGAGATCATTTTGAAGTGCTTCACAGTCTGCTTTGGTCTTAACTACCTTGAGCAGTTTAGTAACGTCTGCAAACTTTGCCACCTCACTGTTTACCCCTTTCTCCAGATCGTTTATGAGTAAGTTGAATAGGATTGGTCCTAGGACTGACCCTTGGGGAACACCACTAGTTACCCCTCTCCATTCTGAAAATTTACCATTTATTCCAACCCTTTGTTCTCTGTCTTTTAACCAGTTCTCAATCCATGAAAGGATCTTCCCTCGTATCCCATGAGAGCTTAATTTATGTAAGAGCCTTTGGTGAGGGACCTTCTCAAAGGCTTTCTGGAAATCTAAGTACACTATGTCCACTGGATCCCCCCGTCCACATGCTTGCTGACCTCCTCAAAGAACTCTAATAGATTAGTAAGACATGATTTCCCTTTACACAAACCATGTTGACTTTTGCGCAACAATTTATGTTCTATGTGTCTGACAATTTTATTCTTTACTATTGTTTCAACTAATTTGCCCGATACGGACGTTAGAACGGTCTGTAATTGCCAGGATCACCTCTAGAGCCCTTCTTAAATACTGGCGTTACATTAGCTATCTTCCAGTCATTGGGTACAGTAGCTGATTTAAAGGACAGGTTACAAACCATAGTTAATAGTTCCGCAATTTCACATTTGAGTTCTTTCAGAACTCTTGGGTGAATGCCATCTGGTCCCGGTGACTTGTTACTGTTAAGTTTCTCAATTAATTCCAAAACCTCCTCTAGTGATACTTCAATCTGTGACCATTCCTCAGATTTGTCACCTACAAAAGATGGCTCAGGTTTAGGAATCTCCTTAACATCCTCAGCCATGAAGACTGAAGCAAAGAATTCATTTAGTTTCTCTACGATGACTTTATCGTCTTTAAGTGCTCCTTCTGTATCTCTATCGTCCAGGGGCCCCACTGGTTGTTTAGCAGGCTTCCTGCTTCTGATGTACGTAAAGAACATTTTGTTATTATCTTTTGAGTTTTTGGCTAGCTGTTCTTCTAACTCCTTTTTGGCTTTTCTTATTACATTTTTACATTTAATTTGGCAGTGTTTATGCTCCTTTCTATTTACCTTACTAGGGTCTGACTTCCACTTTTTAAAAGATGGCTTTTTATCTCTCTTCTTTTACATGGTTGTTAAGCCACGGTGGCTCTTTTTTAGTTCTTTTACTGTGTTTTTTAATCTGGGGTATACATTTAAGTTGAGCCTCTATTACGGTGTCTTTGAAAAGTGTCCACACAGCTTGCAGGGATTTCACTCTAGTCACTGTACCTTTTAATTTCTGTTTGACTAACCTCCTCATTTTTGCATAGTTCCCCTTTCTGAAATTAAATGCCACAGTGTTGGGCTGTTGAGATGTTCTTCCCACCACAGGAATGTTAAATGTTATTATATTATGGTCACTATTTCCAAGCAGTCCTGTTATAGTTACCTCTTGGACCAGATCCTGCGCTCCACTCAGGACTAGATTGAGAGTTGCCTCTCCCCTTGTGGGTTCCTGTACCAGCTGCTCCAAGAAGCAGTCATTTAAAGTATCTTACCTTAATCCTATTGTTATCCTGGCACACTGAAGACTGCATTTTGGTGGTGGATGACAATGGGCTCAATTTGTAGATGAGGAAGGAGAGGAGGAGATAGACATTACATCATTGGGGTTGCCAGAGGGGGCTTTGGAAGTGGAAGGCTGTGGAGATGTGGACGTTGCAGGCCTTTACAAACTTATTGAGAGATGACTGGATAGCGGCCTTTTTCTTCTCTTCATATATCTGTCTATAACAGGCCAGCGTTTCGTCAATGCCTCTGTTCACTTTCAAGAATCGTGAGGAATTGGGGTCCAACTTCTCAAACCTTGCCATTGCAGAGTCAATCTCACGAAATGCAAGTGCCATCTCCTTGGTGTTGAAGTGTCGTGGCTCTTCTACTTCAACTTCATCCTCAGCTTCAGTCTGCTCTTTTACTTTTGCTGCTTCTAAATTCCATGAGATCCTCATTTGATAATTCAGCTTCATGGGATTCGATAATCTCATCCACATCATCAACATCAACCTCCAGCTGAAGCTGCTCGGCAAGCTTCACAATTTCATCTGCCACCTCCTCATATGTTTCATCTTTTTTGAAACCTTTAAAGCTGTGTACAAACTGTGGGCACACTTTCTTCCATATGGCATTCAAACAAACTTGGGTAACCTCTGCCCAGGCCTGAGCAATGTTTATGATGGCTTGGTAAATGTTACGCGATTTTTGGAAATCATATAAAGTCTTGCCAGTCTCTCCGTCAGTTGCTACTACTGCCTGTGCAAATGTGCTTCGTAGAGAATAGGCTTTAAAATTAGCAATGATACCCTGATCCATGGGCTGTAGGATCGAAGTCGTGTTAAGAGGCAGAAACACGACTTTTACATTAGGATGAAAACTGTCTAAATGTGCGGGATCTCCAGGAGCATTATCGACGATAAGCGTAATCTTGAATGGGATGTCATTTTCTCTGCAGAATTCTTCCACTTCGGGGATAAACAAATTTATAAAACCAGTCTTCGAAAAGTGCCATTGTGACAAAAGTCTTTTGATTTGAATAGAAATGAACTGGAAGGGTAGCCTTGATAATGCCTTTAAACGCACGGGGATTTTCTGAATGATAAACAAGCAACGGTTTCAATTTGCAATCTCCAGCTGCATTACCCTGAAGCAAAAGTGCCAGCCTATCTTTTGCAGCCCTAAACCCTGGCATTGTCTTTTCCTCTTTTGAAATGTATGTTCTGTCTGGCATTTTTTCCCAAAACAATCCAGTCTCATCGACATTAAAGATTTGCTGTGCTGTATAACCACATTCTTCTATAAGTTTTCATAACACTTCGGGATACTTTTCAGCTGCTTTTGTATCAGCACTAGCAGCCTCACCACTCTCTTTTACACTGTGAAAATTTGCACATTGTTTAAATCTATTAAACCACCCATGACTAGCCACAAGCTGTGTGTTAGGATCACTGTATTTTCCCTTTATGTCTTCGAAAATACTTTTAGCCTTAGCTTGAATAATCATTAGGCTAAGGCACACACGTTTTTGAATCCGATCTTCTATCCACATTGTTAATAACTTTTCCATTTCATAGATGGAACCAGAACGCTGCTTCATTAGGACTGTTGATTTTAAAGGAGCAGAGCCTTTCACATGCTCTTTTATGCGTGCACTATCATTCAAAATACTTTTCACTGCTGAGGTACCCAATTCAAGTTCACGAGCAATTGACGACAGGCTTTGTCCGCCTTTGTACTTTTTCACTATTTTCATTTTCTGTTCTAAATCAATCTTTTCGCTTACGAACTGGTCCTGCAGAATTGCTATCACTTGGTCGCTTTCCAGGCATAATTTGAATGAAATAATAGGGTGAAACAACAGAAATACAAAAAGAAAAGGAGGACTTGTGGCACCTTAGAGACTAACAAATCTATTTGAGCATAAGCTTTCGTGAGCTACATCACGAAAGCTTATGCTCAAATAAATTGGTTAGTCTCTAAGGTGCCACAAGTCCTCCTTTTCTTTTTGCGGATACAGACTAACACAGCTGCTACTCTGAAACAGAAATACAGTATCACTGAAATAACACGAGACTGAGAGGCTGTGAGAGTGCAAAGCCTTCCCTTGTAGGAGATGTTACTGCTGTATTCCTCCGCACATTGCACTACAGTACTTTACCTTTCCATATGCTACACAATATTTTCCGCAACTCGAAAATTTTATTTATGCCTTATGGAACTTTTTGCGTAAGGTTGAATTTGCGTAACCCGGGTCTTGCGTAACCCAGGGAGCGTCTGTACTATACATCTAAGTCTCATTAGTCTACAACGGGGTCGGCAACCTTTGAGAAGTGGTGTGCCAAGTCTTCATTTATTTACTGTAATTTAAGGTTGTGTGTGCCAGGGGCTGGTGGCTGGAACTCCAAACCGGCAGCGGACTGATCTGCTCAACCCGCTGCTGGCCTGGGGTCCTGGCCGCCAGCCCCGCTCGGCCTGGGGTCCCGGCCATCCAGGCCAGCAGCAGGCTGAGCCACGCAGGGGTTCCGTCCACCAGCCCGTCAGGCGGGGTCGCAGCTGCCTGCTCCGCTCAGACTGCTGCCGGCCCGGGGTTCCGTCCATCCAGGCTGGCAGGGGGCTGAGTGGGGCTGGCGGCCAGGACCCCAGCTGGCAAGGGGCCAAGCGGCCGGAACCCCAGGCCAGCAGCGGGCTGCGTTGCTCAGCCTGCTGCCGGTCTGGAGTTCCGTCCGCCAGCTCCTGCCAGCCAGGGTCCCGGCCACCGGCCCCGCTTAGCCCACTGCCGGCCTGGGGTTCTGTTCATCCAGGCAGGCAGCGGGCTGAGTGGGGGCGGCGGCGGCCGGAACCCCAGCTGGCAGCAGAGTGGCACTAAAAATCAGCTTGCGTGCCGCCTTTGGCACGCACGCCGCAGGTTGCCGACCCCGGTCTACAACCTCAGACACTCCAATACTACAGTGATGGAGGCCAAAGTGATAGAACTTTCCACTAATCTTAAAAATTAAACTTTACCTTGACTAGACTCTTCAGGTTCTTAGAAGAAAGCACAGGCTTGAATGCTTCAATTGTAACAGTGTCCAGTTTGATGACATCCGTGTAACACTGATACAGCACTGCAGGAATCTGCCATACTTGACAATAACTCAGAACTAAATATAACCAAAAAGAAAAAAGACTGTTACATCAAAGTAATCTAATCCACACTGCATAACATCTCTTTCAAGTTAAGTAATATATCATTTTGCTCTGGGGTTGCATCTCTGACCATTTTGGCTAACAGCCATTGAGGGACTATCCTCCAAGAACGTATCTAATTATTTTTGAACTCAGTTATGCTTTTGGCAGTCACAACATTCCCCAGCAAAGGGTTCCAGAGGATGACTGTGCATTGCGTGAAGAAGTACCTCCTTATGCCTGCTAATTTCATTGGGTGCCTCCTGGTTCAAGATATACTGCGTAACATTACATTTTACAGTATAAGCTGTTAATTACAGAACATAATTTTTGTATATCTCAGCAGTTTTACATACCGATGTGGAAAATGCCAAAGTGCTGTGAAATAATTTTCACAATGTTATCTTCTTGGCTCATTCACTAAATTATATACTGGAGGATAAACTTAAGAGTAGGATCATCTGTTAAACGTTATGCTGTTCAAAATTAACATTCACCAATAAATGTCAATGGTTAGCATAGGACACAAGCATGACCCCCCAATGCAGCAAAAAAAATAAATGGATGAATGCAAGAGTATAAATGAAGTTGCATAATACCAGCAGCAGGGAGACCCTGTACAATATTTGGCTGCTCCAGCAGTGGACAACAGACTATCTCTTTGAATTCTTTTGTCTTTAAAGCTTTCAGAAAAGGAGAAGGAAGCGTTAAAGTGGATTCAGGAGTTTTATAATCAGTTACAGGACATGTCGAAAGAATGGTTACTTGCAGATCCTCCTCCCGCATACAGCCAAAAACCTGGAATGAAAATATTAATTCCAGCATAAGTGAGGTTTATGGTAATACAGAAATGGAGTCCAATTACAGAAGACTGGGTTCATTTTAGTTTAGATGGCAAAAAGTAGTTTCTCTCAGATTTACCAAGTTAATTGACAGTTTTACCAAACCCTCAAAAACAGGAATTACTGTGTCCTATAGCTTCAATCAAAACAAACTACTAAACAGGAGGAGGTAACAATTACACATCTGTCAAGTCTACTGACTTGCTCTGTAGGCTTCAGATTTTTGGCCCTTTCTGCAGAGAAACTTGAACGATTACTTTTCCTAATGTGAGAGTGGATAGGGAAAGGAATCCATATGAAATCAGAATGATTGTGTAAATTAAGAAAGAGCCTTCAGATTACATTTCCAAGTTTATCTATTCGCTAGATACTCCATAATAGCTAATTCTTTTTTTTTTTGCTTGTTTTCACATTTTAGATTTCTCATTTCCTCCTATCTGAAGTTAAAATTTGCTGAGAACTTCTAGGGACAGCCTGGGAATTTTTAAGGTTATTTATTTTGACCTCAAGAAATAATGTTGCAGAAAAAATAGGAATTAGGACTGTCAAGCAAATAAAAAAAATTGCAATTAATCGACCAGTTAAACAATAGAATATCATTTATTTTAAATATTTTTGGATTTTTACTACATTTTCAAATATATTAATTTCAACTACAACACAGAATACAAAGTGTACAGTGCTCACTTTATTTTTATTACAAATATTTGCACTGTAAAAAAATACTATTTTTCAATTCACCTCATACAAGTACTGTAGTACAATCTCTTTATCATGAAAGTTGAACTTACAAATGTAAAAATTATGTAAAAAAAACTGCATTCAAAAATAAAACGACGTAAAACTTTAGAGCCTACAAGTCCACTCAGTCCTACTTCTTGGTCAGCCAATCACTCAGACAAACAAGGTTGGTTCCAACTTGCAGGAGATAATGCTGCCTGCTTGTTTACATCACCACTTGAAAGTGAGAACAGGCGTTCGCACGGCACTGTTGTAAGCTGGCGTTGCAAGATATTTATGTGCCAGATGTGCTAAAGATTCATATGTCCCTTCATGCTTTAACCACTATTCCAGAGAACATGCTTCCATGCTGATGATGGGTTCTGCTTGATAACGATCGAAAGCAGTGTGGACTGACGCATGTTCATTTTCATCATGAGTCAGATGCAACCAGCAGAAGGTTGATTTTCTTTTTTGGTGGTTCAGGTTCTGTAGTTTCCGCATCAAAATGTTGCTCTTAAGACTTCTAAAAGCATGTTCCACACCTTGTCCCTCTCAGATTTTGGACAGCGCTTCAGATTCTTAAACCTTGGGTCGAGTGCTGTAGCTAGTTTTAGAAGCCTCATATTGGTACCTTCTTTGCATTTTGTCAAATCTGCTGTGAAAATGTTCTTAACATGAACATGTGCTGGGTCATCAGCCGAGACTTCTAGAACATGAAATATATGCAGAATGTGGGTAAAACAGAGGAGGAGACATACAATTCTCCCCCCAAGGAGTACAGTCACAAATTTAATTGACACTTTTTTTTAATTAGCATCATCAGCATGGAAGCATATCCTCTGGAATGGTGTCCGAAGCACGAAGGGGCATATGAATGTTTAGCATACCTGGCATGTAAATACCTTGCAACGCCGGCTACAAAAGTGCCATGAGAACGCCTGTTCTCACCTTCAGGTGACACTGTAAATAAGAAACAGGCATCAGTATCTCCCGTTAATGCAAATGAAGTTGTTTGTCTTCGCGACTGGCAGAAGAAGTAGTAGGACTGAGTGGACTTGTAGGCTCTGAAGTTTTACACTGTTTTGTTTCTGAGTGCAGTTATGTAACCAAAAAAATCTTCATTTGTAAGTTACACTTTCATGATAAAGAGATTGCAATTCAGTACTTGCATGATGTAAACTAAAAAATACTATTGTTTATTGTTTTTACAGTGCATGTATTTGTAATAAAAAATAGTAACAAAGTAAACACTGTGCATTTTGTATACTGTGTTGTAACTGAAATCAATATTGAAAATGTAGAAAAACATCCAAAGATATTCAATAAATTTCAATTGGTAATCTATTGTTATAAGTGTGATTAAGCACGATTAATTTTTTTAATCACAATTAACATTTTTGAGTTAATCACAAGAGTTAAATGCGATTAATTGACAGCCCTAATAGGAATACATTTTTGGATCCCTGACTCTTCCACATACAGCCTTCAGATGTTACTACTTTCTACTCTAAGATCAGTACACACTTACCAAAAATGGCTTCATTTTCTACATGGTGTTGTGTCATTTTTACAACTGATTAGTTAGTAAAAATGTGCAGATATCCCTCCCACCACCTTCTTAGGATTCATCACCATGAAGAAGACAAGGAACAATATGGGAAATATGCTACAGAAGTTCTCTTATTTATGTATATGGTAGCCAAATACTAAATTCCTCCTAAAGATAGACAATCCCCCACTTTAATGTTTTGTTACCCTATAACTTGAAAACAAAAAGAGACTTGCTTCTGATGATTTATGCTTTCCTTGGGAGAGACTCTGTAGTGACTGAAGAACCAGCAAAATTATGACATTACAAGAGATTGAAGGCAGAGCATTGGGGGGAGAGAGCAGCAAAGGAAGAAAAGGGGGGTTTTTAGTCAAACTGCTAACCAAAAAAAGAAAGCTGAAGTTTCTATTAACATCTATTTAACTGCAATGCCTAATAGAATATAACACTTGTTACAGATTAGCATCTCTGCCCCATAGATTGTCACTTAAGAGCTCAGAACAACAAGGTTCCTAGAACCCCAAACTAGGGAAGACATGACATTGATGATATTTCTCAGGCAAGCAAACAAATTAATCTCCAGTCTTTACTTTTTTTAATATATATAAGGGTACAATTCAATTTTAAAATCTCTTTGCAGATCTATAAAGCACATTTTATTTTCCTTTCTGCCTCACCAAGACTGCTACGAACTTTTTACACAAGTAATTTGCATAATGTTACCAAACTCTTATGATTTTACCTAAGCCTCGCAACATCTGTTGTGTTTGTTAATACTTCAGCTCCTGAAGTTGTGATTATTTGAATCTGAACTTTCATTTAAAAAAAAAATTAAAAAAAAAATTGTAACCCATGAGGTTGCAGGAAAAAATATGAAAAATAGGATCTGAGTGTACACTACACTTCAAAAACTAGAAGGCAAACAAAAAGAACCCAATATTTATTTAAGAATATCATGATTTTGAAGTTGATTACATAATAGTTTCAGACCTGACTCATGTCTGTTGAGTGACTGGGGTTGACAATATTGCAAATTGTTCCAGCAGCAGCCTCTCTGTATGGCAGAATGGGCAGAGTTATAGTGATGGAACAAGAGAGGCAGGAACTGAGCCCTTCTCCCTCAAAGAAAGAAGAACACACACTCCTCAGTGAGGACTTTGTCCATGCTAAGTTTCAAACTAGTTATTTTTGGCAGCCATAGCCCTGTACAAGTGCTGTTATACTTTTCTTTCCTAAACAAAAAAACCCAACCAAAAACACAAACTTTTTCCATATTCCTGTAACCCAAACGCGGTTAGAATAATTCACCTCTGTTGAAATCAACCCCAGAAAATTTAAGCCTGAAAGGCAAATGTTTCGGAAAAGGAGTATGAGAAAACAGAGGCTCTCTCTATTGGAACTGTTTTAGAAAGTTTAATTACAGCAGATGCAATCAGTACCAGCCATAATGGGATTTGACAGAACTTCCTGGTACAAAATTCAAACAACATTTAGTTTTTTGAGTATTGGGGGGGGTGGGGGTGGCAGGGAATGGAAAGCGATATAGAAAATAACTGAGCATTATAAGAAGAGGTATTTTGTTTTTCTTATAAGAGGTCCCCCCCCCCGCCCCAAAAAAATTCTTTGCCTAATTCCTGTTAATCTAAATTTTACCTTTTCAAGCCATTGAAATTGCTGATCCTCAGCCACATAGCAATTGCACTGGCACAACAATACCTGAAAAGACAAAATTGTAAACAAGCGAGTCAGACAACTCACTTACAGTCCCTTTCAATATCTTTTTTAATATGAGACAGACTCTACATGAACATGATATTGATTACACTCACACTATATACTACTACCATTTCAATGAGGATTTTTCATCTGCAACTGGTATGAAGCACTCCATCTTGCCATGAATCTTCCTTGTATTGTACATAAAGGGCCAGATATTCATCCGATGTAAGTCAATGTAGCTTAATTACATCAGTTTATGCCAACTGAGGATATGACTCAAAATGTTCACAGAGAACACCTATTAGCACTAGACTTTGAGGGTGGGAGTTAACACCTAGAAGTAACCTTGAATTCCATAATTTAGTATAGCTACGTGGCAGAACTGAGTATCCTAAACTTCCTGAAATGCAGCGCATGTCTCAGCAACCTTGTCAAGTGAGCTGTCAAATCAATTTTTTTGATGTGGTAAGCTAAGAACACTGCAACCTTATTGGTTTTCTTTCCTGAAAAGACTCACTCTTACTCTCTTTCTCAACAGAAAATCAAATAGGGAGAGAGAATCATTTTTAAATGCATACATATTATGCCACTTACTGTTGGATCAGATATTAATTTGTAGAACAAACAGAAAGCATCTGTTGGAAGAACACTTGTTGTATTTGATGTTCTGCACCACTCATTCCACAATTTGACAGCTCCAACTGCTTCCCAGCATCCAGAATTCAGGACAAAAGAGGACAGGAAAGCTGTGAACAACATCAGTATTAGTTTATATAGTAATATCAGATATGTGAGACATTCCCATTAAAACAAAAATCACTGTTCTACACAAATCTCCTGAACTGGATTACTACAGTTTGTTTGTGGTTGGGATTTTTGGAGGAACTCATTATCAATTACATGCTAGTGGCTGCAACAAAACCATAAACTCTAGTGCCCTTTCACCTGGAAAGATCAAGAATGAAAGAAATCTTAAATATTAATGTCATTTAAAAAAAATCTCAGTTAATATTAATCAAATATATGTTATGTATATTCTAAATACCGTGTGCGTCACCTGGAAATATTTTGTTTTTCTCATCAGATACTACAAAATAAACAGAAAAAGCTTGACCCTTATTTGTC
The DNA here is from genome assembly GCF_015237465.2 of Chelonia mydas. Taxonomy (NCBI): domain Eukaryota; kingdom Metazoa; phylum Chordata; order Testudines; family Cheloniidae; genus Chelonia; species Chelonia mydas. The sequence continues at coordinate 157,543,351 of NC_057849.1, read as the reverse complement.
ATTGAGGCAACAGACACTGTCCACTGTGACAAGTTCTGTACTGATCCTGACCTGTCTCCCTGTTTTCCTTAAGCCCTCACAATATCTTTGGTAGCAGTCTGGATGGCAGAGAGAACCATCTCCGTCCAAAATCAGTATCAAATCTACTGCATTCGTTAATTGGTTGAAACTACATGATAATATGTTCAGAATTGTTTCCCTTTCAGGCTCATCTCCCATTATTAGACACTCAAATAAAACACGCTAAAATGCAGCTATTTCCAACAGCCCAGGGAATGAGTGCTACAGTCATGCAATATAAGCCTCCATCACAGGGACCATGATGTGATTTTCAATTCTGAAACAAATCAAACCCAAGTAGCGGAAATAGCAGGAGTGCACTGTTCAAATACTACTTGCACTTTTGTCTTAATGAGTGAAGCAACTTTTCTTAGCTTGTTAATCCACATCATCATGGTTTTGGTACTAGCTTCTTCCTCAGCACCAAGGCTCTGCCTGCTTTTGCCAAAAGTGAACTTCACAATTTACAGGAACTGATCAAAAGTAGGGCTTGAAGAATTTACCAGACACCACCTAGCCAGAGACTAAGCATATTAATCAGACACCAATATTAAGAGAGGAATAAGGGGGGTCCACTCACAAGTCAAATCCAAGGGCAAATCCCTGGTGAGAAAGCCAGATTCCATCCCTAGTTGATAGGGAACGAAGGTGCTAGAATTCCTACCCTACTCTGCTCAATGCTCCATTCTCAGAGGCTTTGTTTAGACTAGGATTTAAAGGTTTCAGATCACATCAGCTAGCTCAAGCTAGCACACGTCTTCAAAAATTCTAGTTAAGACAAGGCAAGCTGTACATCAGCATATGCTAAACAGGTCAAGCTAAAGCCATGGGGGAAGCAAAAAGCCCAGGCTTTATCTTGACAGCTTAGCAAGTGCTAAAGTACAACTTGCCTTGTCTTAACTAGTTCTAGAATGTGAGAGTTAGATTATGTTAGCTAGTTCAAACTCACACTACATCTTTAAACCCTGGTCAAGACTAGATTTAAACAGGGTTTGGAAATTTGAAGTCCCAGTCCACCCTTGGGCTGCTGGAAGGAATTTTTCCTCTTTCCTACCAATTCATGGCTGTGGGGGACTCAGACTTCATTATTCTATTCCCCTCCCAGTTTCCTGGCTGTTATAAGGCAGGGCAAGCAAGTATACAGTAACTCCTTGCTTAATGTTGCAGTTATGTTCCTGAAAAAATACTACTTTAAGCGAAACGATGTTAAGTGAATCCAATTTCCCCATAAGAAATAATGTAAATGGGGGGGGGGGCGGCCTAGGTTACAGGGAAATTTTATTTGCCAGACAATCTATATCTATTATACACACATGGTATAAGTTTTAAACAAACAATTTAATACTGTACACAGCAATGATGATTGTGAAGCTTGGTTGAGGTGGTGGAGTCTGTGGGTGGAAGAGGGTAAGATATTTCCCAGGGAATGACTAACTGCTAAATGATGAACTCGCACTCGGCTGAGCCTTCAAGGGTTAACACATTGTTGTTAACATAGCCTCACACTCTACAAGGCAGCACGAATGGAGGGAGGAGACAGTGTGTGTGAGTGAGAGAGACGCGCATTGCCCCTTTAAGTACACTGACCCCACTCTAAGTACACTGCCTTTTTAAGCAAATAAGCAAGCTGAGACAGCAGCTGCTGCCAACAAGCTCCCTCCATCCTGAGCCCTGTCTTGCCCCACCCCGCTCTGTGGAGATGGGGTACAGGAGCGGGGAGAAGGGGGACACACTGACATTACCACCCCCTTCCCCTCCCCGCACAGCAAACAGGAGGCTCCCGGGAGCAGCTCCAAGGCAGAGGGCAGGAGCAGCACACGGCAGTGGTGGGAGGGACAGCTGAACTGCCTGGCAATTGACAGCCTGCTGGACGGCTGCCACACACAGGGAGCTGATAGGCGGCTGCCAGTCCACCCTGGTTCCAAGCCCCCACCAGCTAGCTCCAACGGGCTGCTCTTTCTGCAAGCAGTGGACAAAGCAGGCAGCTGCCAAACAACATTAAAAGGGAGCATTGCGCAGCTTTAAATGAGCATGCTCTCTAATTGATCAGCAACATAACAACATTAACCAGGATGACATTAAGTGAGAAGTTACTCTCTCTCTACTCATCCCAAAACAGATTATTTCCATTCCACTGAAAAAATTTTCAGGGCCTGCCTTTGCTCATACTCTTAGCTTCTGAGTGGCAGACTGAAATTGACATTATCGATGACGTCATCTTTATGGGATGATTTGCATTTTTAAAGAAGTGTCAGATAACCACATGGGATAGATGCTTTTTTAAAAATGTATTTTTAAATGCTACCTTCTGCAGGTATCAAAAGAAATAAAATAAAGACACTTTATGGCAAAGCAATGTACAACTGCAGAAATATTGGTGCTTACATTTGGAAAGTTCTCTTCACCAACATCAGGTCTAAAAAAGTTTATCTCCTGAATGAAAAACGGAAATAATTAAAATCCCTCCAGAGGACAGCCAGAATGCCTCCTGCAGGAGCACTGCAATTCTCTACCCATTCTTCCAGGCACCCAGATTGCTGCTACCCTTTGCATAAAAGGGAGTTTAACAGTCATGGTGAGACCCAAAGCAAAATGAAACATGTCTTCAAGTAGAAAAGTGCTATCTTAGCACACACACCTTCCCCACGTTCCTACTTGTTACTGCTCAGTATTCAAAAGTTACAATGGGAACAGGGCCATTCTAAAGCTTCTCTCTCAGTCTGGACCACTTACCTACAGCGTTATGTCCTATCGCCAATATAAACTTAGAGCAAGGAAACTGCTCATCTATAAAGCTTCCAGTAGATGCACTTAACTTCGAACTCCAAAGGATGTGGACCTCCCTAGCGTAAGAAACAGAAATAGGTTAAATACAAACAAAACAAACAGTGGATGAGAACACAGGTTGTGCAATAAGGTTAGATCCATTTACCTCTCTGTATGATCTAGAAAGACAATAAAAAAATAGTTCTTGTGAGAATCATCCTGTTTTACACAAAGGAAGGAACACAGGCCAAAATGGGGAAAAAAACAGGTGAAAGAATATTTAGCTAGAATAACTAGCTAGAGTAATCTCTGAACCATTAGCAATTATCTTTGAGAACTCATGGAGGACAGGTGAAGTCTCAGACAACTGGAGAAGAGCAAACACAGGACTGAGTTTTAAAAAGGGGAACAAAGGACTTGGAGAATTACAGACCTAACTTCAACACCTAGAAAAATACTAGAACAAATTATTAACTAATCAAATGGTAAGCATCTAGAGGATAATAGGGTTCTTAGGGCATGGCTACACTGGAAACTACAAAGTGCTCCCACGGAAACGCTCCCACGGCAGCGCTTTGAAGTGTGAGTGTGATGAACTCCGAGCGCTGGGAGCACGGCTCCCAGAGCTTGGAGCCTATCTACACAAGTGTTTTAAAGCACTCAGACTTGCTGCGCTCAGGGGGGCGATTTTGCACACCCCTGAGCCAGCAAGTTACAGCGCTATAAAATGTAAGCGTAGACAAGCCCAAACTAATCGTCAACACAGATTTCTCTAGAACAAATCATGTCAAGCCAACCTAGTAAGGCTTTTGACACAGTACAGACGCTCCTCAATTTATGCAATCGTTCCGTTCCAGAAAGCCTTGCGTAACTCAAATTTTGTGTAAGTCAGAAACGTATACTCAAACGTTACGCAAAAAAAAAAACAACAAAAAACCCGCCTCCTATTTCTAGCTTACAGAACTTTTTCCGTAAGTGCGAATTTGCGTAAGTCGGGTCTTGCGTAACTCAGGGAGCGTCTGTACCACATGACATTCTCATATGCAAACTGGGGAAATGTTGTCCTGAAGGAATTACTATAAGGTAGGTGCCAAACTGGTTGAAAGACCATAATCTAAGAGTAATAATCAATGGCTTGCAATCAAACTGGACAGATGTATATAGTGGAGTCCCACAGGGGTCTGTCCTGGGTCCAGTACTATTCAACATTTTCATTAATGACTTGGAAAATGGAGAGTATGCTTATAAAATCTGCAAGTGTCACCTGGCTGGGAGGGGCTGCAAGTACTTTGGAGGACAAGATTAGAATTCAAAACCACCTTGACAAATTGGAGACCTGCTCTGAAATCAACAAAATTCAGTAAAAATGAGTGCAAAGTACTATACGTAGGAAGAAAGACATCAAATGCACATCTACAAAATACTGCTGAAAAGAATCTGGGGGTCATAGTGGACCACAAATTGAATATGAGTCAACAATGTGATGCAGTTGTGAAAAAGGCTAATATCATTCCGGGGTGCATTAACAGGTACGTCAAATAGAAACAGAGAAAGTCTTGTCCCGCTTTATTTGCCTACTGGTGAGTCCTCAGTTGAAGTTGCGGGTGCAGTTCTGAGTATAGGAAAACGTTGACAAACTGGAGAGAGTCCCGAGTAAAAACATGAAAATGATAAAGTTTAGAAAACTAAGAGGTTAAAAAAAAAAAACAGGCATGTTTTAGTCTTGAGAAAGGAAGACTGAGGGGGCTTAGAAGCAGTGAGACTTGATAGTCTTCAAACACAGTTAAGGGCTGTTACAAAGCCTGCAGGTGTGGGCAGGTGAGCAACGTAATTATCTTAATCTGCAGCAAAGGAGATTTAGGTTCCATATTAGGAAAAAATCCCAGCTCTGAGGATAGTTAAGCACTTTAAAAAAGTCTCAAAAGAATCTTTGGAATACCCATCGTTGTCCAACCTGTTCTTAAACACCTCCAAACAGCTGCCAGGGATGTCCAGGTATACCCAGTCCTGCCTCAGCACCGGGGACTGGATTAGATGACCTCGAGGTCCCTTCCAGCCCTACACTGCTACGACTCCTGCCTGACACCCAGAGACACAAGAGGAGAGGAAAATAAGCTCAGACCAGAAACTGAGCTGAGCACAGGCCAGTCCGCACCTGCCTCCCACACGAGAGGGCTGCTCTCATCCGGCTGGCAGGGATCGCCCCCCTCCCGCCGGCGCAGCCGCCCCCTGGCTGCGCTTTATAAAGACAACGCGGCTCCCGGGCCCGATCCCGGGTGTTCACCACAAAGAGCGTCCGAGCGCCTCGTGGGCTTGCCTCAAGCTCGCGCCCCGCGCCCCCCGCCCGCTCCAGCGGGGGCTGGAAGGGGAGGGTGGGGCCCTGTCTGGCTGGGCTCGCGCCCCCGCGCGCTGCCCCCGCTACCTTTTCTTCTCCAGCCCCCGGCGGATCTCGCGGTCCTCGGGCGTCTCCTCGCGCTCCGCCGCCGCCGCCGCCTCCTCGTCGTCCACCCCGGCCCGGGATGGCGCCGCCACCACCTCCCCGAAAAACGTCGCCATCGGGCCGCCCAACCCCCCCACCGGCAACAGGGCCTCGCGGAACGGCTCCAAGTCCGCTCCCGACGGCTCGGTAGCGCTGGCCACACCCCCTCCCCGCGACTGCGCAGGCGCCAACGAACCTCAGACTAGATAGAGCGCTGCGCCCAAGAGGCCCCTCCTCGTGAGGTGGAGCCACGCTAGCCCAATCCGGGGGTGGGGGGAAACGGGCGCCGCTCTAGCCCCACTGTGCAGACCGAGCTGCGGAATGGGTGACACCCCCCCCCGCGCATACCATTGAGTGACCGCTCTGCGCGAGCCCCGCCCCTGCCCCGCAGAAACAGCGGCGGCGCACGTGCCAGCCGGGCTGGGAAGGGGGAGCATCGCCGGCCCTCGGAACTGCTGCCTCGCCTCGCCCCGCCCCCGCCTGCTGCAGAGCCGGCACGTGCCAGCCGGGGGGACGGTGTCAGACAGAGTGACGTTTATTCACCCCCGTCACGCGGCCCCCTGCTGCGCGTAAAAAACAGAAACGGGGGCAAGTCAGTCAGCGCCGCGGCGCCCCCTGCTGGCGCCTCGCAGCCCGCGGAGGCTCGCTCGACCCGGCTCTCTGGCCTGTCCCTATAAAATCAGGGCATGTGGTCGCCCTGCCAGCACCGTGTGTACAGACGCGCTCTGAGGGCGGGGCCTGTGGCCTAAGGTCTCTGTAAACTGCGCAGCCGCCTCTTTAGTCCCAGGCCGGTGCTCAGGGAACCCGGCCGGCTGAAATCTGCTGTGGCGAGGGTAGGGGCACCTATCCCAGAGCTGCCCTGGGGAAGAGGGTGCTGCCGGGAGTCCTCTTCTCTGCTCACCTCCAGGGGCCCAGAGCACCTTCTGCACCCCAAACCCCTCATCCCCAGCCCCACCCCAAGCTCTCAACCCTCTGCCCCAGCCCTAAACCCCTCATCCCCAGCCCCACCCCAAGCTCTCAACCCTCTGCCCTAGTAATGAACCCCTCATCCTCAGCCCCAGCCCAGAGCCCCCACAACCCAACCCTCTGCCCCAGCCCTGAACCCACCCCCACCACATGAATGTTATATGCGCTAATATGATGGTCATCTGTCACACACCACCTCCATATTGGTGTACATAACAAAATGTATTCCACACCCCTGTGGGAAAAATTAGAGGGAACACTGACTGTGGGTCTGGGTCTTGGCCCAAGCTGCCTCTTAGCCAAGAGAATAGTTTTTCACTTGAAGAAAATCTGGTCACCTTACTGGAAGCAGCAGCAACTAGGAGTAGTTTCAGCCTAGGAAAGATGTATTTCTTTAAAAAGGGAAGGGAAGGGAACGTAGCCTTGCTTTTGCTTTTCTAAATATATACATACAAAGAAAAAAACTCCTACATTAAAACATAACCTTTGAGGGGCTGACTTTTGAAACTAAACAAATACAAATACAATTTTGATGTGGCCCACTTGTGAGCATGCAGTATTACTGAAACAAGAGGAGTGAGGTAATATTTTGCATTGGACCAACGGTGGTTAGTGAGAGAAGCAATTTGAACTTTGCAACCTTAATGGTGTTGTAGTAAAGCTTTTTGTATGCAAGATCCTACAGTGGTAGTTTTATTTAAAATGGTCAGAGACATGTTGACTCTCTGCTTTGTTCAGTGTGCGTGTGTGTGCGCACGCGCGCACCTTGAACTTTAAGATCCACACCAGTCCTCTACCCTGTCATCTAAAGGATTAAAAGTCAACAATAAACTGTTAGCATACATAGGAAAGGAACAATTTGCTATGCTTTCCACTTACCTATTTTTTCTCTCATTTCTGGAAGCAATGGTGGAACTATTTTTGCTAACTTTTAAACACACCCATCTGAGGCTGAGGCTAAGAGCAAACATGGATAATTTCAGTCTGAGTCAAGTTTGGCAAAAAATAAGTGACTGAAAATGGACATAAGTATAGGCATTATCATCATCTACCTATCAAAGCATTTATTGTTCCAGAGTACAGTTTGACCAAAAAAAGTTAATTAAAATTAAAATGACAGTTTTAAATGAGAAAATGAAATAGGTTGTTTCCTGTGAAGCCCTTGAGGAGGAGGCTCAGATGAGTACTATGTTTAGAAATGGGTACAGATAATTTCAGAAACATCTGACCCTAGCTACAATCACAACCAACACTGTTATGAAGACCCTGTGGATGGTGGAGAAGCTGAAAGATAAAATTTTGTAGTGGTATAGATGTTTTTTATAGGTAAACTAAAGAAGTTGCTGATGAAAGAATCTGATTGGAATATGCAGGTGAGCTTCTTCTGCCACGTCCCACATCTTAGTACATCTCTTGGAGAGTGTGCAGCAATAGTGGCAGCTAGTATCCATCTTAAATTTCATTTTCTTTAAAAGTCAACTTGGACAGCATCTTGAACTCTAAGATGACCTAGGTTCCGTCTGACCTTTTCGTATATGAAGATGGAGAGTCTTGAACATCTTTCACACTGAAGGACACAGACTGTTCCTATCTCTAGTAGCTGTAGAATCATTCTGGATATTCCTGGGTGTCTCTTGAGGTTGAGGCTATGAAGAAAGGATGCAGATGAGCCTGGAGCTCCAGAATATCAAGAGTGCATTATTTCCAGTGCTCACCTTTTTGAAGTTCAATGGATCCAGCTGCTTGAGAAGTTATTCTTCAATGGGAATGGGAGAAGGGAGAATATCCTCTGCTCTAGATCTATTTTTGTACAGATGGAAGCACAACCGTACTTATTTTGATAGTTTGAGCTGGAAAGAGGGATTGGTCTTATTTTGAGGTGTAGGTTTCTCCTAGGAGTTCAAGACCCAGATTTACCAGCTATGCAATGAGTCTCATGTTTAGTATCTTTGTTGTAGGCTAGAACAAAAGGTGCTTCTGCTCCTGAATGAAGGCTTGTAGTACATTTCTGGCTCTCTCCAGAGTGGGGAATGAACTCTTGGAGTTATCTGTGTTGTCAGCATCACTTCATCAATCTTCTCCACAAACTAGATTTGTCCTAAGAATTGTGAGGTACAAATATTTGCTTTGAATAAATTATCTGCTGTCCATAACTTTAGACAGGATTTCGCATCTGACTCCAGTGTTGACTGCCAGTTTCATGGAATCCAGGGATCGGTCTGCTCCAAATTAAGTAGCCTGAGATATTTCTTTAATATAAACTTGAATTCTCCTTAGTTCTGGGTAGCTACACTTTTTAGGTCATTGCACCAGGACACTGTGTCCCTGGTGAAGCAGATGGTTGTGAGAGTGTCTCTGAGTGAGTACAGCTGAAAAAGCTTCAAAGATCCTTTTATGTGTGGCTTTTATCTTTTTGTCTGCAGGGTGTTTTTCGGGAAGAAATCACTCAGCAGGAATTACCATTTCTTGTGCCAGGGATCCACCTGCACCATCAACCGTAGAAAGTGTAAAGAGTATCTTTGCATTCTAGGAACCGGTAGAATTACTCGGTTTGCCAACTGAAGTTCTTCCCATTGTTGAGAGTTTCTTGCTCCTCCCAAATGACCTCCTTGACGCAAGATTGTAGAAGAATGATAACGTGTGTCTGTTTTGAATAGGGGGTATTTACTTTTAGATTTAGCTTGTTCAGATTTCTCTGACTGCTCCCCCAATCTTTATGATAGTTACCACCTTCTTCCCCATGTTTTCAAAGCTGCCTGGAGAAAGAAGGGAACTTACTTAGCCTTCATAAATGGAGTTCTTAGAGATGTGTGGTCCCTATCTGTGTTCAGTTGCAGGTATGCATGCACTCCTTGTGCCTGAGACCAGCGAATTCTTGCAAGTAGTGTCTGTTTGTGCACACCTGCATCCTCTCTCCCCTACTACTTCGCACCAAAAAGTACAAGGGGCGGTGGGAACTGAGGCCTCTCCAGTTCCTCACCTCTTACTGTGTATCAGATGATCCAACAGAGCGGGGAAGGAGAGTGGGTAATGGAATACAGATGAGGACCACACGTGTCCTTTGAGTGCTGGCCTCTCTGTATTCCGCTGTGGGTGACTGAAAGCAGTATTCAGAGGAGAATAAGGAGGGTGTAAGGATGCAGGTGGTAAAGCTGTTCACCCAACCACTGTCCAAAGGATGCATCAGCGTAGGCTTGGACTATGTCAAAATGTCTTGTAAATTTGTAGATGGAACTCCACTTTGCTGCTAGTTACTTCTTGAAGTGATACTACCAGAGCTGCCTTCACTCTTATAGAGAGAGCCCGTACACCATGTGAGGTAGGAAAGTGTGCCAGCTGATAAAGTAGGATACAGCCACATATCTATATGGAGATCCTCTGGGAGGAAACAGCTGGTCTTCGGGCTTGTTCTTCTATGGCAAACAAACTTAAGTGACTTTCTGATTGGTTTTGTTCTCTGTAGATAAAATGCCAGAGCTAGTCTCATGTCGAGGAATGAAGTCGCTTCACTGGAGGCGCAAGGCTTCAAGAAGAACACAGGTAAATAGACAATCTGGTTTATGTGAAATTTCAAAACTACACTGGGATGAATTTGCATATAGTCATAGAAAGACCTTGTCTTTATACCATGAGGAGGGGCTGCCATTGGGTTCTCCAGCTTACCTACCCATCCGGATGAGGTAATGGAAATGAGGAATACAACCCTCATAGACAGGTGAAGTATCAAAGAGGTAGCCAGGGATTCGAAAGGTGACTTGGTAAGTGTTAAAGTACTAAATTGTAGTGCCATTAAGGGGTTGGCAATTATTACCAATTGGAAAGTTCTAATTAAGACCTTTAAGAACCTGGAGGTGAGTAAATATAGAGTAACCATCTGCTGGAGGGGGACACTCATTGGTTGCTTCCAGGTGAACCCATATCAAGCTAAGGAAGAAACCCATCTTGAGAATAATGAGGTAATCCAAAATATCAGGAGACACATGGGGTGCTGGGCCTAGACAGAGAAATGCTTCCATTCGACAAGGTAACATTTTCTGGTTGAAACCCTTCTGCAATTAATAACAATGAGAGGGGCGGGGAGGGCTCCTGCCTCATACTGAGAAAGAGGGGCGATCAGCAGGTTACCTCAAGTGCCTATATACAAATGCACGAAGCCTGGGAAACAAGCAGGGAGAACTGGAAGTCCTGGCACAGTCAAGGAATTATGATGTGATTGGAATAACAGAGACTTGGTGGGATAACTCACATGACTGGAGTACTGTCATGGATGGATATAAGCTGTTCAGGAAGGGCAGAAAAGGTGGGGGAGTTGCACTGTATGTAAGAGAGCAGTATGACTGCTCAGAGCTCAAGTATGAAACTGCAGAAAAACCTGAGAGTCTCTGGATTAAGTTTAGAAGTGTGAGCAACAAGGGTGATGTCGTGGTGGGAGTCTACTATAGATCACCAGACCAGGGGGATGAGGTGGATGAGGCTTTCTTCCAGCAACTCGCGGAAGTTACTAGATCATAGGCCCTGGTTCTCATGGGAGACTTCAATCACCCTGATATCTGCTGGGAGAGCAATACAGCGGTGCACAGGCAATCCAGGAAGTTTTTGGAAAATGTAGGGGACAATTTCCTGGTGCAAGTGCTGGAGGAACCAACTAGGGGCAGAGCTCTTCTTGACCTGCTGCTCACAAACCGGGAAGAATTAGTAGGGGAAGCAAAAGTGGATGGGAACCTGGGAGGCAATGACCATGAAATGGTCGAGTTCAGGATCCTAACACAAGGAAGAAAGGAGAGCAGCAGAATACAGACCCTGGATTTCAGAAAAGCAGAGACTTTGACTCCCTCAGGGAACTGATGGGCAAGATCCCCTGGGAGAACAACATGAGGGGA